>NC_080424.1:6692437-7023968 GCF_029873635.1 Malania oleifera
CAAGAAATACAAAAAAATAATAATAATAATAAAATAAAATAAAGAAAATAAATAAATAAAAATATAAAAATAAAATTCTAAATTAAAACCAAGATTACTTTGTATCGATATTGGCAAAAATAAGAAAAACTCAATCCCCAGCAACGGCGCCAAAAACTTGACCGGTGCAAACTGCAAGTGCACAGTATCGTAGTTTTATAATATAATGATGTGTAGAGTATTGTCCTCAGGGATTGATGTCTTAATTTTACCAAGTACCGAAATTTTACTAACCTTAATTTTATTTAGAAAAATTAATAATTTTAGACTGCAAAATTTAAACAAGGCTACTTTAAATAAACTATTCAGGAGAATTTAAAATTGGATACCGCGTGTTAAATTGATGATGGTGAAAACTTCTAGGAAACCGATTTTACCTAGTTTCTCACTATGCTTTACTCATTTAGCTAATTTAACTTCGTTTTCTCTGTTTGTTAGCAAATCGCCAATTTTTCCAAAAGCCTCTTTCGATAGTCAATCGGAACCTATTCTTGTTTATTATTTAACATAAGAGTATGCAAATTAATAACGCAAGAACGCAGTAAGACCCTCAATTTTTTATGCTAAGTAGGTTCATACAAGTCTTTCGATCTCTATATTTACCTACGCTGAATTATCCAAGATCTATCCTATAATCCCCCCTTTCGGTAGCAAATCACAAGACTAAAATCATTTAATTAATGGCCAGTTAATTAAAAGCATTAGGCACAGAATAACTCAAACAAACATTAATGAAAACTATTTCAGATTAGCATCAAAGAGCAAGCATAGTTCGAAACTGGCTACATCGTTTTCCTAGAATTCAAAATTTTAGTTCATTCCGAAAATAAAATCCAACATAACAGATTTCACCATATTTTCTTCAATTTGGAGCGTATGGGAAAGATCAACACTCGCCGCACCACCGTCGCGCGTCACGAACACCCCGAACACCGCCGTTGTTCGCCACCTTCCGATTCTGAAAAGATAGTATTTTTGCGTGCTTCCAACTCTCCTTTGCTGGCTGTGTGTGTATCTCCGCAGCACCACCCAAAAGAAAACCCAAGAAAGCTCCCCAAAAATAATTTTTGTAAGAAACTTTATGTGTTTTGGCCTCCCTTGTGTTTCTCCCCCAGAAAAATCTTTTTTTTTTTCTCTCCTATGGTCCAGCCTCTCCCTTCTCTCAAGCCCCAGCGCACGCTGCTCTCTCCCCTCTCTTCTTGCACACGGCACTCTCCCAAGGAAACCCTCCCTTGTTGACTTTTCCATCCTTTCCTTTTGTCCTTTCTTTCTTTGCTTTTCTTTCCTTTCTTTTTTTCTTTCCATTCTTTTGTCTTTCCTTTGTATGTACCCAGCGCACACTGCCCTTATGAGATGACCCGGCTGCATGGCTGGGTCACATCTCATTTTTTGATTTTTTGATTTTCTTTTTTTTTTTCAAAGGTACATGAACTGCCCTCCTCTTTCAAGCCCACTTTAGACCCTCTTACAGCTCGTAACTCTCACATCTTAAAACATAAAAGATGTAGAGCTCTTTTTCAGCTTTTCCTAGAATTTTGAATCATCTCGATCGGAGCTCGTATGAGAAAGTTATGCCAAGATTACGAAGAATTGTCGAAAAAATCCATAAAACGGCGTATGCTAACTTCACGTCTGATTTCGGCCTTGATACTGCCAGTATTTTGCAAAACACAAAACACAAAAATTGTAGATTGTTTTCTTATCTTTCTACAGCATCTTGAATCATCTGAATCAGATGTTGAATCAGAGAGTTACGCACAGATTGCAAAGTACCATCGGTTTTTTTTTTTTAGCTTCCAACAGTTGCTCTACAATAAAAAAAACACCAAAATTTCATACATTACTCAATAAAACCCAAATTTTATAAATAGAATACAATGTTAGAATATTGAGAGTAGTTAGGCATTTAAATACAAAATATCATTTGCAATGCATGAATTAAAGCACCTAATTACGCATTTTAAGCGCGTAATCAATTTGCTAACTAATCATCTTGCTAATTTTGAGTTATGAGGGGATGTATATAGATTTCTTAGGAAATTTGACCTTTAAGGACATATTAGGGATTTTTGGAAAAGTTTAAATGAAGTCAATAAAATTTTAACAGTGCTTTAACCTCGGTAATTCTCTCCAACCCGAAAGCACCGATCAACCGAACTTAAGGTTTGTTTGACCAAGTGTCCAAGTTCGGTCAACCATGGAGAAAAATTAACTGAGTTGTTGGTCGACCGTCTCAAAAGATTTGAAAGTGATTTTCCAATTTAGCATGGTTCGGTCAACCGGGACACTTTGAACTATGAAGTTCGGTCGACCGGGTAGTTGGGACATCACCTAAGGAACTTCGGTCGACCATAGCGTTGCAACACATTTTGGGTTGGTCAACCAAAGGGTCAAAGTGTTGACCTCAGGGCAGTTCGTTCAACCAACATAATTGAACTGATCTGGTTCGGTCGACTGAGCCATGGTCAAACTGTTGACCACTTCCCAGTTTGATCGACCGAATGCTTTTCAAGCATTCAGTTTCGATCGACCGAACATGCAATTTTTATATCAGTCCTGATCCCTTTATATATTAACTCTATTCATATGATGTTTATTTTTAATGCAATAGGGAACTTTTTCATGCAGATTTGTGGTTCCTAAGGTCAATCTAAGGCATTTGAGAATTAACCCCAAAAATTTAGTGTCGGTCGACCGAAGGTTGATCCCTAAGGCTCCGTGACCCCCTATGGTCAGTCAATGGTAATCACTAAGCATTTATCCATATCATGCATGCAATGCATTAATTATTACATACCATTTCCTATTTACTATTACAGACCAAATAAAAGGACTAAATGCAATACAAGTAAAATTTAAATGTCTTCAATCTTCTTTACTCTTGTGACTTCCTTGGAATACGTCAACTGATGTACATGTCCTTCGAGTTTCTTCAGCTTCCATTTTCAGTCTCCTTATGTGTGTGCTAACATATCATGTGTGCTTAAACACTGGATGCACATATAAGAACCTTGCGGTTTGTCATTATCAAAACCATGTATCGGACTCAAAAAGTCGACACTTTTCATTTTTCACTTGGAGTGTAACTCTAGAATAATCATCTATTTCTTTCTCTAGGCAGGTAATTTTCAAGACTTTCTCTATCTTTTTCTTCTCAAGAATAGCACAATAAGCTTTTAGCTCCTCTACTTGTTTAGCTATCCTTTTGCTTTGATTTTTCAAAAGTATTTTCTGCTTAGACATCCTAGCTAGAAGCTTACTAATCTTCAATAAATTACTTTCTAGCTTTTCATATGAAGGCATGCATTCATTATTCAGGTTAGCACAAGATTCATCTCATGATTTAATACAAGAATTATCACCAGAATCAGTGCATGCATAATTATCAGTCAGTATATCACAAGATCTAGCAGATGATTCTAGCTCATCCCAGATTTCTCTCACATTTGCACATGTCACAACCTCAAGCAAAATGTTAGAATCTAAAGTGCAATATAGTAAGTTCATGGCATGTGAATTTGCATGCATCAAGTTAATATCATTTTCATTTTCAGACATACAAATTCCATTGGCAATCACTCGCTAGGCCATCCAATCCATTGATTGTATAAATATGCTCATTCTAATTTTTCAGTGCGCGTAATTGACACCACAAAATACACGTGGCCTATAAGGTGACTCTCCCTCACCAAATGAGGATACACCAATGTGAGTCATTCCGATCTTTTGTAAAAACATTTAAGTCTTGTGCAATGAGGCTTTGATACCAATAGTTGAAATTGGTGTATTCCCAAGAGGGGGGTGAATTGGGTATTTAAAATTTTTCTTCTAGGCTCAATTTAACTAGTAGCAGTAATACACAACATAGGGTCTTTCTAAGAAAATACCAATTGCGCAGATAAATATAATATGCGAAAATTAAATCATGCGCAGCATTCACAATCTATTGAATATAACATACATGTGTAGGAATATAAAGTGTAAGAAATTAAAAAGCAGAGACACAATATTTTATTGAGGTTCGGCCAATACTGCCTACATCCCCACCTCAAACTCACAAGCAAGAGGGTTCCACTATGGCTAGATTAACGGGTGGAGCGGCATCTAAAATAACACCTTGCCAAAATGGTGCACTAGTTCTCTTAATCGAGTTTGGACCAGTTCAGTGCTCTCCTAACTGGGTCTGAGCAAGTTCGGGACTATTCACAAGGCTAGTCTTCCTCTTCCGATCATACGTCGAAAATACAATAGATATGAAAATTTAGGTACAAATAAATGCTTCTAATACAAGCTTATATGTGCCAGTATGCACAATGAAATTAATGCACTCACAAATAATATGATATTAAGCTCAAGTGAGATTTCGTTAACCAATGTGTTAACTCGCAATAATATGTGTGTCAATATGTATATGTGAGAGTGAGATCTTTGATTTCAAAATAATGTATTCTCATTATGAGTATTCAAAGAATCTCTATAACCCTAGGCATATATCACAGTAGTATTTTTCAAATATCAAGCACTATAGATATTAGGGTTTAGGCTTGCTAAAAATACTTTTGTCAAAGCACAAAACAAGCTTATGAAACTTGCAATAAGGATGCAAGTTCTTAAGCCAAAGAATAGTTTTTCCTAATACAATACCTACATGTAAAATATCATGGGAAAAAAAAAACATCTGAATACATGTAGTTGCCCATATGCCATAACCGCATATGCCATAGAACATTTGACTCAGATTCTACAACTACAACTCCACCTACAACAGCAATACCCTGCAGTACATAGATATTTCTAGCTACCTTTTCTCTTTTCGTCACTATCGACTCGCCTTCACACACTTTCATTTCCCCACCTTCAAACTTGTAACTATATCCATTATAGTCTAAGTGCCCAATGAAACTACATTCTTCCTTAGACCCAGTACATGCCTTACACCACACATGATTCTTACAACACTATTATACATTTTGATTTTGACATTTACTATACCAATTATTTTGCATGAAATATCATTTCCCATCAAAGTGCAACCAATAGTAACTTACTTGTAGGTGTTGAATCATTTTCTATTTGCTATCATGTGATAAGAGCATCCGGTATCTAGGACCCAAGAATCATCTGTGAGGCACTCTGAACCCGATAAAACACATAGTATAACACCATCAATGCTTCCTAAGTCTCCTTCCACTACATTTAAAGATTTTGATGGACCTTGCTGATTTTCAACATTCCTTTTCTACCACTCTAGACCTTCTAGTCTTATGTGCCAAATTTTACTGCACCTATAGCACTTTATGTCCTTCCTCTTCCTGGACTACAACCAAGATCCACTTTGGGACTTAAGAATTTCATGTTCTTGGTTACTTTTCACCACAAGCCCTTCACCATGTGAAACTTCATCATTGACCATTTTTCTTCGATGAAAACCGAGCAATGCGCTTGTCACCTCTTCCAAATTCAGAATTTCTTTGCCCTATGTAAGAGTTGTAACCAAGCTCTCATCTAATTAAAAAATGTTGGAAATTCATGAAGAATGATTTCATCTTAGCCTTTCAAGAATTGTACTCAAATGACAAATGCGAAAGAAGTCTGGATGCTACATTTATTGTTATCATCCCAAAAAAAAAAAAGCGGGGCCAAGAACATTGAAGATTTTAGAACTATCAACCTTACTGGCATTTTTTACAAAATCTTGGCGAAGGTTCTCTCCAACAGACTGAAGTTGGTGCTCCCGTCAATAATTACAAATAAATAGATGGCTTTCATTTCAAGTAGGCAAATCCTCGGTGCACCCTTTTATCGCAAAATGGATAAGATGGATAAAGTGGTGTATTTCAAAGACCTTCTTCTCTATTTTGATCAACGGAGAGGCTTTTGGCTTCTTTAAGAGTTCGAGGGGTCTTAGACAAAGAGATCCCGTATCCCTATTTCTCTTTGTTATCATTACGAAGGCACTCTCTAAAAATTTTGGTGTAAGGAGTTGAGAAAAAGATGATAGAGGGAATCAAAATTCACCAATGATCACATTCTACAAACCTCTCACACCTTTTATTCGCCAATGACACTTTAATTTTCTGTAGTAACTCCTCATCAGAGCCCAAGAAACTGAGGGCAATCTTGATTTGCTTCAAGGTGGCTACAAGTCTTAAAGTTAATTTGTCCAAAATTCGTATATATCCAATCTGTAAATTTAAGGATGCAGACTCCAAGGCATATATCTTGAGTTGCACAACAGGTTTCTCCCCTCTCTCTACTTAGGTATCCCTTTGAATTCAAAGACAACATGTGGGCACATTTCGGACCCAATTCTAGAAAAAATGGAAAGAAAACTTGCTTTTTGGAAGTCAAATCTTCTATCCATGGGAGGCAAACTAATGTTGATTAATTCAGTCCTCTCCAATCTTCCTATTTACTACATGTCAATTTTCCTGTTGCAAAAGAGGATCATTACTCGCATCGAAAACATGCAAATAAATTTTCTACGGAAATAAACGAGCGAGAGTTTTAAATATTCCCTTGTTAGATGGTGCTCGGTAACTCATCCCAAAATTAAGGGCGGCCTTAGAATGAAAAATTTAGAGATCATGAATAAAGCTCTCCTTGGAAAATGGATATGGATATTTGCTAGAGAATACAATAGCCTATGGAAAATGGTGATTTGTTCTAAGTACAGAATTAGTACCCCCATTTGGTGCTATCCCAAGTGTTCAAAAGCCTTTGGAGGGAGTCTTTGGTTGAATATACTCAAATGTAATTCGGAAGTATGGGAGCATATGAAGATTTTGGTTGGTGGCGGGAGTAAAACAAATTTTTGGACAGACAAATGCGCTACTAAGGACACCATCCAAAATCTTTACCCAATCCTTTTTGCTATGGTGACTCATCAAAAGGCTAAAATTGCAGAGGTTTTGTACTTCTCCAATAATAGACCCTTCTAGAATTTGGTTTTTAATCAGCAATTCAGAGGAAAGGGAGTGAACCAAGCAGTAGGGCTTTTGAAGTTGATACATAAAGTTTCAATCAAAAGAGGATTTTCCAATTCTTGCACTTGGGATCTCAACAATTCTAAAAAAAAATTTGGTTGCCAGTTTCTACAAAGCTCTTTCTCAAAAAATTTATTTCTGAAGCCTTAAACATGTCGCCAAGATTTGGAACATCCTTATCCCGTTAAAGGTTAACATCTTCTACTAGTTGGCAATTAATAACAGAATTATGACAGTAGATAATTTACAAAAGAAAGGATGGAAGTTGGCCTCAATGTGTTTTCTTTGCAAGAAGGAAAGTGAGGATGTTAACCATCTGCTCCTTCATTGTCAATTTAGGATGAAGTTGTGGGCCTCCATTTGCTATAGTTTGCAACTTCACTTGGTCATTCTATTCAAATTGAGCTCTTTTTACGATTTATGGAATTCCACTAATCTAAAAGAATTCCTGAAGAGTCTCAGAGCAGCTATCATGGGTGTCGTTTGTTGGGAGATTTGGAAAGAAAGAAATAGAATGATTTTCAGGGAGACTTTCCTTTCAACGTCCAAGGTCCTTTATAGATGCTTCTATGGTATTTTTATATGGTCTATATCCTCCCTTCTTCTTATGAACCTGGATTGGAAAAAGTTTTAGTGCATCTTATCCAACTTAGGGGGTTAATTTGAGGCTTTTTCAGTTTTAGTTTTTCACTCTATTAGGTTGATTATGCTTTCATTTCTCTCGGTTAGTGGAGGATTCTTTCTTCGTTCCCGATTGCTATCGGCTGCTTTGTTTCTAGAGTCGTCCCTGGATCGCATTATTAGCTTGGCTTAGCTGTTTGCTTGATGCAGTCAAGTTGAGGATCTGGATAGGCTATGGGGAGTGGAAAATGCTTTCTTCTTCCACTTGTGTTTGAGTTGGCTGTTCTTCTCTACTGAAAGTGATATTCCACAATTTTCTTCTCAATCATGGGGGGTTGGCTTGCTTGTGGTTTGTATCTGCGGTCCAAATTACTACTATTTGAAAGTCTTGGATGGTTTTTCCTAGTTTCTCATTGTTCTGATTGCTATTTTGGAGGGGTTGTCAGGTTCTTTTTCCTATCCTTGGCTGTTGTTTTCCCCCTGTTTATGTTTTCCCCCTGTTGTTTTTCCCCTGGATAATTGACAAATTAACTCATTAAAGAAATTGATCATTTGCACTACACTCTAAGCAACCAACTACAATGACTCATAACTAAACTTTCTATTTTGGATTACAAGAATGTTTGTGAAAGGTTCTCTCAGGTTAAAATTCATAAATATTTGTACAATTGAATGTTGATTTTTTTTATATATATCAAGATATATAGTAAATTCTACTTATTTGCACATTATAGTTTCTGGTCACTAAGGGAGCCACCTTGTCTTCATGAAAAGGATGCTAAGAAAGTCTATGTTGTTTCAAATTTGTTGCTCTTTGGAAGAGAAGGGATGAAAAAGAAAGGACAAAGAATGAAAGGGAAATGGAAGAATTTCTGTTTTTCTTTCTTCTCTTGGTTTGTTGAATGAAGAAAATTAAGTGAAAAAAAAATTGTTATTAATTAATTTTAGTAGCATGCTTCTTGTTATTCGTGTTAGTCCCATTTGAAGAAATAAGTTTTCGAATTTGGCCAATTCTTCACCACAACATTGAAAGAAAGAACTTTTCATCCACATATTTTTACATTGTTCGTTTTCTTCACCACAACATTGAAAGAAAGAACTTTTCATCCACACATTTTTACATTGTTCATTTTCTTTTCCCTTCCTAACAAATAGCAATAAAAAATTGTTAATCACAAGTCAAATTGTTTTTATTTATGAACCCCGCAAGGCATATAGATACATCTCAATCAAAGTACCCCACAATGTATATTAATCACAAGCCAATTTTTTTTTGTTTATGAACCCCGAAAGGCATACAGATACATCATGCTCAATAGAAGTACACCACACAAGGCATATATATATACATCATGCTCGGTAGAAGTAATGGATGGTAAACACAAATGGCTTTTCTCTTGTAAATACATTAATACCCAAAAAAAAAATGTGGAGACAAGAAATGGTGTTTTCAAGAATCAATTATTTGCTAGACACAAAAAGCTCCAACATACTTTACCCAAAAAAAGAAAGAACCTTAAAGTGTTGACTTTGGTGTAATCCCAAGAGTGGGCTAAATTGGATATTTCAAATTTTCTTCCTAGGTCAACTATCCAGCAGCAGTATTTTACAAACTTAGGGGCAATCTAAGCACGTATTGAAATAAGCAGATAAATATGTTTCAAATGAATTTAAAACAAGCAAGAACAATCTAAATAGAAGATAAAGTAAATATGACGCCAGATGTGTTATTGAGGTTCGGCAACTGAGCCTATGTCCCTGACTTAGCTCACAAGTTAGAGGATTCCACTAAGGCTCACTTAACGGGTGGAGCGATACCGTTTACAATACCAGGTCAAATTACCAGAGCTGACCTCAACCTTTACAACCAATCCTTACGGGCTGGATTAACACCCCCTCATGCCACGCCTAGAATACAACAGATAGGCAATGCAAATTTCTTGTATAATATGCGTGCTTCTCCAATAAGCAGATATGCACCAATACAATCAATATAACCAATTGCACTTCAAAATGATATGGATGTATAAGCTCAATGAAGTTTGAATATAACAACACTCAAGATAATGTTAATATATCTAGCAATATGTGTGAGTTTGTTATGAATAAATCTTTGAGTTAAGATATGAATGTATGTATTAATCACAAGTTGCAAACTCAGAAGATCTCAAGAACACAAGCAAACATCTCAAAGATAGTTTATCAAATAAGTGAATATTTGGAACTAGCTTGTTGAAAAATATATTACACAATGGCACAAAACAACAAGTCCTTGAATCTTGCAACCAAGATACAAGACACACAAGCTTTAGAGAGTTTTCCTCAAAGAAGATTTATGATTTAAATCACCAAGGAAAACTCAAGCTTCCTCTCAATAAAAAAATATCAATCAAACAATTTGAGAGTGTAAGCTAATGTGAACAAGCTCTAAAATATTCTTACCAAAGGAATTTTAGCAAGAAGAACAAGTAAGAATAGGATTTTTGGCTTGTAAGAGGTGAAAAGAGGTGTTGATTGGGAATGTTGGGAATCATCCCTAAGTTGAGGTAAGACTTTTTAAGTCGAATTTGACTTAGTGGTAGTTATAGAAAATGTTATACGTACGAAAATACTAAACTTTAATTCTGCGAGTTTTCATTTTCAGGGTGTTGAGTTGAGAACCTTGTGGGTACGGGGAAGATTTTCTTAGGGGCTTTTCAGGAATCAGGTAAGGGGATAAACTAAGCTAGTTTTGTTTTGAGAAAATGTATGTTTATATATATAGCATCTGGTTTTAGGAAAAATAAATATATTTATATATATGATTTATATTTGGAAAATACTGTTTAAATGATGATATGTTGAATACGTAGAAAATTTGTTTAGTGTGGCATGAGTATAAAAATGTTGTGAAATACTGTTTTTTTTTTTGAATGGGGACGATATGGATTTCTATGATGGAAAACCGGCGTATGGGCCGAGATATTTTTATATGTATATGTGATTTGCCGGCGTATGGGCTGTGCTATGTGGATGAGATTTGCCGGCGTATGGGCCGTGCTATGTGATTTGCCAGCATACGGGCTGTGCTATGTGATTTGCCGGCGTACGGGCCGTGCTATGTTAAAATGTGTAATACCGGCGTACGGGCCGATGATTTTCATGATACACGTATATATGTGAAATGATATGATTGATGTGAAAATAAATGATATGAGATATTTATGTATCACGGTTTTAGTATATGTATATGATATCAGAACCTGGTTGGCTTGGTCTAGGCTAGCACTTGCACGGTACCGTTGCTATGTGTCCATGGTCCTCGTGATCATGATATCTGTGTTAACGCCGCTGTACGGAGTGGTGTGAGATTGGATGGTCGATGTGGTTATTTTCAAGAAGTGTGCTGTTGTCGCCCCTGGTGTACGGACCAGTCTGGGTAGACCCATCGGACCTACAGACTACTGTTTGACTTGGCAGTGGTCGGCCAACCATTGTCAGGTCCCGCCTTCGGGCCACACAACCCAGTCATGTGGGGGTAATACATGACAACAGCCAGCTAACCTACCAGGATTGTTTTATGTTATTATTAGTGTATGAGATGAGATATGTTTATGAAAATGCAGTATATTCTGCTATGTGTTGATATGCATATGTTTTCCCATATTTGATAAACAGTATTGAATATGTTATGTATGGTATATGTAGAACACAGAATACTCATGTTGTCACACACTGGTATTAGTTTATTTCCCTTACTGAGAGGTGTCTCACCCCTAAATCTTATACATTTTTCAGGAACCCCTAATAGGAGAGCGGGAAAAGCCCCGCTAATCTAGATCAATTGTTTGCCCTCTTTAGAAGTGTAAGTTTTTGGTAGGGACAGTTAGGTTTTGTGGGGATTGTCCCTAGATTTCATTTTTGAGATGTATATACTGTGAGATAGTAGTTGTAGTGACTCTGGTATGTGTTATGCACATTATGATGAGATGTATATGATTTTGTACTTTCTGCTGAGTAGGCTTCTGGTGTATATTTTGTTATATCCCTGGTGCCCACGGGCCCAGGTGGATTGTGACCTACTGAGCTGGAATGTATGATGTGATGATAATTTATTTATATATAAAAAAATATATGCGAAAAAGGAGCAGTTCGTTACACCTTCCTTCTCTCTAAGAACTTGGGTCGAATTCTCGCCGGTTCAACGATTCAAAACCACCACGACACTCCTGGGGAAATTCTCTGCATATTTGCCGGAGTAGATTTTTGGTGGGGCTGGTTCGGAATCCATCCCAAATTCAGGTTAGAGCTTTCTACTCCGTATTTGACTCCTTCACAGTTATAGAAAGTGTACAGTATGCATAGAAATACTAAAGTTTAGCTCTGGGAAATATCATTTTCAAGGTGTTAAACGAGGAACCCCACGAGTGCAGGACTGTTTGTCTTAGGGGCTTTTCAGGAATCAGGTAAGAGAATAAACTAAGCTAGTTGTTTTACGAAAATTATGAGTAAAATTGTACAGCATTTGATTTCATAAAAATATAAGTATATATATATATGCATTATGTTGGGAAACATTGCTGAAAATGATAATATGTTCTGATTATACAAAATACCCATTTTGTGTGGCATGAGTAGATTTTATGATGAATTACTGTTTTCTGAGAATATGATAATGATATGAAATTATTTTAAATAATGAAAAATCAGCGCACGGGTCGAGAATTTGTATATACTTTGCCGGCGTAAGGGCCGAGCTATGGATATGATTTGCTGGCGTACGGGCCGAGCTATAGATATGATTTGTCGATGCACGGGCCGAGCTATGGTAAAATATGAAATGTCGGCATATGGGCCGATGATTTTCATGATATATGTATATATGCAAAATGATGTGATGATATTGATTTGGCAATTAATAGTATGAAATATCCATGCATCACAGTTTGATTATATGCTACATGTTATCAGAACCTAGTTGGCTTGGTTCAGGCTAGCACTTCCACAGTACCGCTGCTATGTGTTCATGATCATCACGATATTGTGTTAATGCTGCTGTACGAAGTAGCGTGAGAACGGATAGTTAATGTGGTTTTAAGAAGTGTGAGCGCCCCTGGTGTACGAACCAAGTCTAGCAGACCCATCGGACTTATAGACAGTACTTTTGACTTGGAAGTGGTCGGCCAACCATTATCAGGTCCCGCCTTCGGGCCACACAACCCAGTCATGTGGGGGTAATACATGACAACAGTCATCTAACCCACCAGGATTGTTTTCATATTATTACTATATGAGATGATTTATGCTATGAAAATCCAGTATGTTCTACCATGTTATATTTATATATGTTTTTCCCAGAAATGATACAGACATATTTACTTGATATGCTTATATATGCTTTTATGTATAACTCATGTTGTCACACACTAATATTAGTTTATTTCCCTTACTGAGAGGTGTCTCACCCCTAAATTTCATAAACATTTCAGGAGCCCCGGATAGGAAAGCGGATAAAGTTCCGCAGTGATAGTTACGACTGATCTGCCCTCTCTGAAGGGTATGTATTTTGTGATAGGGTCGGATGGATTTTTGTGGGAAGTGACCCTATGACTCTTTTGGGTGGTTTACATATGTAATTACAATGGATATAGTAACTCTACTATTGTGATGGATGGTATTGTATATGGTATTATAAGTTATTTATGATTTTATGTTTCTTGCTGCATAAGCTTCCGTACTATTTTCTGATGTATCCCTGGCACCCACGGGTCCAGGTAGATTATGATCTGCTGGATTTATTATATTGGTTTTATTATAAAAGGGAAAAAAATGTATGAAAATTTAAGCAGGTCGTCACATAAGGTCAGTCTATGGTCTTGAGAGTTAATCCCAAAAATCTGACGTCGGTCGACTGAAGGTGATCCCTAAGTTCAATCTATGGTTGGAGCTTATGCAACCCAGCATGCATGTAATACAATTATTACAATTAAAAGTTAACCCCAAAAATCTGACGTCGGTCGACCGAAGGTGATTCTTGAGTTCAATCTATGGTCTGAAGCTTATGCAACCTAGCATGCATGTAATGCAATTATTACAACCCATAATATTACAGACCAACAAATATAAATTGCAAATGCTAATTGAAACTTGTAGTCTTCATTCCCTTTGCTTTTCCAAAAGCCATCTAGTGGTGTGATCATTGAACTCTCATATGGCATCAATAGTATCTTGTCATGGCATGCTAGGAATAGTCCTATACAAACACTTAAGGCACTGATAAGATACAAAGTCATTTGTCATTATCAAAATGGGAAATGATCTATAAGGTCAACATAAAGGAAAATTATACTCCAATGGCTACCTTTGCTAAGCCCAACATACTCATGCATCCTTTCATAAGCTTACTAATCAAGATCCTTAGGTTTGCTGAATGATGGCACCACCAACTTTGTTGCACGCTTCAAAACTCTATCCAACACATTTCCCCTTTGAGGAGGAATTTCATTTTTCCCATTGTGAAGAATAAAAATAAAGAGTAAGAAAGCTATGAGTGGAAACTTGATTTTCAAGACTTGGCACTCTTGATTATATTGAGGAAAAAAAAAAAGGATGCAGAAGAGGGGGAAGGATTGAAGTCCTTCGCACAACCTTGTCAAGTCAAGTTAGTAATTTCCTCTACAACCAACGCTATTTTTCTTGAATTTATAAAAAATTTTTATTTCACAACCATCTCTAGTGTGAAAAAAATCATACTATGTATAAGATTCATTTTGTTCTTTCCTTTTCGTTCCTTATAATCCAATGCCACATGCTAGTAAAAGAAAACTAAATTATGTTCCTTTCTACCCTAATTACTCATCACTAATGTGGCTTAATTGTTTTCCTAAATGAAAATTTAAGAAAATATTTTTGAAAGAGAGTTATTCATTGATGATGCAATTAGTTGTTTCTCTTAAACATCTTACAAATTTTGAAAAAGTACACAAAATATCATTGGGTAAGTCATAACAACTTCGATAGTTGTGATATAGATATAGGTATATATATGTATGTATAAAGGAGTTTCATAGCAACGAAGATGGAAAGAAGTGATAAGGAAATGCTCTATATATGAATTGGGTAAAGAGAAAAGAAAAATTAATTAAGAAATGACAAGGCAAGAGGGCATGGAGTACCGCACAAGCTAGGCACATAAATCATTAGCCAAATTGTTTTTATTTATGAACCCCACAAGGAAAAACACAAATGGCTTTTCTCTATTAGATACATTAATCCCAAAAAAAGAAAAAAAAAACGAAGATTCTTAAAGGAAAAGTGGAAATGCAGTCTGCAATAATAATAATAATTCAAGTAGCATGCTTCATGTTATTCTTGTTAGTCAAATTAGAAGAAATGAATTTCCAATCTCTACTTTCTTTTCCCAGTTCTTCACCACAACATTTAAAGAAAGAACCTTTTAACCACATTTTTGTACCGCTATTCTATCTTTCTTGTTCACTCTTGTCAATTCACAATCAAAAATGTGTGTGTGTGTGTGTCGTGAGAGAGAGAGAGAGGGATTTTTCCCTCCAGTCAATCATAAACCAAACTATTTTTATTTATGAACCCCACAAGGCATATAGATACATCATGTTCAATAGAAGTAATACAAATGGCCTTCTTTAATCGATAAATTAATCCAAAGAAAAAAGAAAAAAGTGAGGCAAGTAATAATATTTTCAAGATTCAATTATTTGCTAGACACAAAGAGCTCCAACATACTTGAGCCAACAAAAGAAAGAACCTTTAAAGGGAAAGCATACTCCAAAGGCTACCTTAGTAAGCCCTACATATTCACGCATCCTTTCATAAGCTTACAAATCAGAATTCTTCGGTTTGTTGCATGAAGGCACCAGACACATTGCTAAAATCTTCAAAGCTTTACTCAACACACCTCCCCTTTGAGGAGGAATTTCATTTTTTCCCATTGTGAATAATAAAAATAGAGTAAGAGTGCTAAAAGGGAAACTTGATTTTCAAGACTCACTCCTCCTTTGACAGAAAATTGGATAGGAAGTGCGGTTATATAGTGAAAAATGAAATGGATGGGGAAGAGGGAGAAGGATTGGAGTCCTTCGTGTAAAGTTCTCAAATCAAGTTAGTAATTTTTCGATGCTATTTCTCTTGAATTTACAATAATTCATATTCCACAACCATCTCTGGTGTGAAACAATCATACCGTGTGTAAGATTCATTTTGTTATTTTCTTTTTGTTCCTTATAATCTGGTTCTACACGCTAGTAAAAGAAAATTAAAATATGTTTCTTTCTACCCTAATTACTCATCACTACTAGCTTAATTTTTTAACTAAATGAAAATTTAAGAAAATATTTTCCAAAGATATTTATTCCTTGATGATTCAATTAGTTGTTCCTCTTAAACATCTTACAAATTTAGGGAAACTACACAAAAGATCATATTATTTTCGAATTTTTAAACATTTATACGAAAATAACATAACCTATTAGCAATAATTCTATGTGCAAGTATTGTTTTATTGCTTTCTTCTTATTCTTTTTTATGTACATTTTTAAAGAAATATCCTCAAAATTTGTGTACCTTAAGCCCTTATAATGGGTACTCGGTATTGGAGTTGAGGAAACACAATAAGAAAAAACAAATTACACCCCATTTAAAAATTATTAAAAAAACATATAATAAAAATTAACTTCTAATATTTAGTACCCATCAAGGAAAATGAGAGATAAAATCAAATATATATGTGTAAATCATAGACTCAAACGGAGCGTAAGAGAGGGAGGTGGAAAGAAGTGATAAGGAAATGATCTATGAATAAGATTTTTTTTTTAAAAAAAATTAGTAGAATCAAAGCAAGTCATAGCAATTTCACAGCAAGTATGAGGAAGGTGGAAGGGAGTTGTAAGGAAATGCTCTATATAAGATTTGAGAAAAGCGAACAGAAGAATTAACTAAGAAATTAAAAGGCAAGAGGGTACCGGAGAATCCACGGCCACGGTCTGAACAGTTCATCTTCTGCATGCTTTCTGGGAAGTTAATTAAGTTCTGCAAAAAGCACAGACGGTTTGCTTTGTAGGAGAAGGAAAGAAAGTCGAAGGTGTTGGAATGATTGTTTTGGCATGTGCTATATAGCTTTTTCTAGAAATACTAAGACTGTTTGGTGAAAATAAGTGGAGGACATAATAATGTTGGTGAAAATAAGTGGAGTTTCTTTTCTCCAAATATTATTTTTCTATCCTTGAATTAGTATACTAATTTATAATGCATAAGTTAATACTAGAATGCTGTGAATATTTGGTGAACTGTGTTAAAAATATAATCGATTTTTAAATTGTCGAGTCGGATTGTCTCAAGTGGTAAGGATGACTTATAACTCTAATGATCTCAAGATCACGGATTCGATTCCCCCTTGAGAGTTTATCCCGGTGAATTACCAGGACTGCGTCAATGGGTGGATGACTTTCAACCCCCTCGGGTTTGGTGCCGCATCATAGTGTACAAAGTGACGTAATGGTGGCTGGAGTTCCCAAGTTATAAAAAAAAAAAAAAAAAAATCAACTTTTAAGTTGATATGAATCAAACTGAATAATTCTCACTAATTTGAAAAAAACCCAGCATATCTTTGAAAAATTAAATTTTTAATAAATAATTAAATTAAATTACCCAATATTCGAACTAAGTAATTTCCACAAAGCAAATGATTAAAACTTGAAATAACTATTTTAACAAAAAGTACACGTTTTCCAATAATTTGAAAAATAATCCTAATTTTTAAAATTAAATCACTAGAAAATTTTACATATATAATATACTCATTTTCAAGCATGCATGTTGCATGAACAAACATATGATCACCCACTCACACATGCACGCAACACACACCCACTCACATATGAATGTATGGAAAAAACACACACACCCGTCCAGCCGGGTCAGCTCAAGTGGTAAAGACAACTTGTAACTTTAGTGACCCTAAGGTCATAGGATCGATTCCCCCTTATTGAAAGTTTACGCCGGTGAACTATCAAGGGTGCAACAATTGGCGGGCGGCTTTCACCCTCTCAAGTTTGGTGCCGCACCATAGTACTCAAAATGGTGCGATGATGGCTGGAGTTCCCGAATTATCAAAAAAAAAAAAAAACACACACACACACACATATACCCTTAAATGCATATACATAACATACCCACACACATACACATGTTGTAGTGATTCCAAAAAAATAAAAAATAAAAAAATTTAAATTTAAATTTAAAATTTTAATTAATTAATTAATTTATTATTATTAATAATTAAATTGTATAATATAATATAAGTTAATATAGATATATAATGAGGAATTCAATTCCTTTACTAAGCAGCCCCTAGGAATTCAATTCCTTTACAAAAATGGGAAAGAGCCACGTAAAGTGAAATGTTATAAAATATCAAAGCTAAGAATATGAACAGATGAGAATTACAGAATAATGACAGACAAAATAATGTATTATGGTAGTATCATTATTTATGCTTGTAGAACATGTTACGTTTGGGCGGGGCAAACTCTTTCCTAAAGGGCTTATTGAGAAAGGCGAATGCCCTGGTTAGTATCAAGTGTAGCAGAAGGCTGCATAACGTACTAGGGCAGAGGGAAACTACTTGTATGGGCAGGTAGATTTTCCTATTCTTAGGAGCCTTCGCTGGTAAACCTTTCGATGAACTATGTGAGTACGAGATTACTTCTTCACTTGAGGGTTTACTGAGTAAGGTGAGTGCCCTAGTATGCTTCAGTTGTGACTTTCGGATTGCCTAAAGTATCAAAGCAGAGGGGTGATACTTGTATGGGCGGGTAATCACCCCTATCCTTAGGTTTTTCTCGTGAGTAAAATATTTTGCATGTGATTGATTAGTTTCAGAAAATGATTTTAGAAATTATGTTAAAGATCTACAAATGTTGAATATTGTGTTTATTATAATCTCATATTGGCCACATGCTGATTTAATATATTGTTTCTTCTCTTACTGAGATGTGTCTCACCCGAATACAAATTTATCTTTTTTAGGACCTCCGCGAGATCGAGCTTAGAGAGTTCGAGATTATTACAACATTTTTGGGTTAGAGAAACGGGAAAGGGTATAATTTTGATGATATTTTTGGGATATAAATATTTTCTTATTTATGTTTTATGTTTTATGTTTTAAGTCTTCTGGGTTGTGAATGCTGGTTGATGAATGGTTATGTTTTTGAGATGTAAATAGATGTAGAAACTCTGGTATTATTGATCGAGGATTGTAGTTATGTTTTCCGCTGCGTAATTGTTAATGGAATAACAGATACAGGAAAATGGATTACGTGGCACTTAGGTCCCGCTAGGCGGGTTTGGGGCGCCACGAAGCACGATTATTCAGGTATAACACACCGGACCGAGTTTACGGGTTCGGGGCATTACAGTTTGGTGTCAGAGCAATAGATTTTGGGTTCTGCAAACTTAGGGATGATTTATACCAGAGTATAGGAATGAGTTAGGATGAGGATACTAGATGGATAGGTTAGGTTAGGTGTTGAGAAGTATAGGATTTTGTTTTGTAGTTTAGAGGTGGAAATACATCGTCGATTTCCTGTGATTTTTCTAAAGCAGTTGACGGCCTCAAAAAAGCCACGGTAAACCTTAGATGATTTCGTTTTTGAGTTGTTAGACTGATCCTTATATGGAGATCTTTGATGTATATTGGATTTAAATTTAATTATTGTGTTGTCAAAGTTATGATATGGGATTCTTAACTCTTTCCTATCCTATTTTCAAGATGGATCCTAAAGATGAGGATGTAGGGGCTAAAGGAAGAGATGACTCAGAGAGTTCGAGTGAAGAGGATATTGATACCTCTATGATGCTAAGGGGTATAGTCCGACAGGTTAGTGCAGAAATGAGAAAGGATTCTAGAGAACAGAACTGCCCAACTGTAGATAAGGGCAATAGTATCAAGGAGTTTATGAGGTTGAACCCTCTTGCATTTGAGGGAGGACCTAATCCAGTGATTGTGGAAAACTGGGTTTAGCAAATAGAAGAGATAATGGAGGTACTCGGGTGCACGGACAAGCTGACGGTCCATTATGCCGCATTTAGAATGACTGGTGATGCAAAATGTTGGTAGCTTTCTGTGAAGCTACTAGAGGAACAGAGATTGGTAAAGATAGCTCTGACCTATAAGAGATTTAAGGAGCTATTCTTTGATAGGTATTTTCCTTCATCTTTCATAGAGGAAAAGATTAAATAGTTCACTAACCTGACCCAGGGAAATATGACAATCGGAGAATATGCGGCCAAGTTTGTTGAATTGTCGCGTTTTGCTCCGTTCGTGATTCCGAATGAGGTAAGGAAGGTTAGGAAATTTGAAAAATTCCTAAGACGCAAAATTTATGAACTGGTGGTGAGATTCCAGGTTCAGAATTTCTCAGATTTGGTAGATAAGGCTTCGGTACTGGAGAAGAGCATCCAGAGCAACATAGAGCCTGTAGAACAGAAGAAGAGACCTACACCATCTAGTTTTTAGGCTGAGATCAGTTAGGGATCAAGAAAGAAAGGGAAAGAGGCAGTCGGCTGGAGGTAGGAGATCGGGGTTATCCCGGTTATCAGGATAGTTAGTCTTACCCCGTATGCCAAACATGTAATAAGAGGCATAGGGGTGAATGCTAATTTTGAACTATTAGCTATTTCAGGTGCGGTAAACCGGGGCATATTAAGAAGAATTGTTGAGAACCGTTACCTATTGTACCTGCACTGAATCAGGATCGAGGAAAGCAGCCAATACCACTTGGCAGAGGTGGTCCAGCACAAGTTTACTCGTTGATCCAGCCTGAGCTAAATAATGCCAGGGGCGCAGGTATGGGTTTATATTTAAGATGATTATGATTTAATTTAGGTATGGATGATTTGGAAGTTTATATGATGATGTTATCTAATTATGGATAATGTAGAAATTTATATAATGATATGTACTAGATTATGTGAGATAGGTAGTTAATAAATTTTAGAAATGTGAAAAATGATTGGGTAGCGAATTTCTAGGACGAAATACTATTTAGGAGGGGAGAATGTAGTGATTCCAAAAAAATAAAAAATTTAAAAATTTAAATTTAAATTAATTAATTATTATTAATAATAATTAAATTATATAATATAATATAAGTTAATATAGATATATAATGAGGAATTCAATTCCTTTACCGAGCAGCCCCCAGCCTCTCTCATTTTCTCACGTCACTCCTCCATCTCTCTCCTTTCTCTCCTCAATTTCTCAGCGGATATTCCGCCGATTGTAAAACCGAAGATACCATTGGGGTCTTATCTCCGCCACCAACATTTCTACTGGAGTGGATTTGCTGTGCGAGCGGTGTAGGCACCACTCTTGGGGAAAGGTATATCCCCTCTATTTCCTTAATTTCTCCTTAGATCTTCAGCTGAATCGACGATCAAGCACCACCACGAGGTCCTAGTATGGATCGTCGTCATTTTGGCCGAAGTAAATTTTCAATTTGGGTTTCCTAGGCACCACTCCAAAGCGAGAGTGTGATTTGAAAAAATAAGTAAATTGGTTATATTTGAAAGCATAATTATTTATTTGAAATTTATGGGCCTAGGAAATGTTAAAATAGTATTTTATTTATGATTGATTTAATGGAACTAGAATTTTTGATTCAGTGTTCGGGTGAGCGCTGCAGGTATCTTTTCAGGGTCCCTATTATATATATATATACATACATATATATATGAATTTTACTGCTAAATAGTGTGGCATGAGTAAAATAGAATTCTGTGTGGAATTATGTTAAATGTATGAGATACGGGATATACAGGAAATGAATTGAGTATGAAAATGATATATGAAATATGCTGCATGTGAGTATTAATGCAACCATGGAAACAAAAGAAGCTGAAAGATGCTGGACAAAAATAGCTGAAAGATGCTGGGTAGCATACTAACGCATTTCTATGTGAACTAACACAAAAACAGCTCAAAGATGCTGGGTAGTAGATTAGCGCATTTCTATGTGGACTAACACAAAAACAGCTGAAAGATGCTGAGTATATTATGAAATGAAATGAAAATGAGAATGAAATGGAAATGAAATGTGAAATGTGAATGATGTGAAATGAGAAAGAGCCACGTAAAGTGAAATGTTATGAAATGTCAAAGCTGAGAACATAGACAGATGAGAATTATAGAATAATGACAAACAAAATAATGTATTATGGAAGTATCATTATTTATGCTTGTAGAACATGTTATGTTTGGGCGGGGCAAACTCTTTGCCCAAGGGCTTGCTGAGAAAGGCCAGTGCCCTAGTTAGTATCGGGTGTAGCAGTAGGTTGCATAACGTATTAGGGCAGAGGGAAAATACTTGTATGAGCGAGTAGATTTCCCTATTCTCGGGAGCCTTCGCTAGTAAACCTTTGGATGAACTGTGTGAATACAAGATTACTTCTTCACCTGAGGGCTTACTGAGTAAGGTGAGTGCCCTGGTATGCTTTAGTTGTGACCTTCAGGTTTCCTAGAGTATCAGAGCAGAGGGGTGCTACTTGTATGGGCGGGTAATCACCCTTATTCTTAAGTTTTTCTTGTGGGTAAAATATCTTGCTTGTGATTGATTAGGTTTAGAAAATGATTTAAGAAATTATGTTAAAGATCTACAAATGTTGAATATTGTGTTGATTATAATCTCATGTTAGCCACATGCTGATTTAATATATTGTTTCTTCCCTTACTGAGATGTTTCTCACCCGAATACAAATTTATCTTTTTCAGGACCTCCGCAAAATCGAGTTTAGAGAGCTCGAGGTTATTTGTAACGCCCCGAACCCTTAAACTCGGGTCTGGCGCGTTATTCCTGCTAAAATCCTTGATAATTCATAATTAACATAACATATGCAATGGAAAACATAAACAAAATCTCCATATAACACAATACCAGAGTTTACTAATTTCTATCTATAATCCAAAGTATCCATCCAACACCTACATTCCCATATATACATACATCTCCAAAAGCATTTCAGTATTTTCACAACCATTCTGTTCTCAACAAGCTTAAAACATAAAAACTTATAACATAAATATTTACATTTCCCCAAAGTATTATGAAAATATACCCTTTCTCTTTAAGTCCCTCAAAATGCTAAATACCCTCGAGCTCCCTAAGTTTGACCTCGAGGATGTCCTGAAAAAGAAATAATCATATTCGGGTGAGACACATCTCAGTGAGGGAAGAAACATACATATTAAAACAACGTGTGGCCAACATGAGATAAATAGATATCATTTTTATTTCATTTGCAAATCATCATATAACATTGGAATCGTTTTCTGAACCTAAACAATCACATGCAAATATTTAACCCACTAGATTACCCAAGGATAGGGGTGATTACCCGCCCATACAAGTAGCACCCCTCTGCTCTGATACTTAGGTAACCCTAAGGTCACAATTAAAACATATCAGAGCACTCACCTTACTCAATAAGCCCTCAAGTGGTAGATTAATCTCGTACTCACACAGTTTAATAATAGTTTACTAGAAAAGGCCCTAAGGATAGGGAATTCTACCCGCCCATACAAGTAGGTTCCCTCTGCCGAAACCTACCCTAGTGCGTTATGCAACTACTGCCACATCTGAAACTACTAGTGCACTCGCCTTACTCAGTAAGCCCTCAGGCGAAGAGTATGCCTCATCCAATCGTAACATGTCTACATACATAAATACTTTTAATATCATAATACATCATTCTTTCCATCATTATTCAATCAATCACATTCTTTCATGTTCATAACTTAACATTTCCTTGTGTTTCACTTTAAGTGACTCTTTCCCATTTGTATCATTTACATTTCACATTTCATTTCATTGCATTATCATTTCTTGTCATTTCATTTCATAACATTTTCATTTCATTCCTTTGTACAACAGTCGCTCTTTAGCCGTCATTTGTTAATCCACATAGAAATGCGCTAGACTCTAACACAGCTCCTTTTAGCTGTTATCAGTTAGTCCACATAGAAATGAGTTAGATCTGCTAACCCGGCTTTCATTTATTGTACATTTACATGGTTGCATTTAACATACACAGGTAACATTGTCTATATCATATTTTATTCTTATTGTTTTACTTACTTAGCCTGCATCTCATACATTTAACATATATGTGCACAAATTCTCATGCCACACAATTTAGCAGTAAAATTCATACATATTTCTCATAAAATAAGCCAACCCACATTTAACATTTACATGCTCAAAATACACTTCATTTCTTACATAATTATTTAGAAAATTTCTTTCACTTTCGTTCGTTTACTTTCACACATACATAACTATATCGACAATCCTAGGCTCAGAAAACATAAATTTCATGACTGGCATTTTAAACCCACATAAAAAACATAAATACATAAAAAAAATACATATTCATTTTTAATTCATGAAAAACCTGATTTAATATATAAATTTCCCCCTTACCTTAATTCTCAAACTACACCGACAGGGACTCTAGAAAAATACTTGTGGCGCTCACCCGGACCCTAAAATTAAATTCCTAATTTCAATAAATTATTCCTGAATAAAATATTATTTAAATATTTCCTAGGGTCATAATTCCTAAATAAATAAATATACCCTTAAATATAGCTAAATTACCAAGTTTCTCAAATTAATTAATATATTTCCCCAAAATAATACCCATCTAACCTTCCCTAGGCTCCACACACCTCAAATTAACATTTAAACTAATATTTAATAATCTCATTTAATTTTCTAAATTATGCATGCGAAGCCCAAAATTACACCCGCAGCGCTTACCTGAACTCTAAATCAAAAACCCTAATTTTATTTAAATTATTCCTAAATAACATACTATTTAAATATTTTCTAGGGTCATAATTTTCAATTTACAGTTATACCCACAAATTTAACTAATTTGCCAAATTTCCCAAATCTCACTCTCGCTTTGGAGTAGGGCCTAGAAAATTCCAATTGAAAAATTACCTATGTCAAAATGACGACGATGACGACTAGCACCACGTGGTGGTACCCGTTCACCGATTTAACAGCAGATTTAAAGCAAAATTGAGAAAATGGGGAAAAATTACCTTTCCCTAGAAGCAGTGCCTAAGTCGTTCCCATGACCAATCTGTTCTAGTAGAAATGTCGGCAATGGAACCAGCAATCAACAGTACCTTCCATTTCTCGATCCGCTGCAAATTCGCCGAGAAATTGAGAGAATGAGAGAGACGGAGACGTAGTGGCTGGTATAGAAATTTTAAAAAATTTCAGTGCAGAGGGGGGGGCGGCTGTCTGTTTCTTCTTTCTTCTTCTTCTTATCTTCTTATCTTCTTTTCTTCTTATATTATATTACTTTAAACTTTTATATATATATATATATATATATATATATATATATATATATATTATTTTAATTATTATTTTTTTTTTAAATCCAATGCAATAATATTTAATTTAACAACTAGTAATTTAGTTAGTTAATTTATCTTAATTTAATTTAATTTCTTTTTTTATTTTTATTTTCTTTTTCCCACGTCATTCCTTTTATTTTTTTTTTTTTTTTTTCTAAATTATTTTAATCCTTTTAAATTTTCGGGTCTTTACATTCTCCCCTCCTTATAAAATTTCATCCTCGAAATTTTACTAAATAATCATCCCTTCATCTTACTTAAATTCATTTGCTAACTATCACTATAAAAAGTCAACATACATATCATCATATTAATCATTCAATCATTCATCATTAAATTAAATGTCATTATCTTAAATATACTCTCATACCTGCATCCATGATAGCATCCTCCTCAGCCTGAAGTGTGTACAGCCGGGGTGGACCGCCTCTTCCAAGTGGTACCTGCTGTTTTCCACGGTCTTGATTCTGAGCAGCTACCATAGGCAATGGTTCCTGGCAATCCTTCTTGATATGCCCTAGCTTACCACACCTGAAGCAATTTGGAGTGCCAAACCAGCATTCGCCCCTATGTCTCTTATTACACTTCGGACATACAGAGCCTACCGTTTCCTTCCCTTTCTTCGCTGGTCCCTGACTGGCCTCAGACTGAAAAGCAGATGGTGCAGGTCTCTTCTTATGCTCTGAAGGCTCAGTGCTACCCTGAATACTCTTCTCCAACACCGATGCCTTATCAACTCATTCTGAAAAATTCTGAACCTAAAACCCACCACTAGCTCATAAATCTCTTGCCTCGGGCCTTTTTCAAATTTCCTGACTTTCCTTACTTCATTTGGGATTAGAAATGGAGCAAAGCATGACAGTTCTACAAACTTAGCCGCATACTCTGCAACTGTCATATCCCCCTGGGTCAAACTGGTGAACTCTTCAATCTTTTCTTCTCTGACAGATGAAGGAAAATACCTGTCAAAGAACAGCTCCTTGAATCTCTCCTAGGTAAGGGCTATCTTTACAGTCCTTTGATCCTCTAGCAGCTTCGCAGAACGCCACCAGCGCTTCGCCTCTCCTATCATTTTAAAGGCAGCATAACAGACCTTCTGCTCGTCTATGCAGTCGAGTACAGCCATAATCTCCTCTATCTTCTGTACCCAATTTTTCGCAATCACTGGATCGGGTCTTCCTGTAAAGGCTGGAGGGTTCATCCTCATAAATTCTTTAATACTGCAGCCCTGACCTGCAGGTGGACAGTTCGGTTCTTTAGGTTCCTTCTTCATCTCTGCCCGAACCTGACGGACTATACCCCGTAACACCTTAGAGGATTCTATGTCCTCCTCACTGGAAGTATCAGAACCTTCCCTTTCTTCAACCCTTACATTTTCATCTCCAGAATCCATCCTGAAAAAGGACAGAGAAGAGATAAGAATTTCATATCATAATTTCAAACAACATAATCATTAAATTAAATCCAATAAATCCAAGATCCCCACATAAGGACCAATCTCACGGTAAGGAAACATCACCGTTGATGGATTTACCATGGTTTTCTGAAACCGTCGAATGAATCAGAAAATCACAGAAATCCGCCAAGGGATTTCTGCCTCCAAGCTTTAAGACAAAATCCTATACTTCCCTACACCATACCTACTTCTCAATGACTAACCTACCCATCTCCTATTTTTTATCATAACTCATTCCTATACTCTGGTATATATAAGATATATATATATATATATATATATATATATATATATATATATATCTTATTTTAATTATTATTATTTTTTAAATCCAATGCAATAATATTTAATTTAACAACTAGTAATTTAGTTATTTAATTTATCTTAATTTAATTTAATTTCTTTTTTTTAAAATTTTTCTTTTCTTTTTCCCACGTCATTCCTTTTATTTATTTTTTTATTTTTTTTTTCTAAATTATTTTAATCCTTTTAAATTTCCAGGTCTTTACATTATTACAGCATTTTTGGGTTACAGAAAAGGGAAAGGGTATAATTTTAATGATATTTTTGGGATGTAAATATTTTATGATTCATGTTTTATGTTTTAAGTCTTCTGGGTTGTGAATGCTAGTTGATGAATGGTTATGTTTTTGAGATGTAAATAGATGTAGAAACTCTAGTATTATTGGTTAAGGATTATAGTTATGTTTTTCGCTGCGTAATTGTTAATAGAATAACAGGTACAGGAAAATGGATTACATGGCACTCGGGTCAAGTCAAGCAGGTTCAAGGCGCCACGTAGCACGGTTATTCAGGTATAATGCACCAAACCGGGTTTACGGGTTCAAGGCGTTACACATGCACTTAAATACTTATATTTACATATAATATACATACACACACTATTAAAATACTTACATGTAATGTATACACTCATATATATGTTATATACTTAAATACATACATATATACATACATACATACATATATATATATATATATATATATATATTCATATATACGTATATTGTTGTATAAATCGTATTGCATAACAAAATAAACAATCACACAAGTGCAGCACTTAACAGTGAATAATATAGAAATGACAAGTACAATGACTGTAATGAAAGCAATAGAAACAACACAAATACACAAAGAGTTACATGGTTCAGCAATGCCTACATCCACGGGAGCAAACGACAACAATTTCACTATCTTCTTGTCCAAAGGACATAAACAATACATCAACCACACTCTATATAACTTTGACACAACGTATATATAAAGTTCCAAGAGGTTTTCCCTCCAAACCCCAGCCAACTTAACGTCCCTTTATTCAAAATTTGAGAATCTGCACTGGAATCTCGAGTCAAACCGTTGACGGTTACAGGCAAACCATCTACGGTTTCAAACAAAATGTAAAAACTCTGAAATTGGGCCAAACCGTGCTAGATTCCGTCGACTGTGTGGCCAAACCATCAATGGTTTCCCTTGCTGCACCCCAACATCTTGATTTTCTACCATATTTTCTTCTTTGTACATGCACTCCACTCTGTATATGAGCCACATATCACAACAATTTCCACCTTGACGAATATACGCCCCTTAGGAGAAACTGAAAACATGAACTCGCTGCTCCACTTTGATCATGGGACATTAGGTTGGGACCGTCTCCCTTGTAGCAATTGGAGACAAACACTAAGTCCAAGCAAGGCTTGAACTTGCCTTTAGAAGCTTCGACTTCTACCATGAACCGCGATTTAGTTGTAGATGTACCAACCCGAGACTGTGCCCTAGGCTTCCAACAAGTAGGCCTTCCCACAACAGTAAACACAAAACCTATTGTTAACCTTCTATCATCAAAGCTCCCTGCATAGTCTGCATCAACATACCTCACAATTGATGAACCACTATTTTGCCTGTAAAAACGCCCCATTGCACCAACATAGGGTGTAACAACCTCAACCCGCCACGTGGGCCCGGAGTGCTACTTTAGTGACGTCAGTGTACCTGATACCTTATTCATCAAATATAAAACACACATACGCAGCGGAAATAAAATATAAAATCCTCAAATTACATTACCAGAGTTCTAACTATCTTTATACATAAAAGTATCCATTTTCATATAACAACATCCCATAAAACTAAACAAAATTAAAATATCTATCTACACACTACCTACATAAATTTACACCACTAGCCCGGCTCCTCTAGCTCGCTAGACCCGATCTCTAGGATTCCCTGAAAAGACAGTTTGTAAAGTAGGGGTGAGACATAGCTCAGTAAGGGAAAGACTAAGTTAATGTCAGTGTGTGGCCAGCATGCATTTAGTGTACAGAAAATAACCAGTTCACTAAGCAGTTAAACACATTTATGAAAACATTCTTATTTCACACTCACACACACAATTAGCCGAGGATAGAGAAGATTACCCGCCCATACAAGTAATTTCCAGAAGATTACCCGTCCATACAAGTAGTTTCCTTCTGCTCTAGTACCATTACTGCTACCAGGGCACTCACATTTCTCAGTAAGCCCTCGAAGTTATCTTATTAATTAACCATATTCATATAAATTAACAGATATGCATATAAGACACTCTCTGTGACAAACACGTCATTTACATTCCCATGACACGAGTTGTGCGGCCTGAAGGCTGGACTAATGTCCTGGGGGATCCACCCAGACAATAGTCATCTATACTCTCCGCTAATATACTCCGCGGGTACACGCAACTCCAACTACTGGTCCTATTACCCTCACCCCAGGGTGCATTTTCCTCATGTAGGCAAATCGGACAAGGCCATCCTACACCTCTCAGCACAGGTATGGGCGCACATGGTTACATAACAAATCTCTAGCAACGGTACCGCGCTCACACTACACTGGTCCCCAGGGTTCCTAAAGCATATCATGTAATTTAAATAATAGAAAATATCATTTAAAACATTAATTCATGTATATTTCCTATTATTCCAAAAACCCGCCCCCCAGCCAAAAATACAATCCGGCATATAACCATTAATTAAAACTCGGCCCTTGGCCGTCAAATAATAATCCTGGCCCTTAGCCAATCAAACATTACCTGGCCACTGACCGTTAGTTCAAACCCCTACATTTCATAAACAGTTCCAGTGTTTTCACAAGCATTTCCAATATTTTTCACAACAATTCCAGTATTTCAAAATCCCAAATCCAGATATATAATAATCCATACAAATTAAATCATGTGACACACAATTTTTCACATTCTAACATATCTATATAAATAAACAAGCCTTCCATCGTTCATTTTATTCAAAAATATCATACCGTATATCCTAAGTTTGTAAAATCCATTTTGAACGGTTGGTTTTCAAAATAGCCTTTAAATTCCCAAATGAATAAATAAATAAATATATTTATATAAGCATAACAATTTAATTGATTCAAATTTCATAAAATTGTTGACTTAACTTAATCCCCTTACCTGATTCCTACAAAAAGTCCGCTAACACCCCAGGCATTCAAAAACCCCTGAAATCCTGAAATTTAAATTTCACCATATTATCCATCATAATTCTTAGAACAATTTTCCCTAAAATTTCTCTAAGTTATGAATACCCTAAATAGCCCAATAAAATCCTAAATTACCAAACTTACCCCTGATTTAGGATTGGTACCCCGGAGCTCCAATTCAAAAACTCGCTCCAATTAGATTGTAGAGAATCTTCCCACGAGTCTCCTGGTAATTTTCGTTTGTTAATGGGGTTTATAATTTAAGAGAAATTGAGATAAGTTTGAAATTTGGCCTTACCCCAGGAGATATGCCTACGCCGCTCCTACAACATATCCGCTCCAATAGAAATGTCGGTGGTAGCGAGCAGAATCCAACGGTATTTTCGGATTTTTTATTAGCCAAATATCAGAAATGTGGTGGAGGAGAGTGGGAGAAAGGAGACGAGGAGAGAACGAAGAAATGAAACTGTGCGCAGAGGTGGGGCGGCGGCTCTCTGTTGATTCAATCTGAGATTTCAATCTCAAATTGAATCTTATCCTAACATATATATATATATATATATATATATTATTTAATTAATGTTAATTATTTATTTATTCAATTAATTAAATTATTATTTTTAAAAATTTTTTAATAATAATATTTTTAAAAAAATTAAATTTTTTTAATTATTATTTTATTTTATTTTTTTTATTTTTAAGATTACTACATAGGGACCTTTGACATATCACAGAAACTTGATTTTCAAGACTAGTGCTCCTTAACAATTATTGAGTGAATAAAAAAAAAATAAGAAATGGATGTGGAAGAGGTAGGGGAAAGGATCAGAGTCCTTCACATAAACTTCTTATGTCAAGCTAGTAATTTCCTCTATAACGAACGTTATTTCTCTTGAATTTACGATAAATTTCTATTCACAACCATCTCTGGTGTGAAATAATCATACTCCGTGTAAGTTTCATTTTGTAGTTTTACAATCTCATGCCACGCGCTAGTAAAAGAAAATAAACAAACAAAAAATTGTTCCTTTATGCCCTAATTACTCATCACTTATTGTTCATCTACCCAAATAAAAAACATTTAAAAATATTTTTGAAAATGAGTTATTCTTTCATGATTCAAGTTGTTCCTCTTAAACTTGCCCCAAGCAATCGCTATGAGGATTCCAACTTTCTTTATTAGGTCAAAGTTACAACCTCTCTCCCTCAAAGGTGGAGTTCGCTTCTCTAACGAGAATCCCCTCCCGCTAGGCAACGATTCAATCCCCTAAACCATGAAAACAAATCTCTCTCTAACAAGAATACCCCTTCTTGCTTGTCCAACGATTCAACAAACCTAAACTGTTAAAAAAAAAAAAAAAACAATTTGTGTACAAGTAACACTCTCAACAAGAGCATATTAGTACAATTGAATATCACAATATACTTCAATCAAAATCAATATAGAAATATGAAGCTCAGATGATTGTTACCAGATTTCAGATTTAGAATTGAAATTCTCAATGTAAATAAATTAGAAAAACCTTGGCTTTGTCAATAATAGCACAGCAATAGGTTCAGCAAAATTTCAGCAATAGTATTCTGAATTTTCAATTCGTATATGCTTGCTAGTTGTTGTTTAATTCATGTGAATAACATGTATTTATAGAGTTAAAAAGTAATTTTTCATGTTGCCCAAGTTACTTGGAGTGTTTCCTAAGTTTTCACAAAGTTTTGGGGTCAAGCAATCAAATTTGGAAAGTTTCCCTTGCTATTATAAATTTAAAATCACAAAGGTCAGTCGCCTAATCCTGAAGGTTAGTTGTCTGTGCCTTTTAAATTTCAGCGTATTTTTGAAACACAATACAAGGTCAATCGCCAGAGCCTAAGAGGTCAGTCGCTTGACTCGATTCTGTTTTCTTTCTTAAAAAACTCATAAAATGTCAGTCGTCTATCCTGCTATCAACTTCAACCACCCTTTAATATTTTGGGTATAACTTTCACTATAAAACTCTAAATAAGACGATCTTGGTATCAAAAGAAAGCAAAGAAAAAAATCCTACAACTTTCATGTTGCACATTTTTTAAGATAGGAAACCATTGATAGAGAAAATTGCACATCAATGTAGATATAGAGAAAAAAAAAAAAAAAAGTTTGGAGAATCTTGTTTTGGTGTTTTTCATTCCAAAAATAATTTTAACATTTTTGAAATAACTTTTGATCTTATAAAAATATTTTCCAAGTATTTTAAAAGATATCTAGGTTCAAGTAATTAACCTAAGAGCTTCATGCATCCATATTGAAATCATTTGAAATACTTACATGAAACTTTTTAAAAGACTATAACTTTTTAAGCGCTAAGTCTTCATGTATTTGTTTTGCTCTCACTGTCTTCACGTTTTTGCTTTGACTTCCTTCATGTTTGACTTGACTTTAAGCTTCAATAGTCTTTAACTTCATAAGATCTTGTATATTTGATATCAAGCTTTCAAAAGACTTTGTCAAGCACTTGTTCTTGAACACTTGAATCCTAAATCATCACTTAACCAAATATGTTAAGTTCATTTGCTTTGTTATCATCAAAACAAGATTCTAAGACTTGTGAGGCCAACAAAGATTTGGTTAATGCAACTACAAGATTTGGTTATAGTTACTCAATGTGGCCTAGTTTTACTTCAATGCTTAAAAAAGCTCAACAACCGATAAGGTCCTTTTGAGCTTGTTACAAGACAGTAATCATTGTTAGCTTACACGATGGATGTCCTTACAGAGTAAAGAGTCAAAGTGTACATTTTCATCAAAAAAAAATTGTGACAAAATGTGAAGATTGCCTAAGCATACCTAAAGAAATCTACCAAGCAAATGAAGAAGTTTACAGATCAAGGGAGAATACTATTGTACTTCAATGTGGGAGACCAATTGCTTGCTAAGCTCCATCCAAAATAAAGATGGAAGGCAGCTTTGTAAATATAAAAGATCAACCCCTATCTTCGCCAAAGTTAAGAAGGCCTCTTACAAGGTTGATCCTCAATCTTGGATGAGAGTCCATCTAGTGTTTCGTACTAGTTGCATCAAGTCATCCAGTGCTAAAACTGAAGATCCAAGTGCAATGGATAAACCAATAACCAATGAAAAAGACCAAGCAACCCAACATCATTCTTAATGAAGTGTAGGGACCTCAAAGATAAGGAATCTATAGGATGTCAGTTGAAAATATACATCCATCCATAGACAAAATTCAATAGTATTAAGTATTAAAGTTTATAGACATTGACCATATAAATGTTACAAATAGTCATAAGTAAAGCTTGTTCATGGTCTTATACTTGACTATGGTTGCAATTCTTGCTATCTTAAGTCATGTGATGTCCTAGAAAAAGAAAAATTAAAAGGAGACTTTCACTTCTTTTCATGTACTAGACTAGTTATGACTTGAAAAACTCCTTAGGAAAACTCAGACTATTGTTTCATCCACCCTCTCACTACATACACACTGCTTACAAAAGTATAACTCGACTAGTTAATTCTTGATTCGTAAGTTAGGCTTGAGTGCCAAAGAACCCTTGCGTACTTCTGCCAAAAGGCCCCACGTTCTCCTTCCATCTAACAATTACACATTCAAATAAACAAATCTACCAGACGATGCATTTTGTAAATGATGCATTTTTTCAACAGCCGTAACAGTGACATTCCAACATTTGCTACCAAAATGAATTGTTATATATATTGTACAATTGAACTCTGGTAATTTGATGATAGGGTCACGAAAGAAAATATCCAAAATTTCACCCAACAATGGACCAATTTATGCGTCATTTCCTGCAAACTTCCAAAGTTACAAATAATATGAGCTTCGTCACTTTATCTTGTTTTGTTTATTCTTGTAGAAGATATTATTCAGTTGAAAAACTATAAAAGTAGATCCCCCAGTATTGATCTCTGAGGACTCGTACATCCAGAACAAGGTTCAACAGAAGTATCAAATTCAACAGATCCATATCCCCTAGTTGTTCATGATCTGCATGTAATCAAGGAGCAACTGGAGACCAAACCCAAAATATATTTGTTACTTACAGAATTCGATGTTATTGTCCTAACTGGTACCATCGAATCATCGATAACAATAATACATAATACAATTACACACTAATCCTCATCGATGAGGATAATTACACCCAACAAAACAATATTTTCCTCATCAAAAAACAGCACATGATTTGGGTATTTTAGTTCATTTTTTACAAGAGGGCAACAAGGTACAAATCGCTGAACATTCACAGCAACGAGCAGCTCTTTCAATGTTCATCTAGAGCAAATTGGTCCTATGGTTTGCTGACCCCCTTCACTTCAGCAGGGATCGAACTATACGCTACAGTTTTAAAAGTAGATCAGCAATATACAACCTCCACAGAATCCTGTCCTGCCCCAACTTACATATACTAGAAAGGTTGGTAAAATCTATCAGTAGACGACCTACAAAATATTAGTTTCTGCAGAGAATTTTGTTAGTGCTGGGCCATCACATGCAAAATCAAAAATCTTCACCAATAGAAAACCTTGAAAAGTTCTTCACTGCTCCTGAGATATAAATTCTCTTCAGCCCTTCATTTTGATGGCAGCCAATTTTTCCTCATAATTTAGAGTTTTGGCAGCTGTCAAAAGCATGTCCACTCCACCTGCTCTTTCTAATTCGTCTTTCCCATCACTTTCCTCCTGCTTTTCAAGATTCTCAAAAGCCTGTGTATGCTCTTCCTCATCCTTTTTCTGTTTCCTTTTTAACCTCTCATATGCCCTTTTTGCCTTACGTATGCGCTGAATCTCAGGTGCACACTTTTTGCAAAACCATTTCCCTCTTGGAATTGAAGCCCGTGGTGGTTCCATGCAATAGATGTGGTATGCATTATCACAACCATCACATAAAACAATCTTATCATCATCTCGATCAGTGAGGCACACCCTACATAGACAAGAAGGGCAGTACCAAAGCGGGCCATATGATTTCAATTGCTTACTTGTCAGGCATCTCACATGTAAGCACTTAAACTGACAATAAGGGTGGCCACACAACCGAAACTTTTCACCATTTTCTATCTCACCTCGACAAATTTTGCAAATACACAATATCCTGCTTCCTCCCAAAACTTGAAGCCCATCTTCCATAATATAATCAGAACTCTCTTCCAATTCATTAGTTGCAACAATGTCAGTGACTGCATTACTTCGGGCTTTTGGAGCATTCAGTCTCTCACATACAACACAGTTCTCATGAGGTGATCCAATACCGCTTGCAGTACAATCAGCACAGTACCAACTCCTTGCAGGAATCTCTTTGACAGCAGGCTCAATGCAAGACACATGGTACATCTCCTCACATGAATCACACACAAGACAGTCCTTTCCATCTGCTTTGCCTCCACAACGCCTGCAAGCACAAGCTTTATTCACACCACAAGCCCCTATTTGCTCCAGCTTAGCATCAGTTTCCCGGCCACAGAACTGTTTTACAGCGACAATTCAAATATCTTTTTTTCTCAGTATGCCAACTTGATAAAATCCCAAAGAAAATTTAAACCAAGTTAATTAAAACTGCAATAAGATACAGTGATGTGTGCTGAGGCCTACACAGCCAAACCTGCACAATAATCTAAAAAATCCCCTCACCTCATGTTTTCCATCTTCAAAAGTGCTGTGTGCTGAGCCCCCCACCTGCATAGACGTTAAAATCCTTGATTGAACCTAATGAGGAAAAACTTCCCAAATAAGCCATAATTCCACAACCAAACACAAAACTTTCACATGCATATGTAACTACACTAAAATTTAAATTTTAAAAAAAAATGAATAAAACAAAAAATAAAGATAAAAAGCAATGCAGCTCTTCCTACCCATTCATGACAGGAAGTCTTTGTAATATCTGAAACGCTCTTTGCAAGAGACAGCATCTCAGAACCAATCTTTTGTACATTTTTCCACACCTGCAAAATTGTTAACACTTCTAAGAAATACTTTTTTTGGCAAAAAGTGCACAACATATGTAACATTATGAAGCCAAAAGTGAGTTACCACCATCAACAAATAAGTACCAAGAAGCTAAAGCATTGCAAAAATCAAAATACCAAGTGGCCTCTGGAAGAGTATCATTGGGGTTTCAGGGTTTGAATTTCCTCAGAGATGACATGTCACACTTGAAAAATTAACCATTGCAATGCAATACATTTCTTTCCATGACTCTTTATTGCAACTATAACAAACACATGGCAATAGCTATATAACATTTATGTGGCATTCTTTCCAGAAATCCTCCTTGATTCCTGAGCATTCTCATGTTCAGTCATGTTTTAGCACCAAGAATCCAACATATTCCAACAGCTCACGCCACATGCTTCCCCATGTAATATATAAAACTTTCCCTGATATCCAGCATGGGGGAACCGAAATAAAACGTAGTTACACACCAAAAAAAAAAAAAACCCAGTTATATTTGTGAAAGTCTAATACCTTCACATGTTTATAATAAGGATAAACAAAAAATAACTTATGTGATGCCCTCAATCTCATGCTGTATATCCTCCTCCCTCTCCTCCACAACAAATTCTGTCATCACATGTTCCCCGACCAGCAAGGATATCACTCAGATGAGCTCTTTGGCGAACATAGTTTACAGTGGAATGCAACTTCCATCTCTTCTTTGCAGCAGTAAGCAAGAAATTTTTCCCCACTTCAACATGGATAGTGACACTGCAACTAGGGCCAGACCACATATCCTTTAACCACATCATCTTATTATGTCCATGCTTAAACACCACATATAGAAGCAAAGAGAAATTAATTTCCCAGCCCTGAACATGGTGCAGCAGCAACTATCTCAGACAGCACACAACTGACCCCATCACCCCTCTATGCCCATGCTTGTATTGGATCAAAAATTTTCATTGTGGAGAATAGTTGATCAAGAAAATTAGACATCCCTTTTTGTGAGTAGCTTTAATTTTTGGCTTTTTTTAAAAAAAAAAATATTGCTTCTAAGATACTTTTACATTTTAATATGTTGTTTGACTTGGAAAGAGATCTAAAAATGAATTTAAATATAAATAATAGAAAGTTTACACTAGACTATAAATTAATTAAAATTAACAGAGAATGTATAGTATAAAAATTTGTACATTAATGGCTTGTGGAAACGTAACCAGATCTTTACTAGTTCCTAAATCATAACAAGCCTCTTGCAGATATATTAAATAATCATAAATAGCCGGTTTCCTTACTCTTTGAGATCTTCATAAGGCTATTTCTTGTGATTGTTCTACAATTGGCTCAATGGTGACATTTCCATTATGAAGTGATCCATCACTAGTTTGTTGTTTAATATTATCATACCTTTCAATAACTAAAAGAACAGCAATATCTGTTAAAGGTCTAGATATCGAGATAGGAACCCGAATTTCTTTAATGACCACAATATGTGATACATCACTCTCACTAATTTCACCATTTTCAAGGAACTTTGCATTACTAGTTTCAACTATTCTCATACTATAGTTAGGATAGTAAAACCTATACCATTTAGACTTTTTTGGGTATCCAATAAAGTACCCACTTACAGTCCTTGAATCCAATTTTCTTTCGTTTGGATTATAGACTCTAATCTCTGCTGGACAACCCCAAACACGAAAGTGCCTTAAACTCGGTTTCCTTCCCGTCCACAATTCAAAAGGAGTTTTTTGAACTCCCTTACTAAGAACCCGATTAAGCACATAAACAGCTATTTTAAGAGCCTCCATTTATAATGAAATGGATACTGAGGAATTACTCAACGTACTCCTAATCATTTCTATAAGAGTACGATTCCGAATTTCAGCCACACCATTCTATTGAGGCGTACCAAGCATTGTGTACTGAACACAAATACCATGCTCTTTTAGGAATTTAGCAAATGGTCATGGACATTGTTTTATTCCATCATACCTACCATAATACTCATCACCTCTATCAGATCGAATGATCTTCACCTTTTTTATCTAGTTGTCGCTCCACTTCAGCAATATATGCCTTCAAAGCATCTATTGCCTAAGACTTTTCATGCGACAAACAGATATAACCATAACATGAAAAATCATCAATAAAGGTGATAAACTCCACCTAAAGATGGTGAGTCAAAAGGTCTACATACATCAGTATGAACAATTTCCAGAAGATTTCCACTTCTTGTGCCTCCTTTCTTTATATGTTTGATTTGTTTTCCTTTAATGCAATCAACACATATATCGAAATCAGTAAAATCAAGATTTGATAAAATCCTATTTTTTACTAATCTCTCCATTCTCTCTTTGGATATATGACCCAGTCTATTATGCCACAAGAAAGAGGAATTTTCATTAATTCTACTACGTTTAGTTCAAACATTATGATGCAAAGTAAGGAGTGTTTCAGCAAACTTCTCATCAAGATTAAATTTATACAGCCCCTCATACAAAACACCAGAACCAACAAATAAGTCGCCTTTAATTAGACGAAATCCTTCATGTTCAAAGTACAAACCATAATCATCATCTAATCTGGACATGGAAATTAAGTTCCTAGAAATATTTGGAACATAAAAAGTATCAAACAGGTCTAAACAATGACCTGATTCTAGATACAACCGAAAAGTTTCAATACCCATAACAGGTACTTGATTTTCCATTCCTCATGACTATGAAGTGTTCAATTTCCTTTACATTCTGGATCGTAAGGTATCGCTGCATCGAGTTAGAAAGATGAACAATAGATCTAGAATCAATCCACCATGTGTTAGAAGGAACTTGTGTCATGTGATATTCGAAACATACATAAGCTAAAAGCTAACCTTTCTTTTCGAACCAAGTTTTACGTTTCGGGCAACTTTTCTTTAAATGCCCATAGCCACGACAAAAATAACACTCTTAGTCCATAATGTTCCTTCTTGCGAGCCTCATTACCATAAGAAGAACCCGCTACCTTAAATGGATCTTTCTTTAAACCTTTCTTTGATTTTTTTCCTTTACTTCCAACTGCGTAACTCATGACATTAATTGAATGTTGTCCTTGCCGTTTAAGTCTTGCCTCTTCTTGAGTTAACATGTTTGCCAATTCATTCACATTCCACTTTTCTTTAATGGTATTATAGTGAATCTGAAAAGGCCCGTACTGAGAAGGCAAAGAATTCAAAATAAACTGAACAAGAAAGCTTTCAACAACATTCATTCCCAGAGTATTAAGTCTAGCAGATAGATTAGTCATATCCAGGACATGTTCGTTCATCCCTCTACTACCATCAGATTTCATTGTGGTCGGTTCTACCATTAACCTCCCTGCAAGGGACTTATCTGCTGAACGAAATCTATCCTCCACAGCCTTAAGATATTCCTTTGCATTATCTAGTTGAGGAAGTGTTGATTTGACATTATTTGCTATACACATCTGCATGAACATCATACTTAACTTGTTCGACCTTTCCTATGACCTATACAAAGCTCGCTGGTCCGACAGTGCCTCGTCAACAAATCCCTTGGTTTCGTCGCCGAACGGGTGTTAAACACTCGTTGACTAATGTGTCCACTTGTCGACAAGTCTAACGGGCGGACTAACGCTTTTCCCTACGAAAGAAATACTAAAATGAGCCATTAAATAAGATGCGTGCAAACCATTCATTGCTTGATTAAGAATGGAACATTAATGTCCTATAATGGTAAATTAATAATGGAAGCAATGTTATGGACCCATATATATTGGGTGGAAAGTCATAATTATGCATGCAAGGGCTAGGGAATTTTACATAAAAGTAATAAAGTAAAATTCTTGTATTGGGGAATCAATTATTTGCTGAAAATTATGGATAAATTTTATTGAATAAGGTATTAATCAATTTTCTATTATGGTTAGCAAGTTGTCACCAAAGTGATCTTGCTGAGAAAAGTTGTAAATGTTGATTGAAATATAATCTTGCAAAAATTATAAAAGAATTGTTATTTGAATATTATGGCTGACCCAAAGGTGCACCAACTTTCAAATAATCATTGAATTAATCAGGATAATTGAAAGAATGGTAGTGAGATTGGGATGTCTGCCCAAAGGTGACAGACCAATCAAACTTTATAAAGGTTATCAATTATGCCTGGATGGGTGAAAATCACCAGTAAATGTAAAGTGTTAGTATATTGCATAAGTTGATCCAAAGATTGAACGCAATTTACTAATGAAATGTTTTAAACTCAAAGCATTAATGTGTGTGAGCATGTTGTGTTATTGCAGTGTTCATTTCTCTTTCATTGCATTCGCTGGCTTCTTCTGTTCCAATCTTCAATGGGACAAATTTCTCTAACTGGAATGAACAGATTCGGTTTCACCTTGGTGTTCTGGATCTAGACTAAGCTTTGTGTATAGATAAACGGCTGCTATTACTGATGCAAGCAGTTCGAAGCAGCGAGCTTTGTATAGGTCATGGAAAAGGTCAAACAGATTAAGTATGATGTTCATGCAAATGTGTATAGAAAATAATATCAAATCAACACTTCCTCAACTAGATAATGCAAAGGAATATCTTAATGCTATGGAGGATAGATTTCGCTTAGCAGATAAGTCCCTTGCAAGGAGGTTAATGGCAGAACCGACCACAATGAAATCTGATGGTAGTATAGGAATGAACGAACATGTCTTGGATATGACTAATCTATCTGCTAGACTTAATACTCTGGGAATGAATGTTGTTGAAAGCTTTCTTGTTCAGTTTATTTTGAATTCTTTGCCTTCTCAGTACGGGCCTTTTCAGACTCACTATAATACCATTAAAGAAAAGTGGATGTTAACTCAAGAAGAGGTAAGACTTAAACGGCAAGGACAACATTTAATTAATGTCATGAGTCACGCAGTTGGAAGTAAAGGAAAGAAATCAAAGAAAGGTTTAAAGAAAAATCCATTAAAGGTAGCGGGTTCCTCTTATGGTAATGAGGCTCGCAAGAAGGAACATTATGGATCAAAGTGTTATTTTTGTCATGGCTATGGGCATTTAAAGAAAAGAAAACATAAAGTCTGGTTCGAAAAGAAAGGTAAGCTTTTAGCTTATGTATGTTTCCAATCTCACATGACACAAGTTCCTTTTAACACATGGTGGAGTGATTCTAGTTCTATTGTTCATGTTTCCAACTCGATGCAGAGATACCTTATGATCCAAAACGTAAAAGAAAATGAACACTTCATAGTCTTGGGGAATGGAAAATCAAGTACCTCTTATGGGTATTGGAACTTTTTGGTTGTATCTAGAATCAGATCATTGTTTAGACCTATTTGATACTTTTTATGTTCCAAATATTTCCAAGAAATTAATTTCCATGTCCAGATTAGACAATGATGATTACGGTTTGTACATTGAACATGAAGGTTTTCATCTAATGAAAGGTGACTTATGTGTTGGTTCTGGTGTTTTGTATGAGGGGCTGTATAAATTTAATCTTAATGAAAAGTTTGCTGAAACACTCCTTACCCTGCATCATAATGTTGGAACTAAATGTAGTAGAATTAATGAAAGTTCTTCTTTCCTATGGCATAAAAACTAGGTCATATATCCAAAGAGAGAATGGAGAAATTAGTAAAAAATAGGATTTTATCAAATCTTGATTTTATTGATTTCGATGTATGTGTTGATTGCATTAAAGGAAAGCAAACCAAACATACAAAGAAAGGAGCCACAAGAAGTGGAAATCTTCTGAAAATTGTTCATACTGATGTATGTGGGCCTTTTGACTCACCATCTTTAGGTGGAGAAAAATATTTTATTACCTTTATTGATGATTTTTCACATTATAGTTATATCTATTTGTTGCATGAAAATTCTCAGGCAATAAATGCTTTAAAGGCATATATTGCTAAAGTAAAGCGATAACTAGATAAAAAGGTGCAGATCATTCGATCTGATAGAGGTGGTGAGTATTATGGTAGGTATGACGGAATAAAACAATGTCCAAGACCATTTGCTAAATTCCTATAAAAGCATGGTATTTGTGCTCAGTACACAATGTCTAGTATGCCTCAGCAGAATGGTGTGGCTGAAAGGCGAAATCGTACTCTTATAGAAATGGTTAAGAGTATGTTGAGTAATTCCTCAGTACCCATTTCATTATGGATGGAGGCTCTTAAAACAGTTGTTTATGTGCTTGGTTCAAAAAACTCCTTTTGAATTGTGGACGGGAAGGAAACCGAGTTTAAGGCACTTTCGTGTTTGGGGTTGTCCAGCAGAGATTAGAGTCTAATCCAAATGAAAGGAAATTGGATTCAAGGACTGTAAATGGGTACTTTATTGGATACCCAGAAAATTCTAAAGGGTAGAGGTTTTACTGTCCTAACTATAGTATGAGAATAGTTGAAACCAGTAATGCAAAGTTCCTTGAAAATGGTGAAATTAGTGGGAGTGATGTATCACGTATTGAGGTCATTAAATAAATTCGGGTTCCTATCCCGATATCTAGACCTTTAACAAATATTGTTGTTCCTTCGGTTATTGAAAGGTATGATAACATTAAACAACAAACTAGTGATGGATCACTTCATAATGGAAATGTCACCATTGAGCCAATTGCAGAACAATCACAAGAAATAGCATTAAGGAGATCTCAAAGAGTAAGGAAACCAGCTATTTCTAACGATTATTTAATATATCTGCAAGAGGCCGATTATGATTTATGAACTAGTAAAGATCCGGTTACGTTTCCACGAGCCATTGAAAGTAATGATTCTGAAAAATAGATCAATGCCATAAATGATGAGTTGAAATCTATGAAATAGAATAAAGTCTGGGACATCGTTGATTTTCCAGAAGGGTTTTAAACAGTTGGTTGTAAATGGGTCTTTAAGACTAAACACGACTGTAATGGCAACACTAAAGGATATAAAGCTAGACTAGTAGCAAAGGGTTTCACTCAAAGGGAAGGTGTTGATTTTAAAGAGACGTTCTCTCCTGTGTCTAAATTGATGCTTGTTTATGATAAAAAAACTTTATCAATGTTTCCAAAAGCAAAGGTGTAAGACAAACAATTTTAACCCTTATGAGGTGAAGCATACCCATAAGGCGTTGAGCCGTAAGCCTTCTTGAGAATTTTTCTAGAAAAAATAAGTAAATAAAATTTTATTTGTATGCAGTTCTAATAATACTAACTTGAATTCAGCAACTAAATCAAGCCAAGAGATGATTATAAAAATTATAAAGTTCAAATTATTTTCCTAATGTAAGATCCAATTCCCAATTACATTGGAAAGGTTTGGGTTCAAAAGTTTTAGAGATAAACTCATATTTTGTTGTTTATTATTCCTTCAAATAAACATTTGGTTATAGTTTTCTAGCCAAATCTAAGTTGAGACTCGAACACCAAAAAAAAATAATCCACAATTGAGAAGGTGCAAATGGCGTGTATTTTGTACAAATGTGTAAGCCTCAGCATATGATGTGGCGGTCATTTCAGAATTTGATTTTTTCAGATTGTGCGTCAAAGCGTTTTGGGCATGCCTCATCAGGGGGCAAGCCTAAATTGACTATTGAGTCTTTTAACACATTGAACTTCATAATGCAAAGCTGCAAACATGCATATCTCATGTATTGTAAAAAATTTAAAATCAACTTACAGCATTATCAATTAATATAACATCTATAAATTTTTTTATTTCAATAATATATTAAATAAAATCATACATAACAAGTAAAAACATGATGAAGACTAATCGCATTTGATTTTCACTAGATCTTTTATCATCCAACAAGTTTGTATGCCAATTTAAATGAGCTGTGCTTCTTCTTGTAAATAATATGCCAACAGGGAACAACCTTATAACTAGGATACAAAGGGCCCCCTGTAGTCTCTCTGCATTCCAAACACTTAAAGCCTACACAAATCTGAAGTTCAAAACCTTAGCATTTGATTTTAAGCAGATCTTTTATTATTCAACCCATAGTAGTCAAAGGCACACCTCCTAGGCGCGAGGCACACTGAGGTGATGAGGCTTGCGCCTCACAGGCATTGAGGCAACACGAGCTTAAAGAGGCGCAGAGAGGTGTGCCTTCACAAATGTTCAGATTATACTTTGTTTTTTTTCTTCTCTTTTAATCTCAGCCATCAGTTTTCTTTCTTTTTTCTTCATTTTTTGCTGTTTTTATGGAATTGCTGCCACTTTTTCCTGACATAAATACTCAGCTTGCTCTGGGATTTATTTCTTCTTTTCTTCTTCTTCTTCTTCTGGCCTGCTGTGCTGCTCAGTCAAAGCTGCGAACCCCCTTTTTTATTTTTTTTTCCTTTAGCTGTCCTTTGAAATTTCTGTTTCATTTCCTGAAATTTCTGCTCTACTGCTCCTCAGTTTTCTTCTTCCTCTTTTTCTTCTTCTTCTTCTGAAACTGCTCCGCTGCTCTGTGCCACCACATTAATGTTCTTTTTTTCCTTTTTTTTTTGCAGTTTTATTTGTAAAATAAGCTGTTTTTTCTTTCTGGAAGCATTTCCATTTCTCAACATTTCTGCTTCTGCAGCCTGGAATTTCCGACATTTCAGTCAGCCCTCTGCTGCTGCTTTAGCAGTTTCTTATATTTTTTTTATTTTTTTTAATTTCCCTGCTGCTTACTGCTGCTTGTATTTTGTGGAACTTATGGCATGAACATCACATACTATGAAAATTTGTGTTAATTTTTTTTATCTCCAAGCATTGAGTATTTTGATATTTTAAAATTCAAATATTAGTCTTAATGTGCTTACAATCAAGAATCCATTCTGTAGCATATTTCACAGACAACTAGTGTGCCACTTTCATGAGGCACGCATCTTCTTCGCCTCGCACCTAACACCTAGGCCCCAGGCACCCTTTGCACTTCAGTGCACCTTGCCCCTTTGACTACTATTGGTTCAACCAGTTTTTTATGTCTATCTAAATGAGTTGCCTTTTTTGCTAGATAGTAAGGATGAATCATGAACGTCTTCATTCTTAAGTTGCAGTCTGGATACGATGATACTTGCATGATCTATTTTTAGGGTCTTGATGTAATTTGATGGCTAAGAATTTTAGATAAGATCACACAGAAGCATTTTCATTGATTTTCAGGATCATACTAAATACATTGTCGTCATTTATGAACTTTTAATTGCATTTCTTTTTATAACAAAAGAAATTCATTAGATAAAATAAGAATGTACAATCAGGAGAAGAGACATCTCCTTAATGAAGTCTAAGAAACCCCAGAGAGAACAAAATAAGAACCAAAAAGTGCAAAAAACAGCCAAAGGAAATCAGCACAGCTTAAGAAGTCAACAGAAAATGCCAATCCTGCTGAATATCTGAGAAGCATATCCCCTTGAAATTAACACTACCCACATACCACATAAAAGCCAGAAAATGAATCTTCTCCCACACTAACAAAAAAGTGAATTTCTTCCCTGAAAATATATGCGAGTTTCATTCCATCCACAAACCCCAAAATACTGCAAATAAAGCACTAATCCATGGCGCTTTTCCTTCCTCTTCCCACCAAACCCAACAAAAGATATTGCCAAAAACTCCTCCATTGTCCCTACAAACCCAACTTTCTCCAAAATAACTGAATAACTTGTTCCAAACCTTCCATGCAAAATTACAATGCAAGAAAAATGCGGAGCAAATTCAGAGCAGTTAAAACAAAGCACAGATATATATCTAAAGGGAGCCTTTAAAGGCCTCCTAATAAGCAGCAAGTTATTAGTGTTTATCCCATTAAGCACAATCGAAAGAAGCTTTGATTTTTTTTTCTTTGCTTGTAGAGTGAGAGGAAAAGTATGTGCTAACCAAGAATTCACAAAAGGATTTGCAAGAATAGACCCCCAAGGGATCCAACAGCCAACACTAGCTATCAGATTTCAAGGATACCCGACAACCGTTCAACAGGGCCAAAAAATGAAGAAAATTAATTTTTTTTCCCCTATCGTTCAAGGATCACCTAAAATGAAAATTCCAAGAAAATAAAAGACCATCCAAATCAACAACGAAAGAGGAAATGGGGATTATTTTATCCTAAGCTCAATCAAAATAGGCAAGGAAAAGAGGTCGACAAGACAATATTCCCCAATCAAAGATTTTTCCGAAAACAAATTTGTGCACCCCTTATCCAACACAAATTTAATAGGAGGAATAAAGAGAGGGTAAATCTGAGAAATAGCTTTCCGCAGACTTTTCGAAGAACATTAGAACCCAAATGGTCATCCCACCCATTCCCATCACGTCAAATCCAAACTTGCTTTTGATAACTTTATGCCACAAAGAAGAATCCTCTAAAGGGAACCGCCAAAGCCATTTGGACAAGAGAGCGGTGTTTTTAGACACCAATTTTCCAAGACCAAAACCGCCTTCTCTTTAGACCTACAAACTACCTCCCAACTCACCAAATGATCCCTAAAACCCCCTACCACAAAAGAAAATCTTTCATAACTCTCTCAATCTTACAACACCTACTGTAATTTTAAATAGAAAGAAACACAACAGAATACTTGAAAGACAAGCCTAGATTAGAGTAATCCTACCTCCCAGGGGAAAAAAGCTCCCTTCCACCCATCTAGACACTTGGACACTCTCTCAACAACTAGGTCAAAAAAGCTGACTGACTTAATTACACCCAAAGGAACCTAGATAGGACAACAGCCACTCCAACTCAATGCACCATATCTCCAAAGATAGCTCTGTAACAGGCTCTGCAAACACACTAATTGCCGCAATATCACTCTTCCCCATATTAATCTTAAGCCCTAAACTTCTTTCAAATATCTGGAGAAGCCCCAAAATAGGCCAAAAGAAGGCTTGCGATCCTCAAAGAAAAAGATGGTCTCTTTCAGCAAACTGAGAGTGTGAGACTATAATCTCCTCCCTCCCCACTTCCAAACCTTCCGCTAAACCTCTACACACCACCTTATCAACCAACCTAGCGGAAACATCTGCCATTAAAACAAACAAAAATGGGTAATGTGGATCCCTCCCTCGCCAAATCACCCCCATGGTCCTAAACCAAGATTTAGGTTCTCCATTTATTATGACTTGAGTAAAACACGTGACATATAGCCTTTCATCCATCTTCACTACATCTCTCCAAACCCCTTCCTCATAAAAATCTTATCCAGAAAGCTCCAATTCACTGTCATAAGCCTTTTCAAAATCCATCTTAAAGATGAAGCCCTTTTTCTTCCTCCTAATGTCCTAAACAACTTTTTTCCCAACCAAAATGGCATCCACAATTTGTCTCCCCCTCACAAAAGAACTTTGGGCCTTATAGTCTTGTCAAGCACCCCACTCAACCTATTAGCTAGTACTTTGATGATTATTTTATAAACACAAGATACTAAACTAACAGGCCTATAATTATAAATCTTAATTGACCTACTTTTCTTCGACACCAATGTAATGAAGGTAGAATTAATACTCTTACTTAAAAACCCCATCCCCATAAAATTAATTGAAAACCTTCATCAAGTCATTCTTCACTATAGACCAACAATCTTGATAAAAAGCAAAATCAAAAGCATCCAGCCCAAAAGCTTCATCCCTCTCCATTCCGAAAAATGCATATCTAACTTCCTCAAAAGGTCTCTCTAACCAAGCAATATGGTCAACAAATAAAGGATCCCACTCCTCAAAAAACAAGTTGTGATAGAAATCAACAACCTCAGAGGCAAGGCAATCGTGGTAGTATTTGAGATAATCAACCCCCCCCCCCCCCAAGTCCACCTCCAACTCCCTAAATTAAATTCTTTCTCATTTTTCCAGTGCTAACCTATGGGAAAGTCTAGAATTACATTCACCCTCTCATACCCATTAAAGCTTCAAATTCTATCTCCAAATTCTCATTTCCTTGAAAATCTAATCTTCCAACTCATTCTTCAAAGAAACCCTTCTAACCTCCTGCTCCCTTTCTTCCTTTCTATCTCTTCCAATTTATCTAAAATTCTAGTCCTTTTAATCCTAATATCTCCAAACAGCCCCTTATTCCATTTTCAATTTTTCCTTCAACCTTTTCAAACCCCAACGCCTCTTCACAACCTCAAACCAAGATTTCCTTACCAAATTTTGGAGGGAACCATGATCCAACCACATATTTTCAACCCTAGGAGTAGAACCTCAAGGCACCTTCATTGATTCCAATAATATGGAAAAATGATCGAAAGTGGGACTAGATAGCACAACTTGGGAGAGAATAGGGAACACCCTGTCCCACTCATTTGTACAATAGAACCTATCAATTCTACTAGCCACCTCCCAAGATCCCCCCATTGACCATGTAATTAGGGTTGCAAATGAGTCGAGCTACTCGTGAGCTACTCGGTGCTCGGCTTGATAATGGCTCCCTTGAACTCATTTATTTAGTTAAATGAGCTAAGCTCAAACCCAAACTAGTTCATAATCAACTTGTCAGGCTTGTGGCCTGACACGTTTAACAACTCACGAGTCAGCTCATTTACTGGCCCATTTACTAGTTCCTTAGTAGCTCGTGAACTAGCTCGATATTAAGCTCATAACCAAACTCGATATTAATCACATCAAAAATTTGATTTTAAATTTGTTACTTAAAAATATATTCTTCTCAAATTATATTTATTAATTATTAGTCACTTTAATTAACTTAGTGGATTCATTCATTTATTTGTTTGAAACAAGCCTCAGTTCAATCAAGTTTGAGCTTGAGCTCAGCTCGTTTATTAATGGGAAATGAGCTTTAGTAGAGTTGAGTCTAGCCGAGCTTGAGTTATATATATTCTAAACAAGCCAAGCTCGAATAGAAAACGGTAAGCTCAAGTTGAGCTCAAGACTGCTTTTAAATAAACAAGCCGAGCTTGAGCTACAACTTGGCTCCGCTTGTTTGCAGCCCTATGTAAAATTAGGCATTGCCCAATAAAAGGTCCCTCAAACTGCACTCCCTATAACTAAATCAAATTTTTGTATAGTGCAAGTAACCCCTTCAACCCCCCTCCTTTTTCTCCCAGAGGAACCTCGCCAAATTAAAATCATCACCTATAATCCAACTAGGCGAACAAAAGTCTAAAACAAAATAAAGCTCGTCCTAAAAAGAGCACCTAAAATCCGCTTTAGAAGGGCAATACACAAAGGAGGGCACATAAACTCAATCCTAACTACGTCCTTACCAAATCCCTCCTCTATATGTCTCGCGCAAACCTATGGGAGGGCACATAAACTCAATCCTAACTACATCCTTACCAAATCCCTCCTCTAACAACCTCCCTATCGATTAAGTCAAGCTTCGCCTCCTTAATTAACACAATATCAAGAGAATTCCTAAACAAAATCTCCCTAACCAAACTTCTCTTCCTAACATCCCCCCTAGGCCCCTGACATTCCAACTTATAATCTTCATAATCAAAAACGTTTAACCCCCTTTTTTGGTACCCTTACTGCCCCCATAATTGATGGAGGAAACCAAATTCTTTAATTCTTTTTCACCTTCTTTTTTCCCGCGCATAAGTTTCAAGACTTATCCCCAAATTAACCTCAACTTCAGTGGGAATAAATGATTGTTCTTGGGTCCACTCAATTTCATTATCTAATAGAACAGCAATAAAACTTATCCCCAACCTATTCATAACTCTATGAGCCCATGTGGAAAGGATCCATTCAAACAAGAACAGTTTTTTGTCTATCTTGACTAAAGATGACATCATAATACCAAGGTTAGCAAAAGAAGGAAAGGATATCAGTTTCAACGAGTAAGATAATGGGTTTTCTAGGTATGTTGTAAGGTGCTGGAAAAAAGATCAATGTTTTCTGTGTATGAATTAATGTTCAGCAAAGGGGATGAAAGAGACTAAGGATATAGCATAGAAGTCAAACGCGCAAGGCGCACTAAGGCGCAGAGGGCACTTGGAGCCAAGGCACGAGGCGCAAGGCGAAGGAGCACGCCTCATGAAGGTGAGGCGCAGAATCATTAAAATCGTGAGTACAATGCTTATTTGGTGGGTAATTAATATATAAAAAAAAAAATCATTAGTAATATTAGAGTTTAAAATGCCAAAATATTCAATAGTAATTATGACAACCAAGTACTACGTTCCAAGTGAAATATACATAGTTCAACATAAGTAATTATGCATGCAAGATTTCAAGCTTCAAATTTGAAAAGAAATAAAATTACCTAAAAAAATGTTATATATTAAATATAAAGTATAAACTTGCATTTAACTACATAATTAATTAGAAGAAGAACAAGAAGAAGAAGCCTGACGACTCACGAAGGCTCAAACCTCGAAAAAGAAGGGCTCCAGCTAGTTCGAAGGCTCGAAGACGAAGAGCTCCTGCTGGTTTGAAGGCTCGAAGGTGAAAGCCTCGTGCTAGTTCGAACTTCGAAAAGTCGAAGACGAAGGGCTCCTATTGGTTTCGTACTGCTTTGAAGGATCAATTGGTCGAAGATGAACTTATCCTACTGGTTTCATGCTACTTTGAAGCAGATGAACTGACGACTCTTGAAGGCTCGAATGCAAACTCACGAAGCTCCTGCTAGTTCGAAGGATCAAAGACAAGCTTGCAAAGGGCTCCTGCTGGTTCTAAGGCATGAATACAAACTCGCGAAGGGCTCCGGCTGGTATTGTGCTGCTTCGAAGGGTCGAAAAGAAGAAGGGGGGTTCCAACTGATTTCGTGTTGGCTCAAAGAGTTACAGATGAATCCTGTTGGTTTAATTCAAACAAGGGCTAGGACTCATTCTGGCTATTTCTTTATTAATAGGCTAATAGCTACAAAAATTTCAAGGCACGACTCACGGCACCTAGCACATCAGTGCGCCCTCCTGCGCCTTTTAAAGGTCACCTCGCCTCACCAATGAAGAGGCGCTGGACCTAGTGGAGAAGGAAAATATTAGTTTAGAAATCGAGGAAAAAGTTGTCAAGATTGCGAGCTTAGTGGAGGGAGGCAGATTAAGTTGAGGCAGAGAACCATCGCGAGAGTAGTGTGTTTAAGAGCATCAATGTGGGAGCACTGTTTAGGAGCAGCTGAACAATGTCAATGCGCAGGAGAGAGACAGACAAAATCGAAGAAGAGAACCATCGCAGTTGAGAGTAAAATGTTCGAGTTCATCAATGACGGAGCACTCTTCAGGCAACATCATATTCAAAGCACAAAATCTTTAAAAGATAAATAACACTTTTTAATTGCAGCTTTAAATACTGTATTTTTTCATGAGTTTGATCAATTCTTAGTATTTCATTCTCTCTTGAATTTTAGACCAAAGTATTATGTATAAAACATTTCTTACTGGTGAAGTATCCCTTGCCCAACACTCCACTTATGGATATTTGGGGAAAAGATAGTCATTTTATCATCATTCCCATGAATGAACGAAATATGAAAATGTCACATTCCCAAGAATCTATCAATAATATTCTCCAAAATCAAACACACGAATCCTATATTCCAAGGAATATAATTTCAAGATTCCCAAGAATCATCATGCCACAAGTCGGCGGGCAAAAACAGATAAAGATGGAAAAAGCCAACATCCCAACTAACTCATTGGCATTATACAAGGACAAGGACGCAAGCATTTCATAAAAACAAGATGAGCAATAGTAGAGTCCTACACCAATACTCTCCAATAAACAAAGAAAATGGAAAAGGCCATTAGACTCATTGGCATCATACAAGGGCAAGGACACAAGCATTTCATAAAAACAAGATGAGCAATAGTAGTCCTACTCCAATACTCTCCAGCAAACAAGGAAAATGGAAAAGGCATTAGATACAGCCACTTCACTAAAAAATCTCCTCCAAAAACACCAAAACCAACATTAAAAGGTTTTGGCATTAAACAACACTCTTTAACTCCTCAAATTATTGAATCATCCTCCAATTCCAAAAAGGATCACCCTCAAAACTAGGATACATAGTGCCCCCGTAGACTCCTCATTCCTTACACAAATCATAAGTTTCAATGCATGCATCCCCCACTCCAATGTATTTTCTCTATCACTGCCTCTCAAAGGTGATATAATTCAAAACAAAATACATAAGAAGTAGAGTTCTCACTCGCCAAAATAAGGCCAAACTTAACCTTCATTGGGTTACTCACATTAAAACTATTTCCATCATGAAGACCAAATAAAGAACCACAATTATTTCCTTTTCTTAATACTTCCATGAACCAATTCTTACATAATTCACTAACACCATAAATGCAAACTATAAAAAAAAAAAAAATTAAAATGAAAGTGAAGTAGAATATTAGCTAAGTAGCTTCAAGTTCAGACATTTTGCAAGTTTTGTCATTTAGCTCTACATGGATGAGGAAATTAATAGTGAAATCAAGAGGCTCAAACAAGGTGAAGTTTGGAATGAAGTTGCTTGGTGAATCATGTGACTTAAATATAGTAAAAACTAGAAACCTCCTGTTATTTATGATATAGATGTAAGTTGACTTATTCTAGAATGTTCAAGATCAATTTGTGCCATCACATCACAAAAAGCCTAATTATTGGTTATCAACTATCAAATACATGGCCAACTTTTTCCATCAACTCTAAAGTCTAAATTATTCTACCAATCCCAAATTTATCATAGTTAAAAACATGCAGATTATTCACAAGTATTCCAACTGAAAAAATGCAGATTATTCGTAAGTATCCCAACACTTGGAATAATTCTAAAATAATTGTGATCTGTGTAATTCTTTTGAACAGAATTATTCTTAAATGAGTTCTTGTTCTAGATACATGCACAGCATTTCCCTTTTCTGCTTCCAACACATGTTATCATCAATATAACCAAATCGATTAGCTATCAAAATTAATAACATATCATCTGTTTTTCCTAGTAAGGATTATGAACTTGGCCCATAGATTAACTAGTTCAACCCTGCCAAAGCCAGGTAATACCTGGAGACAGCTTGGGAGGGAAAGAAAAAAAAAAATTAAAATGAAATAAAAGAGGATCAGTTTGGGGTCAGGGAAGTGTCCGATTATAATATTATAATAATTCAAAGAACATGTAGCTGGAAAATTCAACCACTAGATCAAAAAACATCCCTTAATTGTATAATTAGCATACTGTGTAATGCCTCGCTATCCCACTTTCTTCAACAATCCCATAAGTAAACCACCCCCCAAACATTGTAACTAAGGATTCAACACATCAGTGCACATATTAACGGGCACACATGTAGATCTAAATTAAGGAATAGACAAGCTTATATATAGTAGGTTAGGGAGGCACTCGCAGAAGACAAAATAAGGGCAGCCTAGATAGTTTAGGCGCTTGCAACATAGACCAAATAAAACTCCTATGCAGAGTGATTTAGTTTGAGGGTGTAACCATGTAGAGTCAGGAGAGGCAAACATAGACTTAGATCAAGGTAGTGAGAAAGAATTTGATAGTACTCCAACTTTCAAAGGAAATTCCCCTAGATCACGTCGAATGGTGGAAAAGGTTTCATATAGCCAACCTTACCCAGTGAGACTTAATGCTTGGTTATAATTTTCCATAGAGATCACCAACCTCAACTCTAGGCAGAGGTGCAGGCCAAGTTATAAATTTCTAGGGATTTGGGATTATTCTATCTTGATTTATAAATTCTGGTTCATATTTTGGTACTTTCTACAGAATTTACTATTTTGAATCCAGTTGGCCGATAAATATTGATCTTATTTATTAATATGGTGCTATGCATTATTGAACACAAACCCCCTCCTCTCTATACTGGCCTGCTTCCCTTCTCTGTATCCTACATTCCTACATTCATAAGCTCGTATTGTACCATTAATATCACATGAGAACTAAACTATTATCTTCGTTTCATCTACCTAGATAACTTTTAGTAAACAGGCAATTCTTGTTAAAGTTGTACTATGGTCTCAATTACAACATGGACCCCACAACTCAAATTAACGCTTAACTTACCAAACTTTGACCAAAATTGCTTACGGGACTACAACACAAATCACTTCACACAAAATGGAAAACAAGCCTAGGATGACAGAGCAAGGCTCAATTAGATTACGTGTTGGAACAAGACAACCAAATGATTTGAATCTTAAATGGGATTCCTTTATGCCATAGACCTTTCCTTTTACCCCACTCATTTTTTAAAAGTTTTCAAGTTTGTTCTTCTAAAATAAATACTTTCTACAGTTAGTTTTAGCCCAAAAATTATTATTAGAAAAAAAAAAAAGGCTTTAAAGATCATTAAATTTAATGTTCAAGAATCATACCACATTTTGAAGCATCCCATATGGATCAAAATTCCAAGGTTAGTAGTTCTGTTACCCTCAATAAAGCAAATATGATTTCAAGACTAGGTTAAACAAGAAGTGGTACTTAAAGCCAACCCATTCTTTTTCTGTGACCTAAAATTTAACCAAAAGTACCAATGATTGACTTTCAATTAAAGCAGTGTTGAATTGGCAGCTGGTTTGGGAAAAGATTCACAACTTGACATCTGTGGTGCATTGAGTTTGGGTTTTATAAGGGAGTTAGCTTTCCAGAAGTAATCTTTTCAATTGATTTTTCCTCTTCTTTCTTTGTTGATTGTAGTTTCTTTCTTCTGATTTGTTCCAAAATTTTGACAGGAGACGTCTTATTCTCCTCTTGGTAAATTTTTCTCTTATTAATGAAATCTTTTCTTTTGCCATCAAAGGGAAAAAATTAAAGCAATCTCATACAATTCAAAAGGCAGCCAAGCAAACAATAGTATTCCTTGCAACAACTGCACACTAACTAGCATATTGTATTTAAACCCAATTATTTTTTGTGCAGCCTAAAATTTCTCACAATTACCCATGACAAGTTCTCTTGATCAAAACGCATGAAGGGGGAACAAAAGTAATTTCACGCAATTCAATGACAGTTACTGAAACAATGAGAATTTTGTGTAGCATACAATCTCGCAATTACCCATGACAAGTTCTCTTGATCAAAAGGAATCAGGAGAAAGGGGGGAGTGGGGTAGAAGCAATTTCACACAGGTAGTTATTCCTTGCAACAACTGCATACTGCATACTCCATACAATGATTACTTGTCTTCACATAATGTAAAAATAGTGGAATATACATAAAATGCCACATATAGAATAGAATATTAACTTCATCTATTGTAACAACAACAAAAAGGCAGCCACAGACTCACTAAACAAATTGACCTCGCCAGTGGTTAATGACACATACCATCAACCTATTAAATTTCCACAAAATTGTCAAATTTACAATCAAAGTTTCTGCTTTCCATCACCCTAGCAATCAAAATGGCAGTTAATTTTGTCCTACATAATTTCCACTGAAATATTAATGGATCCTTTCCGAAACTAGTCAAAATTTAACTATAAAATAAAATTTCCTTGGAGTTCAAATGTGATATTTAGGCGCAAAATGAAATCTCTTAATTTATCTTATTTTTTATAAAATACTATTATAAGGTCAATTGAAATTATATGAAAAATTGAACTTACAACTACATTTTACTTAACCATTCATGTTATCTTTATAAATTTATAAATTTCATTTATATCAACCGATTATATTTAATACGCATATTATGTTACAAATGTGTTTAATACACATAATATTACAATTATTGCAACTCATACAAAACATACAGGTATTTAATTTGTTATACATTAGTTCTAAAACATATTCTAAAGTTTCATAAAAGAATTCCATGCTTCACTACTAATTTACATTTTTTCCAGATTGAAATCAAAATTGACATCCAAATTTTCTTACTCTTGGAGCTTCGAAATTTTAGTAGAAATTGAAATTTAAGACCTCGCCCTCAACCAATATAAAATATACTTCGCACTATCAACCATATCGTCAGTATAACAATTATGCCTTTTATGGGCAAAATAAATAATTAATTCAAGCATTAAAAAGGAAAAAAGAAAAGCACCAGAAAAAGGCATGGCACAAAAAATAGATTTGATGAGGATTTCTGAGCGCAAATACATACCAAGGATACAATAAATCATATACATTTTAACAAAGCACCAATACATGACAGAACTTTCAAAAGTTTCTAAAAACTGGCCATGTCCAGTGTGCAGGAATCAATCAGCAGAATGGGACTGTCTGTGAAGCCAGATTGAATCCAGTGGTTGGTAGGTACCATTTCCTTCCCACCACCAAACTTGGATGTCATTCCTAAAAATTTGCATTGAGAAACCAATGTGGGAATACTTACCCAAGAGCGAAGAATAGGTATATATGCCTCAAAATGGCAATATCGGCCACCTATTCTTATGTTAATGTTACAATAACAAAAAATAATATCTTATATATCTTGATTCTTATTCCTTACCAGTTTAACAGCAATTATGAATAAGTACTAACACTACTTTTCTCTTATGATACTTCTAAGAAAAAAATGTTGCTTTGTAATTTATGAAAGTAATTAATGGTCCAGGCACTTAATACTTATCAAAAACCTCAAAATTGAAGACTTCCTTAGAAACTGAGAGTGTTTACTTTTAAGTGGCTACTCAGAAACCTCTTTTGAGTGAAGAACGATATATAGACACAGATGATGGTTCGTCTTAGAAGATTTTCGGAAATAGCATGAAGGGAGTTTTTTCTCAAAAAAAAATTGAATCAAGAGGGTAATACCTCCATTCCTCCATGCCTAGTCCTCCATTCCACCTTTCGCAAAGTTTCATATGACTTGTCTCCCACCTCTTGCCATGGGATTTCCTAGCCCCCTCCCCACTCTCTCAAATCATAACTTCATGGTAAAATCTAAATTCCAGTAGCGCTCTAGGAGTCAGTTGCTCAGTCTCTAACACCAAGATACATTTTGGAATCCTTCACACAACCCAATGGAAAAACAAACAAGAAAACTGGAAAATGGAACACCCACATCAACTCCCCTCTTCCTAAAAAACTAATTTCTAATTGCTGCATGAAATTGTGATGCAAAGTTGAAAATAATTGGTATCAGCCGCTTCTAAAGAGGAAAAATGATAAATGTCTTGATTCTAAACCAGAATGAAAATCTTTGTCAGATAAGAGCAACCTGATTGAGGACCAAAAAACAGCCTACAATAAAATGAGCATAAGGTGTCCTCAAGGACAGAGAGAGAACCAACAAAATTACAGTAAAGCTTTCTTCTAATCCCTTTGAAGGTTGGGCAGTGATAAAACTCAAAAAAAATCCAAACAAAATGGCTCAAAAGAAACCAAAAACACTATCTTGTAACAAACAAAGAGAAGATAGCTGAAATCTTGGTCTTAAGTTTCCACAAAATTGTCAAAATTTCTGGTTTCTGTCACCCTCGAAATTGAAATGGCAATCAATTTCTGTTTTACATAATTTCCATCGAAATTTCAACGAATCATCCAAAATTTATCAACATCTCAAAATTTTAGCAAAACTTGTTGAAATTTTAACTATAGAATGAAATTTCCTCGGAATTCCAATGAGAAATTGAGGAGCCAAGGGAAATTCTTCTCTTAATTTATTTTATTTTTTTATTGAAACAAAAAGATTATTACAAGGGGCTTTTGAAATTATACGAAAAAATAAACTTAAAACAACATTTTATCTAACCGTTCATGTCTAAATTATCATTATTTGCATAATAAATAATATTTACATGATTTATGAATTTCATTTGTATTAACTGAATATTTTTAATGCACATTATCATACAAATATGTTTGATGCACATATTGAATTACAACTTGTTCACCTCATACACAATATAGATGTATTTAAATTTTAATATATTAGTCCTAAAACTTATAGTATACGTCTATTAACCATTTCGAAAGTTTCACAAAAGAATTCTGTGCTTTACCACCGATTTCCATTATTTTTTTCAAATCAAATTTTTTCTCGAAATTTCCATACTTTTGGAGCTTCAAAATTTGAATCGGAATCAAAATTTAAGACCTTCACTGAATCATTGTGCAGTAGTTTTTGAAATCATTGAATTCTTCCAATCACATGATTTCATTTTTGTTCTTTATACAACATCCTTCTCTCAAGAAATCCCATTAACAAGCTAAATTTTAAAAAATAAAATAATTTATCAGAACACAAAGCTGCAACAGCAAAAGACGAAACCCAAATGTCTTTATCTATTTATTTAATGTTAGGCTTGGCCTATTAATTTGATGTGTGCAAGAGCAAATATGGAACCAATTTTTCCCTATAAATAATTGTATTAGTCTGTCAGATTCAAGTTTCTTTGTTAACCTGTGATGAAAACTTTTAACAAATTTTTACCGCAACACGTTCTTTTTAAATTAACTAGGTGCAAAGTTTTGTACAGCTCTTTTTTTTTTCTTTTCAAAGTTGAGTAGTAGGAATCGGTTATTTATAGTTTTAGGAGTACCAAATACAACTTATCATACAATATTTAAGATCAGCACTTATTTTTAACACAAACCAAATAGTACTTCTCTCTTTCATTATTTATAATCAGCTGCAATTATTATCACTACCTATAAAGTTCAAAAAATTTTCAAATTAAGTACTTCTGATTAAGTAGTATCAAACAATGATTAAATTATCCCAAAACATTAATGAGAGTGAATCACTACAATTCTCCACGATTTGCCATGACTAGATTAGGATTCGCAATCCCACTCATTTTCCTTCTAAGTTCCAAACAAGGAAATTGATAATTGATCGCTTCTTTTTTTGATATAAGATGATAGATCACATTTACAATGATGCTAACAAACATATTAAGGAAGATCACTACACCCCATATAGTTCTTTATAGAAGGAAAACAAGCAGGGGAGAAATGATAAAAAAACATAAACAAGATAAAATCTGTTAAATCTTTAACTTAAAATAGCTAACATCCATACAACAAGAGGCTCAGAAAAAGGTATTGAAAACCAGCACAAGAAATGAAGCAATTTAGACATGCATATTGCAAATGCAACAACATCTCTCATCTCATAATTTAATGTACATTTTTTTATCGACTATCACTACATTTCATGTACAAATGGTCTTGTCTGAATAGAATAAACAATAATTGAAAAATTACCTGTTGAATATCAGAAGAGAAAAGCATAGGTGAGTCTTCATAAGCTCCCTCTTTTATCCTCGAATTTATGAGACGGAAGTCAAAAAAACTATCAACCTTTATTCCCTGGAAATTTTCAACCAGTAGCTTACACAGCGAAGAAAACTGCTCAGACTCAATGACACTAAAGAGAGCACGCTCACAGCGCTCTGTGAAACTTCGACAATTTGCTTCATCTAAAGTTCCATTAGACGTAACGCCAGCATGCCCCCCGGCTGCATTCAGAGAACCATCAGGCATCGACTTCATCTGTGAAAACCATCTATTCTTATCCTCATGACAATGAACAGTATCCTGAAAGTCAAATAATTGGAGCAAAATAAACAGAAAGAATGGAAGGAAGGAAAGACCAACAGGCAACTATTATCATCCAGAACAGCATACTGATAGCAGCTCTTACTTTGACTTTAGTTGCAAAATTAGCTTCAGGGGGGCATACAATTGCATTTTGAATGCATCCCAGTATACCACCTTCACTCTCCCTTAATGATTTGTACATTTGTTCCAGTACAGCATCACGCATATGCCTACCTAGGCATGGATCTGGATCATTCATAATAACATTGCACCTGTTTTTAGAAAGATTGACTTGCTCATAAGAATTATCCTTTACATTTCTGCCACCCACATCCCTTACAGTCTGCACAAAATAAAACATAGCCTCATAAAGAGAAGGCTCACAAGCACAACATTTTGTCAAAATTAAGGTTATGAAGGAACATCTTTGATCAATAATTTCAGATAGACAAACACCAGTTTCCTTTTTAAGGTAAGCTTTTATGCATCTAAAATATTGTCAAATAGGCATAGTTAGACAGAATTTTAGTTCGTGCATACTTCTGACAATTAAGATAAACTGGAAAAGGATTGAAGGTTTGATATGATAAGATCACATAAAACAGTTAACTAAACTCATCTAGACATCATACAATGGCCATAAAATCCAACTAAGACCACTTTCAAAACAATATAATCAGTCACTTATAAAAAAAAATGTTCCTGAAACTGAAGATTGATTATACTCCATCCCAGACATTGAGATATAATGTTAATGGAGCAAAGGAAAAGATAACACTGAATTCTTGGATCATTCAGCTGATACTTTGACATTAAAATTAATTCTATACAAAATGTATGAAAGAAAGAGGGATAGCCAATATTCAAATGTGCAAACACAAATCAAGAGTTCAAAATTTACATTCTGAATTAATTGTTCTTTCAATCAACACAGGACCCCTCCTCCCTCCTACAGGGTGGATCCATCCTATCATCAAACTATGATCCACACTTTACATTTAAGTTATACTAATATAGCATAGTTCCAGCTAGATTGTATCACCTAGATGAATCCCACTTTGTCCACTGGTTCTGTTGGGGTCTACACATTGTTCAACTGAGGCACAGGATATCAAATAAAAACACATTAAATAAATCCACAATCACATATTTGTCAATATGAGGAAGAGAATATAATATGTTGAAAAATGGATCCTCAATTATGTAGAGTCCTAATATCTAATTAATCTGATAACCAGTCGAATAGGAAAGCATGAGTCATCTAAAGGTTGGGAAACAATTACAAGATAATGTATATCTCTTATGAAAAATACAAAAAACAAAAACAAAAAAGTAACACCCAGATGCATGAGTCCCCAAGAGGGTATGACAAGTGCAATCTTGCCCCGGTGCTGGAAGAGAACATAATTGTTAGAATCATATGTTCACAATTCGAATTGATTTATCCCCAAAGCTACTCAAATCATGTAGGAGAATCAAGAATCTATCCGAATCAAACCCAAATTGATTGATCCGAATGCAAATCAATATCAAATCCATACAAATTGATTAGAGATTTCATCACATCACAAAAAGAAACCATTTAAATGCTTTTTCTTCACAAGGGTATTTGTTTCCATCCCAGGACTGTTTTGTCTTCAAAGAGAAAAGAAGACCACAAGCTTTTTCAGTTTTTTATCGTTTTGTCTTAAGCGTCTTTATTTTTTTTTTGTACTTCTTCGTTCTTACAGAAAGCATATAATTACATACACACAAATATTTTTATCAAATTTTAGTCATTTTGACTCTAAAATGTTTTTAAAATAACACTATATTTGATAAAATCTTTCATTTTTCAATGCATTTAATTTGCACATATATACATGCATTTGGAATTCATTTTAGATACTGAAACTTACAGAACTTGATTCAATTTTAATTCTAGATTCTCAACATCGGGATTTCGATTCATAGCTCGAATTCCGGTTTGACAACCATGGGAGAGATTAGTGTTGAATCAAGGCACGCCAAAAAATACGACTACCTAACATAAAATGTTATCATGTAGAGAACGGGCTTAAAAATGTAAGAAGTAGGCATGTTTTGAGAAATTAATTAATTAATTTTTATTTTTGGACATGGCTGAGACACTTCCCAACACCGCAAGGACCTCCAGCACACTTCTTGCATTGAACCACTGCAATTTGTTGTGCCCTTTAATTGTATTAACAAAACCCCCAAAATAATTGAGGAGAAGTCGGACACTAGGAGTTAAGAGGTTCTTTGACATTGGAGCGGCTAGAATTTTTAGAGGCCTAGCGCCACTGTTCCAGCCTTACAGAACACCGCAGGATCTCTCAGACCCCAGAATCCGCCCTCTCTCTAAAGCCATCGCCAGTTCGCCACTCTGTTAATATGTTTTATGTTTTTTGAAATAATTTCTTGATGACCCATGCCTATTGCCCACCATCAGCCATGCACTTGAGTTGTTTTACTGTTGTTGGACCAATGTTCCATAATATATGATTATATAAGTGTATTTGTAAAGTGTAATTGATAATTTTACATGAATAGTGGTTATATTCCATTTTAAATTAAAACTACCACAATATTTGTCACGCAAAAGGAAAAATATGCCTAAATATATAATTTTTTTTTTATTTTAACTAATTAACATATCACTACCATGTAGTATCCTCATTTTTTCGAAATTTTCATACTCATGTCAATATCATATTGTATCTATATCTCGTGTCAATATCGATGCTTCCTCATGTAAGAAAGGTTCAAGCTTCCTTTGGGTTACCTATAAGATCCATTTAAAACATCAATAGATTACAAAATGTCAACCAACCTGAACCCCCCAATTCCCAATGTAAACGAGCAAGATAAAAGAACTCCATTTCACAGCATCATTGTCATATGTTGTTTAGCAATTTTTCCAACCAGTACACAGCAAACTGCATGAAAACATAATGTGTCACATTATGAACTGCTAGAAGGGATCTGAAGCAGAGATTTGGCATTTAATGCCCAATTCGTTTCATGAATCCACATGATGTTTAGAATTTACATGTAGACTGCACCAATAAAAGAAATCAAACACGATTTCTAAGTTCATTCCATATTCGATATTTGAGACACGCATCATTACATTGCAACAAAGGCAAAATGAAAGCACTAAACATGGCAATGAAGATGAGCTTCTCAAATACCACACTTCGACCCTACCAAATGAGTTTGATAGCAGCATTAGTTCATATAATACCAATCCACCTTCGAAACAAACTTCAATATTTTCAAAAATGAAATCAGTCTTCCCCATACTTGACCTGTACTGCCCCCTTCTAGGATGGGACCTAGAGATTTTTAAATGAAAGAAGCAAGTTGAGGGGGGAAATACTATCAACCCAATTGGGGCATTGGGGGCCTTGGGGCAAGGTAAGTTCAAGACAGCCCACACTATTATCCCTTTAACTCAACTCAAAAGACATTTAACCCACATTATATAAGAGGGAAATGTAATATCATACAGCTTAAATAGGAGAGGGCAATGAAACTTTTTGAAAGCTTATATTGTGTTTTATAAACAAAAATAAGGTTAGCTAGATAACACGAACACCAGTTCAATAATTGTGCCAAATGCATCCTTTTCTCCAACACCTGTCAAACCTCCCCAATGCCCCGTATCCCCCACCTGTTATTTGAGGTTATTAAAATTGGAAGTCTACAAGAATCTTTAGGACAGTAAGCGGGATTAGATCAAGGATCATGGGATTCTACTAACTGTATAAACAAATATGATGCATTTGTACGTTGTTTTTCATAGATTTCTATTATATAAACCTACAAAACTGACTAATAAGTGTTGAAGACTCAATCCCAAGTAACCCCATGGTAGAGCCATCATATGACCCCAAAAAAATGACATATTCGAACTGTAGCACTACTAATCCTAAGTCTTATGAAACTGTCATATAATGAACATGAAATAAATACACACAATTTTTTTAGTTTGCAACGTTCATCGTATCGTGCTCTCCAAAGAACAACTCTTCTCAAAATTTCAAAAGGTGCTGAGTTGAAATCCCATTCTAACTAAATATTCTTATGGTTCCGGACGATCCAGTAACAGAAGAACCAGGAAGGGAAAGCTTTCCCCTTAGATGAGATACTTGAAACAAATAATTGTTCCAACAGAACCTTCTCTTCTACCATAGATTGGTATTTCTAGATTATTATATGATGATTTCTAAACTTCCCATATATATGAATAGAAACATAGACTAGAAACTACATCTCTTATAATTCCAAACCTAATTTTTTCAAAAAAAAAAAAACGTGTCCAATACTTTTGTATTTCCGAACCAAAGTTCTAGCACAAGAAAGTCGAAGTATATACTTTAGTCGATACAAACCAAACCGCTTCCTAAGCAGTCCATTTACCAAGCCTCCTAGACATGTAATTTAGTAAAGATTCAAAATCCTACCAATCCCGTTGATCTTACTATTATCCAACCAATTTGTGATTCTATGTAGGATCAAGATTGTTTTGGTAAGATAGCCCTTTAATCTGTTTGTCATAGGGTAATAATAGTTCTGCAACTTATTCTAACTTTCAATGAAAATAACGGGTATGTAAATGCAACACACCCTAAACTATCTCAAATCAAGAGAGAAAAGAGAACTATAAGTGCTGTAGCTAAGTATATTTAAATTGTCAAGAGAGGTATTTACTACTTTACCTGTTTGCTCCTAGGAGTTTAAAAGTTGTGGTTGTAAGCACTTGATTTTGGAGAAGTTCACTCGCCATAATTTTTATCTAAAACATAATGGACCCAAAATCCTTCCCTTTACAAAACAGAATAGACAAGTGATTTTAAATTGATCAACAGAATGGGCTAGCACAGAGGTGGCTATTGAGAAGGCATTCCTTAACAAGGAAAGGGAAGACGAACAAAAACCTGCCATAGGCTTAGGACAAACTACGCTCAGGACATTTCCCAAAGACAGGGAGGTAAGATTGAGAATTGCCAGGCCCAAACCAGCTCCAGCGTCATCTCAATTCTTTTGTAGCAAAATAGATGTAATCAAAAGGGTTTGTTTTTGCCACCAAAAAAAATCCTGAAAAACAATGTTTAGCTCCTTCCCTAATTTTAAACAAGAAATGAATTTCACCTAACAAACCTAATGAATTAACAAAAACAAAAAACTCTTGCTGAGCTTTCTTCACAAATAAAAGAAAGAACTACCAAGAATCAGGGAGTTTTCAATGTAGTCACAAGACATTCATCACATTTGCAAGCATTTGAAAGTTATAGTCTCTATATCCAGAAGTACAAAACCAACAACAATTATAAAATAAAGGAACATTTGGGATAAATATAGCTAAAGCCCGTTTTACCAATTGACTAGCAGGAATACGAAAAGAATAATTTTGTGCGCGTGTGTGCGTGAAAGAGACAGAAAGAGTAAAAAACAAACCAAATCTACTAAGTGACTTGCCGCTTCTGCAGAACTCCTTCCATCTTCCACAGATTTGTCCTCCGAATTCACCTTTGCTAGCTTCCGCCTCTTGTACGTCCTAAGACCCTCGCTCGTCCACGGGCCCAAACTCCCACTACCATTGCCATCTCCCACTTCTAACACAAACCCATTCGTTACCTCGCTCTTCGGAACCAGCCCTGCACCATAGCCGTTGCTAGTGCTTTCTTCACCCACCATCTCTCCACTTCACACCCAAGGGGGGAAAAAAACACCCTAATTTTCGAGCCTCCCAGCACGAAACTAGGGTTTCGCAGCGCAGCCCCCACAAATGAACAAGAAGAGAGCAAGAAAGGAGCAAGAAGCGTGGTGAATCAAAGGGGAAGAGCGAACCTGCAAGAAGCGTATATGTTGGAACCCTAGAATCAAAAGGGGGATTTGCAGAGGGAGCCGTCTAAGTTCTAACCTTCAGATTTTGAATTTTGAAAATGAAAAGAGTTGCTCTGCTTTTGCTATTTTACTGGTCAATGGTTTAGTGAAAGTGATCGGGCAGTCCGTAACCGGCTGGGCGGCTGCCGGTTCCTGGGCACCGACAGATGGCGGTTCCTCCTTGTTTTTAAGCGAACAAGTGCAAGTCGCATGCAAACTTTACCACCCTTTGTGATTTCAATATTAATGATAATTATTAATGATAATTATAATAAAATAATTTTAAAAAATAATAATAAATAAATATTATTTTAGAAAAGCTTAAGTGTGTCTTTTAAAATATAAGAATATTTTAAAAATATGCACGAATAATTATAGATCTTTTTAAAACTTTTTATGAATAATTATGGGAATATTTTTAGCAATGTTAAAATTAGATCAACAAAGGGAAATCTCTATTTTAATAATAAAAATTTAGTTCAAAAAAATTTTGATAATTTATTCTTTTATATTATTAATTTTTATCTTAATTTTGCCTACTTTTTTTCTAAAGAACAATAACTAAATTGTATACTTTTCAGTTATTTTGATATTCTCTTATTAATTTTTATGAATAATTCTTTCATTATACATAATTTTTAAGTTAAATTAAAATAAAGTATTAATTTTTATGAATAATTCTTTCATTATACATAATTTTTAAGTTAAATTAAAATAAAGTATGCATGTGAGTTTAAAATATATTTTAAAAAGTATCTATAAATTTTCTTATAATTTTGAAAAATAACAAAAAAATCATCTAAAAATAGTTTTACTATTTTTTGGGGGCGAATCTAGTAATAATATTCTTGTATCACTAAATATGAATTTTGAAATATACAATGAAAATAATTTTAATTTTAAAATATATGATAATAAAAAAAACAATTATAATTTATATTCTATCATACTATTTAAATTATATTATGTTTTCCGTTTATTTATTACAACCATGTTTTTTAATTGTTACTTGATTCAAGGGCAAAAATGAAACGTTTGTTCAGACAAGTTTTCAATTTGATTAGTTTATAAATCTTAATCCAACGAATTACTAATTTTTAGTTGTGATTTTTTTTTTTTTATGTTTTAATTTTCATAATTTTTGTCAATAATCCCAAAAGGACCATAAAGTTTCAAATATAACAGAAGACGCAAATTTAAGTATTGGAGAGGTGGAAATGGAATATGGGATAAGAAATGGACTATTTTATTTTGTATAGTTCAAACCCAATGCAAATTCGTAATGAATTAAAAATATCAATTATGTAAATATAATGGTTTTTTTTTTCTAAAAGGCTAGTCTAACATAGTAGAGAAATCAACTTTATTGATAGATTTTAAGAAATAAATTTTGGGTTGAATTTAGGGTTAAAGACAACGAATGGCCACTAAACTCCTCACTTAATTCTAATTTGATTACTGTACTTCAATTCCAGCAATTAAAGTCATCCAACTTTTAGAATTGGTTTAATGCCATTTAGAATTCAACATCGTTAAAGAAAGTGGATGGAACGATGATGTGCTGGCATCTCAACTAACCTCCTAGAATGCCTACTCATTGGTCAACTTTGACAAATTTTGAAATTCATTTTATTAACACCCAAAACATGGGAGACAACTCTTATTTTACTCCACCACAGCTTCATTTTCTCCCTTACTCCTTTATACTATATTCCTCTTATCTTACCCTTCATACATGTCTCACTATTAAACCATTTTTATTTTTAAGATTTTTTGTTGGAGGAGGGACAACCTTAGCTCCCCTTTCACAACTCTTCGATTTGATCATTTGTGGTTGCCACAAAGACACCAAAAATACATGTCGAGATGTGTTTCTAGTGGGCCAAGAGTGTTCCCCAAAAAGTAGTTATAGCTTTCTATCCTTACTCTCTAAGCGGTGTTCAATCCTGAAGACTAGTTTGGTTAATAGTATTGATTGATGGGGAAGAGTAAGGTGTGGTTTTGGTGGGAGGGGATCACTTGTAAGTGTTGATAAGGTGAACAATATAGAATTCCAGTTTGAAGTTTATGTTGAATAGCAATCATATTCCACCGACAAATATGCTATTTGTTGCATAAGGGGCCCAATAAAATCCAATCTCATCCCAATTTCATCAATCACAATATGATAATCAATGTGAATAAGTCACTCTAAACTGATTCCATTTTTCAAAGTCCAAAACCAAATTCCAAAGTCGAGCACTACTAATTGTGTTTGTGAATCTCTACCAACAAGCCATGACCTATTATGCAAATCTAAGGCATCAAACAAACCTAATTACTGAAATTCACAAACAATTACCTGTGCAAACTTCACTTATCCCCATGGTTTTCCAAAATTAAAGGAATAGTCATTTTTATTACAATCCAAAGGCTCAATAACACTAACTAGTCTCATATCATAAACAATCTCATGAAAGAAAGGGAAATAGACAATACCAAATCAGACGTTGATGGAAAATAGGGGGCGAGATGGACTCAAATGACGAGAGTGATGAAGAGATCCCTGCCAAGGAACAACATCTTGTTGCAGATGAGTTGCTAGCCCGCCAATGCCCATTGGGATGAATAGAACTACCCACGCCGCCATGACATCGAACTGTACGACATCACACAAACCACTGCATTTGATGCAACAAAAAAATTGTATATATATATGAATATCACTGGAAATATTTGATGTAGGTTATAAGATTCGCTTTTATAGTTTGTGTGAGATAAAATAAAATAAAATAAAAAACATAAAGAAAATGGATTACTAAATCGCAATTTTCAGTAATAAGTGTTAAGGAAATTAGATATATCAAAAATCAACATATACTGGTCAATTTTGGCATCCTTGATGTGGAAGTACGAAATTGTCGTCGAACTTGTTGGTGGAGAAGGCGAGGGAGGAGTAGTGAAAGAGATAATGAAGAAAATATAAGGGAAAAATGAGGAATGGATGTTGACTAGATGCTTGGGGTTGCTGACTGGGACGCTAGCATAGCGTTATGCCCACTCTCTTTAATGAACATTGGATTTTGGATGACATTAAACAAAGTTCAATTTGAATGACTTTAACAATGCTAATAGCATTGGTCTTTGACAGACTAGTGCATTTGTATGACGAATGGCAATATTGGCTTATTTAGTATTGAATGAACAAAATCTTTTGAATCAAGCTATGAATTTTAGTTAAACTAGTCTCTAAATATAAATGTTGAATAATATGTAGTCATTTTGTTAGTTGAACTTGGAGTTCTAGAGTAATTGACAAAAATTAACCAAACAATACAACCAATATGTGTTTTATTTTGATCAATTTAGTTTAGTCTAAATTAATAAGAATCAAGATTCTCAATTCAATATTCAGTTTTATGTTTAGGAAACCAATAGAACCGAACTGAACATATAAGGATATATATGACTATTGGCAAACCTAGAAAATATCTTCAATAGAGGCAAATATATATATATATATATATATATATATATAAAAATAAAATATGAATATTTTTATTTTCTAAAGTAAGTAATCAAAATGCCCCAAAATTCACATTAGCAATAGTAATTATTATTTTAAATAAAATTTATTTGCCACAAAAAAAAAATCAAAAGAAACACTCACTAACAAATCATTGTGATTGACTTGCCCTAATATGTTTATTTGACTTAAAAGTCATGCGTCCTTCAAGTTTCTTGTATTTAAGAATGTGAGCAAAATAGTATTTTTAGTAGGGGCAACCTCTAAATTTACTTAAAACTGTTACAATATTCAAAGTTTTAGTTGGCACGAGATTAGTATTAGTTTTAAATGGTGTGCACAACACTAGATAATTTGTTCAGTCTTAAGATTCATAAAAATTATTAAATTATTTAGCCTGACTACATTAGATTTTAGACGTCTACTAACTAATTGACATATGACACAAAATTTGAAGAAAAAATCAAATTAGCTTTTGTTTGTGTAAACGCTAATATCGAGAACATATAATGTTAGAAAAGACTAATGTCTAAGTTATAAACAAAATTTCGTATGGACATTTCAACAAAAACTTCTTGTATGCTTATTCGTATACAAATAACTTTTGAATTCAATATTTTTGTGAAAGAGAAAAGTATAGAGCTATAAAGTAGAATCCAAGTGGAATATATTTAAGCAGCACATTTACTTGGTGTGAGTTGCTCTTTTGATGCCTTTTTCCTTCATTTTTTTAAGAGGAATTTAAAGTTTGGCATTAGACGCTCCTTTTGGCCTTGATAGTGGGGGATCTAGCACAAGCGCCTAATGCGAGGATGAATTGATTGAAGTGGGAGTATTAATTGGTACTTTATACTGTCCTCAATTACTTTTCATTATTTTATTTTTCATTATGTTTTGGGTAACAATTCTTGTTTCTTCAAATTCCCCTCTTACCATTTCATTAATATTGCTATTTTTCTAAAAAAAAAAAATTCACAATGTTACAAGGTGTGCATATCACAAGTTTATTATCCAATGAAGATGTTATTATAAGGTGTGCATCCATGCTTGCTCTCACTATGAAAAATATATTATACTGGAATGATAGTTAGACATATTTTATTAAATGTCCGTAGCGCATACTGTCAAAATGTTCATTTGCTCGAAATTTGATGACTACAACTTATGGATGTAATTGAAAATTCAAAATCAACCCCATATACACATTGTTTGCCAAAAACAACCATATAAAACAATGGAGCATGCCACTATTACTCTTTGCCTATGCATATTCTCATGCTAGTATTGTGTTTCATCTTCAAATATGTTGTACATGGTACGAATGTGCTTGAACTAATAAAGATCCTTATTTCAATTAGTGAGAAGGAACACTTTGGTGGTAATGAAATTTTCCTTTAATTTAGAATCACACATCCTGTTCTGTAATGATGGTTACTTTTATTTTTTAACTACTTAGTCATTCCTGGATAATAACTAAGTAGTGAAATCACACTACTTAGTCATTCCTGGGCACCGACAGAGCATATGTTACTACTAGATGATGGAGAGAATAAGAATATAAGAAAACAAAAAAAGATGTATGTTAGTTGTGCTTTGGAAAGGGTTGGAGGTGGCCTATTGATAGGCTACATAGAGAAGTAACTTCTAGCCCTAATTATTGTAGTAGAATAATGATATTGATTGTTTAAATACCACCATTAACATCTAGTTGTTGCAAAAGTTAAAAATAAACTACTAAAATAATACCAAGAAAAAAATGTTGCCATTAACTATAAAATAAACAAGGAAAATTGTTATAATTTGAAATATCTCCAACAACCCCCTACATTTCTCAAGTTATGAAACAAAAAAAAAAAAAAAAAATAGAGGTTAAGTGACCACGAAAAGTCATGCAAAGTGTAACAATATCTCTTGGTTTGAATTGCACTTAGAGTATGTGTGCTATGAATTATAAGAACTTCATTAATTTTATGTTATTGAACCAATGTCTTTAAGGTACATCTTTAAACACATAAATCATATGACATTTCTAAATATAAGGCTCTTGTGGGTAGGTACGAATAGGTTATGCACTACACCTGAATTTTCATAAATGCTCTAAAAAGTTTTAGCCTACTAAAATTCCATAGGAAATAGTCCCACTTCCATACTCACATAGGTGAATCTATCAAGTGTGTAGCTACAATTAAACACACAATCTAATAGAGGCTATAAATTCATTAAAAGATAAAATTAACCTCACAAGCATTGTAGTTGCACTATTCCAACACTACAAGGATGAGTAAAACAAACAAATAATGCCCATCAAACTACTCGATGATTTGTTATTACCCATTAATTCTAATTCATAAGATCTCCAATCACATAACTTGAGTTGTCATCATTATAGTTTTTGTCAAGGGCTTAAGACCCATCCCCCTCATTGTTTCTTCCATTAGCTTTCTTGTAATCCCATCAAAGGTTCTATTAAATTTCTCTTTGGCCTCACATAACTCAATGTGATCACCCCAAATGAGTTCAATTATTTCACTATCGTAGGCATATATATCTACTCTTGCCATTATAGGTCTCATAATTTGCTCGAGGTATTGTTGTTAGGCAATTGCAACATATATACAAAGGTGGTACCGATCTTACCCACAAAGGAATATTTGCCAACATATTTCTTAACCAATTAGCTTTTCTCCAAATTTACAAACTTTGCCTCTATAATGAATCTTGCTATGCATGTATATTTTAGGGATTTCCAATAAATAACAACATTAATTAAGGTGAAAACATAGTCACTCATAGACTTAATATCATTTGTGTTTGATATTTAATTAGCATCAGCAATGTTGTTACAACTATGGGGTATCCACAATCATAATTTATAGTACCCTTAAGATATTTTAGCACTATTTTTAATGCTCTCTAGTAATCATGTCCAAGATTATGATTATATCTACTAAGTCAATACACAACAAATGTAATATTTGAGCATGTTTATTCATTAAATGTATTAAAGAACCCACTATTTGGGCATACTCAACCTTAGCAACCGGATTACCTTTATTTTTATTTAATTGTAAACTAGCATCGAATGGAGTTTAATAGGTGTGCAATCAATATGACAAATTTTTCAGAAATTTTTTTCTCATAATGTGACTAGGATAAACAAATACCATTATGTTCATGAGTAACTCTTATACCTAGAATTATATCTGCTTGTCCCAAGTATTTCATTTCAAAATTTGAAGTAAGAAACAATTTGGTTGATTTGATAATTTCCAAACTCGTGTCAAATATTAATATATCATCGACATATAAATATATTATTACACCATTATCAGCATCAATTTTGTTGTATAAACATTTATCTGATTCAATTATTTTATAGTCATCATTTATAAGAATGTTATCAAACTTCTCAGGCCATTATAACGGTGTTTGTTTAAATACATGCAAAGATCTAGCTAATTTTTACAAACTGTATGCTTATCACCATTTACCTTATAACCTTCAAATTGTTCTATTAGATCATCATTTAAAAATATAATTTTTAAATAAATAAAGTGACTATCAAAAATAAATATTTGCTCCCTCGTATCGATGATTTGTTTGATCAGCTACAGGGGACGCAAATCTTTTCAAAGATAGACTTACGCTTTGGGTACCATCAAGTGAAAGTTAGGGCCGAATATGTTTCGAAGACGACATTTAGAACACGGTATGGTCACTATGAATTTTTGGTTATGCCATTTGGTTTGACGAATGCTCCTGCAATGTTTATGGACTTGATGAACAGGGTCTTTCATCAGTATTTGGATCAATTTGTGGTACTATTTATTGATGATATACTGGTGTATTCGAAGAGCCCAGAGGAGCATGAGGAACATCTTAGTATAGTGCTTTAAGTGTTGCGAGAGAAGAAGCTATATGCGAAACTCAAGAAGTGTGAGTTCTGGCTGGAACATGTTACCGTCCTTAGACATGTTATATCCGGGGGTGGTATTTCTGTTAATCTGAGTAAGATTGAGGCGGTAGTAGACTGGATACGACCAAAGAATGTGAACGAGACCAGGAGTTTTCTAGGATTGGTTGGGGACTACCGCAGGTTTGTTGAGGGCTTCTTTAAACTATCAGGCCCATTGACCAGATTGACCAGGAAGGGAGAGAACTTTGAGTGGTCTGACATATGTGAACAGTGCTTTCAGAAGTTGAAGCAGCGACTCATCACTACGCCTATGTTGACGATTCCTTTAGGAAAAGAGGGATTCTTAATTTACAGTGGTGCGTACCATAAAAGGCTCGGATGCGTGTTGATGCAGCGAAGGAGAGTGATAGCCTATGCCTCACGATAGTTGAAAGAATATGAGAAGACCTACCTTGTAAAAACCCCAAAAAGAGATATAAAAGATTAGTAGAATGATTCCAAAAAAAAAATAAAAAAATAAAAAAATAATTAATTAATTAAACGAATTTTGAAAAAAAGAAAACAAAATCAATTAAAATTAATTTTTATTTTATTAAAAAAATATATATTATTATTAATATTAATTAAATATTATTATTATTATTATTAACATCCTGAAGCTTTGTGAAGCTTCAGGATGAATTTTTTTTATATAGTTATCTTCAGCCGCCCCCCCCCCCCCTTCCAGATTTCTTCTCCTTCTTTATCTTCTTTTCTTTTCTTTCACTTTCCCTGGGCAGCACTGAACTCACTCTCTCTCTCCTCACGTTCTCTCTCCCTCTCTCCTCGATTTCATGACGAATTTTCGTCCGATCGAAAATCCGAAGATATCACTGGACTCCATTCGCTGCTGCCGTCATTTCTACCGGAGAGGATCAGTGGTAGGAGCGGCGTAAGCGTATTCCCTTGGGTAAGCCATTTTTCCCCTTTTTCTTTAATTTTTTGTAAAATATAAGCCCAATTAATGAACAGACACCACCACGAGAATCTAGGGATGATTTTTTACAAGTCTAGTGGGACGAAATTCTCGTGGGGATGTCGAACCAAAACCCCAAATTTGGGATACGGGGGTTATTAAGGGGCTTATTTTTAATTAATTAGCATTAATTTAGAAATGCTAAAATATTAAGCATCTGAGACTGAAGTAGGATTGCTTAAATTTAGGGCTCGGATGAGCGCCGCGAGTGTAATTTTGGGACCCGCAGGCAAAATTTTGAAAATTAAGTGGGGATATTAAATAATAGTTTAAATATTAATTTGAGGTATATGGAGCCTAGGGAAGGCTAGATGAGTATTATTTTGGAGAAATAGGTTAATTAATCTAGGGAAAATGTAAATTGCAGGGGTTAAATTTCGGGCGCCAAGGGTGTAGGATTTGGGTCCTAACAAATTTCTCAGTAGCCAGGTAAGGGAATAAACTAAAGCAGATATTTTTCATACAAATTATTATTAATTATGAGTAAATTAATTTTCAAAAAAAGCATATGCTATATTGTTTATTATGAATGAAAGGTGCGATTGGGAAAATACTGCTATGATGATTAAAATATATATGTATGTATGAGATACCGGAAAATCACGATTTTAGAATATGAAGTATAACTTTTAACAGCATATGTATGACATGAATATTATTTTATGTGAAGTGTATTATGATGTAAAAGATTTTACCAACAAAGCATGATTTCAGGTATTATGAAAAGATGAGTTATGTTGTGATGAATTTGACGAATATATGATAAATGATTTATTTTCAGAATATATATACCTGAAACGATTTTGGCGCGAGGCCATGTATTTATGTTATCGGCATGAGGCCGTAATTACTATATTTTCGGCACGAGGCCGTAATGATGTTATATATATGATCATGTATTATATGTTATCACAACCAGGATGTTAGTTTAGTTCAGTTCAGGAGCTCGGTACCGTAGCTATATTGTAGATCAAATATCTACGTCAGATTAGTGCTAACCATCCCACGAGGGGATGAGAGATGGATAGTTGATGTGGCTTTCAGTAGAGTGTGGACGTCCACCTGGCAGTCCGGACTAGGGTGTGGCGGGCCCATCGTACTTACAGACATATTTGATTCGGCAATGGTCGGCCAGCTATTGTCAGGTCCCGCCTTCGGGCTGCACAACCCGTCATGGGGGATAATACATGACACCAGCTAACTATTCATCCTGGGTATATGTTTTTAGTATTATCAGTATAACAGATGTTTTATGTATGATATGACTTACTAGAAAATACGAAAGCATGTGATTTTTCAGTATGGTATGATGAACGTTTATGAAATATGAAATGTACTGTATACGTATAATTGCATTAAATATTCATGTTACCACACAGCTGTATTTAGTTTATTTTCCCTTACTGAGAAGTGTCTCACCCCCAAACTTAATTAATTTTTCAAGAGCCCCTAAGAGTTCGGCGGGTCAAGGTTGCCGTTGAGTTAGTGAGATTATCTTGTGAGAAGGGTAAGATTTTGTAATAGGGTCAGAGTAATTTTGTTTTCAACCCTAGAGATATTTTGATGTATATGAGGATGTATAAAAGTACAGTTTTATAATGTTATAGAAAGCTCTGGTATTATGCTTTATGGATGGATGTTTGGATTTTATGTTTACTGCTGCGTAGAATTCCGCTGTGTTTGACAGGTGTCCCCGCTTCCCACGGGTTCGGGTTGACCATTTGATCTATTATATAACATTTTATATTAAGAAATTGAGGGACGTTACATTTGGTATCCAAGCCTAAGATACTAGGTTCTGTAGACTCTAGAGTGCAGCAGTAATAATACCAGAGTATAGGATAAGGGGATTTAAGGTCTAGTTTTGTAGTTTAGATGCAGGACTTTCGTGGTGGTTTGTATGATTTTCCTGAGGTGACGACTTCAGGAAATTCATTGTAAACTATCGTCAGGTTAGGTATCTAGGTTGCAGGATTGAACCTTGAATTAAGATCAAGAGTGACGAGTTAATTAGGAAAATATATCATATGAGCTGAGTGATATGTATAGAGAATGAGGTTTTGAGTTAAGTTACATGTTTTTCAGGATAGACCTTGGTGGCAATAGTGCCCACGTCAGTGGGAGTGAGGGTGTTGGACCCTCGAGCGCTACGGGTAGTGATTCACATGCCGCTTTACGCAGCGTAGCACAACAAGTGATAACAGAGATTGCCAGAAGTTCGAAGGAACAGGGTGGTCCATCTGGAGGCCACAGTAGCTTGATAGAGAAGTTCATAAAGATGAGTCCTCCAGCTTTCTCAGGTGGGACAGATCCTGCAGTTGCTGAGAATTGGGTGCAGGAGATGGAGAAGATATTTGCAGTGCTGCAGTGTTCAAAGGAGCAGAGAGTGTTGTTTGCCACCTATAGACTGACTGGGGAGGCCGAGAGGTGGTGGTCGGCGGTGAGAGTATTAGAGTAGCAAAGGATTGTACTTGTAGAGATGACGTGGGGACGGTTTAAGGAAACATTATTTGACAGGTATTTTTTAGCCTCTTCTAGGGAGGCTAAGATTGCAGAGTTCCTGAATCTGAAAAAGGGACAGCTATCAGTGTAACAGTACGCAGCGAGGTTCATCGAGCTATCTCGCTTCGCCCTGTACATCATTCCAGATGAGGCGAAGAAGGTACGACAGTTTGAAAAAGGCTTGAGGAGAGAAATTTATAAGCAGGTATCGATTCTGAAGTTGCAGGATTTTACTGAACTAGTCGATAGAGCCACTATAGTAGAAATTGGTGATTGGTTGGAGGCTGAGGAGCAGAGGCAGAAGAAGAGGTCTACACCTTCTGGTTTCCAGCAGGGAGTCGACCGTGCAGCGTGGAAGAGACGTGGCTATTATAGGGACTAGAGACAAGAGACCGGGAATCGTGGTTTCCAGGGTGTGCAGCCATCTCCAGCTTGCCCATCTTGTGGGAAGAGACACCTGGGAGAGTGTTGTGCTGGGTGAGGTGTCTGCTACAGGTGTGGGGAGCCAGGACATATGATGAGGGAGTGTCCGACACAAACTGGTACTGCTCCTAGACCTGCCCGAGGAGGTTATCAAGTGCCATGAGAAGGCCAGTAGAGGAATATGGCCCCAGCCAGAGTTTTCGCTTTGACGCCAGGAGATGCTGAGGCGGCAGGAGATTTGGTGACAAGTACTGTTTCAATACTGTCATTTAAAGCTACTGTTTTGTTTGATTTTGGGGCGACGCATTCGTTTATCGCCCGGGATTATGTTAAATTGTGTGGGTTTGAGCCTCAGCAGTTAGAAATTAGTTTGTCTGTTGCTACGCCAACTGGTACCGTAGGGGTATGTAGAAAGGTACTCAGAGACTGTCCAATGGATATTTAGGGGAGGTCTTTGTTAGCTAATCTGGTGGTTTTAGACTTGCATGGGTTTGAGGTAATTTTGGGCATGGATTGGCTAACTACCCACTATGCTAGCATTGATTGCCATCATAGAGTGGTAGTGTTCAGACCTTTGGAGGGACAGGAGTACAGATTCGTGGGGTCACGCGTGCACACCCCACCATAGTTATTATTTTCTATTCAGGCGCGTAGATTGCTATTAGAAGGTTGTCAGAGATATTTAGCCTATGTGAAGGTTGTATCAGAAGGGGAACTGAGGGTGGAGGATATCCCAGTGGTGAGGGATTTTCCTAATGTATTTCCCGAGGATTTGCTGGGATTACCTCCTGATCGTGAGGTAGAATTCGTTATTGATCTAGGTCCGGGGATAGCGCCGATTTCGAAGGCGCCGTATAGAATGGCACTGGCAGAGCTAAAAGAATTGAAAGAACAGTTGCAGGAGCTGTTAGAAAAGGGGTTCATTCGGCCCAGTGTGTCACCCTGGGGAGCACCGATTTTGTTTGTGAGGAAGAAGGATGGCTCGATGAGATTGTGCATCGACTATCGAGAAGTAAATAAAGTAACTATCAAGAATAAATACCCGCTCCCGCGTATTGATGATTTGTTTGACCAGTTACAGGGGACAAAAATCTTTTCAAAGATAGATTTATGCTCCGAGGACCATCAGGTGAAAGTCAGGGTGGAAGATGTTCTGAAGACGGCATTCAAAACACGGTATGGTCACTATGAATTTCTAGTTATGCCGTTTGGGTTGACGAATGCTCCTACAGTGTTTATGGATCTTATGAACAGGGTTTTTCACCAGTATTTGGATCAGTTTGTGGTAGTATTTATTGATGATATACTGGTGTATTCGAAGAGTCCAGAGGAGCATGAGGAGCATCTGAGTATAGTGTTGCAGGTGTTGCGAGAGAAGAAACTATATGCGAAGCTCAAGAAATGTGAGTTCTGGCTAGAGCAAGTTACCTTCCTTGGACACGTTATATCAAAGGGTGCTATTTCTGTTGATTTGAGTAAGATTGAGGCGGTAGTAGACTGGGTACGACCAAAGAACGTGCATGAGATCAGGAGTTTCAATGAATTCATCTATATCTACAATGGAGATTCAGCATCCGATCCAGATGGATCTAGTGAGGCTTGGTGTGGAGCTGGTAGAGGGCGATCACCAGACATTTATTGCTAACCTGGTTTTGCAGCCAACTCTACATGAGAGAATTAAAGTAGCTTAGAGGAAGGATGCAGAACTAATAGAGCTTGTGGAGAAGGTACAGGATGGTTAAGAGACAGAGTTTAGCATCTCAGATGATGGAACCTTGAGGTTCCATCCAAGGTTATGCGTTTCCGCCGACCCTGAAATCAAGAAAGTTATTTTGGAGGAAGCACATCGGTCCTTGTATACTGTACATTTAGGTAGCACTAAAATGTACAGGGATCTTCGAGAGTCCTTTTGGTGGAGCAACATGAAGAGGGAGATAGTCCAGTATGTGGATCAGTGTTTGACGTGCTAGCAAGTGAAAGCTGAGCATTAGAGATCGGCCGGATCATTGCAGCCACTCCACATTCCTGAGTGGAAGTGGGAGCATATAGCAATAGATTTCGTCATAGGATTACCGCCGACTTTGCGTGGAAAGCATGCTATTTGGGTAGTGGTGGATCGACTGACAAATACTGGACACTTTTTGCCGATTAGAGTTAATTACTCCATGGACAGATTGGCTGAGTTATATATCCAGGAGATAGTTAGGCTCCATGGCGTGCTAGTGTCCATAGTTTCAGACAGAGACCACTGGTCGAGTTTGAGTATAACAACAGCTACCAGACCAGCATTTGGATGACACCATATAAGGTGTTGTATGGCAGGAGGTGCCGATCCCCGTTGTACTGGGATGAGATCAGGGAGAGACAAATATTGGGGCTAGAGCTGATACAACAGACTCAGGATAAAGTCATACTCATTAGAGACAGGATCATGACAGCATAGAGTCAGCAGAAGAGTTATGTATATACTCATCGGCGAGAACTAGAGTTTGACGCAGGAGATCACGTATTCCTAAAGGTGGCACCAATGAAGGGAGTTATGAGGTTTGGGAGGAAGGGTAAGCTAAGCCTTAGGTATATTGGACCATTCAAGATTCTTGAAAGAGTGGATCCAGTTGCCTATCGGTTGGCATTACCACCAGTCCTATCTAGGATTCATGATGTATTCCACATTTCTATGCTGAGGAAATACGTCCTAGACCCCTTCCATGTGATCAGTTATGAAGCACTGGAGTTAGGTGATACCTTATCTTATGAAGAGGTGCCAGTGCAAATTTTGGACTAGAATGAACAAGAGCTACGTACGAAGAAGATTCCACTAGTAAATGTGCTATGGCGCAATCATGCGGTAAAAGAAGTTTCGTGGGAATTAAAAGAATAGATGCGCCAGAGGTACCCACATCTATTCAGTGTAGCATAGAGTTGAGCTAGTCAGAATAAAAGTGAATAATAATGTTGTATTTTCATTTGTATAGTATAACGTAAGATAGATAAAGTTTTTAGTTTTGGGATGTGAATGGCTTTGGGAGAATTTTAAATAGTTGTAATCTCCCAGAACCCTCTTTGTAACCACCGTATTCCTTCACTATAAGTGAGGGTAATTAATAAAATTTGGGTATTTCTCTTTAAGAATGTAAAAGTGAAGAATAGCAAATTTCGAAGATTAAATTTTTTATAAGGAGGGAAGAATATAATACCCCAAAAACAATTATTACAGAAGGATGTAGTGGATCCTAAAAAATAAAAAAAAATTAAAATTAAAATAAAAAGTAAAATAAAATAATAAATTATAAATAAATAAAATAAATAATTTAAATAATTATATATATATATATATATATATATTTAAACCAACAAAACATCTCCCCTTTTTCTTGCTTCCTGCACAGAGCCCTGTTCGAGTCTCTCTCGCTCACCTCCATCTCTCTCCCATTTCCTTCAATTTCTCGACTAATTTTTGCCCAATCGAAAATCAGAAAATACCACTGGACTCCATTTTTCGCCGCCATCATTTCTACCGGAGTGGATTGGTTGTAGGAGCGGCATAGACATATCTCCTAGGGTAAGCTGAATTTTCACTTTTACCTTAATTTCTTGTAAATTTTAAGTCTAGTTGATGATCAAATACCACCATGAAAATCTATGGATAATTCTCTACAAGTTTAGAGGAACAGATTTCTCGTGGGGTTGTCGTAGGCATAACCTCAAAATTGGGATAAAGGGGTTATTAAGGGGCTAATTATTATTTAATTAATGTAAATTTAGAAATGTTAGAATATTTAGCATTTTGAGTTTGAATTTGGGTTATTGAATTCAAGGCTCGGGTAAGCGCCGCGAGTGTAATTTCGAGACCTTGCAGACATAATTTAAGAAATCAGGTAAGGGTGTTAAATACTAGTTTAAATGTTAATTTGAAGTATATGAAGCTTAGGGAAGGTTATATGGGTATTATTTTGGAAAATGAGTTAATTAATTTGGGGAATACGCGAATTGCAAGATTTGAGTTTTGGGTGCCAGGGGCATAGGATTTGGGTTTTAATAAAACTCTTAATAAGTTAGGTAGGGGGAATAAATTATAGCAGTATTTTGACATTATTGATTAAATAAATATGTGGAAAATAAATCTATGATATTTTTCCTTGTCAAATTAATATATTATGAATATTAGATGAAAACTGTGTAGCATATTACGCATATTGAAAAATGTGAAATATAATGATGAGTAATTTCTGAGAAAATAATGAAATGAGAATTGTTGATATGTTAGTGGAAAATAAAGAAATGTGGTATTTATATGTGAGTAGAAATGATTTCTATGAAAATGAGATTGCGTAAATTACTGATATGAGTATTTTGAGAAATATTGAAATACGTGAAACACGATATATACTATTATGAGGTGATGAAATGTGCACAGAAAATGATGAGAATACTTTTATTGAGATGAATTTAGATATACTGATATGAGATTAATAATGTATATTGATATGAAAATATTGAAATGTGAAAATGAAAACGTGAATTCTAAACGCATGTACTAGAATGTGAATATAGGAAATATGAAATGCAACATGGAAGTTGAATGTGATGATTGAAATGAGAATACTGATTATGAATGTTGGGAAAAAGTGAACATTGCAAAGTGCGAAAGCTGCAATGGGATCATTGAAATATGATTAATGAAATGCCAATACCACATAATGATTGCGGGTATGTGCCAATGATAACCCCGATAGATGGTTATGGAAAACCCTAATGATGGGTTGTGATATTGAGCACGGTACCGTTGCTAGTGGTGTAGTGCAACCACACGGACTCTTGGAGCGTGTGGCGTGACAGTCGATTGAGCTATTTAGTAGAGTTGTTGTGCCCTTGGAGTCCGGATCAAGGCTATAGGCCGGCCAGTCGTACTACAGATGCGAGATATGTGATATGATATTTTGATTTAACTAGGTCAACCAACCACAATTAGATCCAGCCTTCGAGCCGCACAACCTTGACCATGGGGGGAAGCGTGGCATGGAAAGAAAGATCCTCAGGGTAGCCATGGGTTACAAATGCGATGTGGGTACTAGATACCAAGGATACTCATGAGTTGGATAGTGAAATAGAAATGGAAAGTAAAAGAATGATAAAAATGGGCTAAAATGAGAAATGAAAGAAATAACGAAAATTGAGCAATAGAGAATGATAAAATTAAGAAATGGATCCGTGTGAGCTAATAATATAAATAATTGAGGCCAAGTGAAACTCTCCGCCTGAGGGCTTACTGAGTAAGGTGAGTACCCTAATAGGTATCATATGTGATCATACCTGACTGCATAACGTGTTAGGGCAGAAGGAAACTACTTGTATGGGCGCGTAATCTTCCATATTCTCAGGAACTTCGTGGGTAATTATATGTTGAAAATGAATGAACTTGAGAAATGATTTTAAAACTTATAAAAGCTTGTATTGTATATCTATATGATTATGAGACTATGTATATTAGTGTATTTTATGAGATGAAATGATGATTTGAAAAGTAAAGTGTGTTATAACAGACTCATATTGCCACACACTGTAAATAATTTATTCCTTCTTACTGAGATGTGTCTCACCCAAATTATCTAAACTTTTCAGCAAACAGAGATAGGTCAGGTGATAAAGCTCTAAGACTGTAGGGAGTTGAGACCCTGATACATAGGGTGAGTTCTTAGACTAGTGAGGTGTAATTTCCCTAGGGTTGTATTATTTTTGGGTATGTAATGATAATGTATATATATGTATGTTGATACTCTGGGTATTGTATTCTGATTGTTATGTATATACCATCTTCTGCTGTTAGGTTGTATAAATGAAATGACTATTTACTTGGTACTCAATGCGGGTCGGGTCATATGGGTGGTAAGTGAGTTGTTGACGTGACCGATTTGTGAATATTGTTGATGATGTGTGAATATTTATTATTGTTTATAAAAAAAATTGGTATGAAAATCATGGCATCACATCTTTCTTTAATTCCTGTATAAGTTGATTTATGCCAAATAATTCTATTTCTTGAAGATAGTTGCTGATTGTATGCGTCTAGTTGAAACTAAAGAAAACTCATGTATTCCTGTTATTATTGATAGTAGAATTGTTTGAATGGACTATAGTTCCGTGACTTTTCCTTCTCACATCGAGAAGGTTTTCCACATAAAAATCGTGTGTCTTGTGCTTGTGGTGTTTGGATATATATTTTCCGCATATATATTACTCTATTTTATGGTCATAGCAGATTCACACAAAGAGGGAGTTTGAGTATTGTTGTTTCTACTAACAAGACCATCACTAGTAATCTTATATTAGTGACAATTTTAGAGTACTCCTTATGCGACTGGGCCATGACAACCTCTTTCACCTTTTTCTGGTGGAACCATTGGTGCCACTTTTGATTTCACATTGGAGTCACCCTAGCACTGGGTTGAACCTCCGTATCCAGAGGGAAATCTTCTTCCTCATTGCTCCATTCACTTACTGACCTTAATCATGGAATGTCCTTCACTAGAATTTCCAAGATTTCTCGATATAGCGACATTGCAACCTTTCCTGTGCATTCTTGTTTCATAAGATGGTGAAATCTTAGGATTACTCATCTTCATAAACATATACTTCATTACATTTGCTTGAGTCAACATATGACTCTTCCACTAGTTGTAGTTCCCAATGGAAACTCCAACTTGGAATCATATTAACGGGACAAACAAGAATTCAACCTTCTCCCAGCTAAATTCAAGTTAGAAAATTTGCTCGGAAGTTCTTGATCCATTCTGAATTGTTTTTCATTTTAGTTTTCCAAGAACTTACAAAAACATAAACTAGCTAATTTTGCATTTTTATAACATTTACGAGATAAATAAATAACAATAAATAATTTTCACACTATATGCTTATGGAAATAATTTTATTTTTTCATTTTTTAGTAGTTGAAAATAGCTTTTATCTCAAAATTTTCAAATTGATATAAAAAATTTAGAAAATATTTTTTAATTATTTTATAAATTTCTAACTCTCGCATTGGGAATGAGATGATGAAATTCAGATTTTGGATTTTAATTATATTGACCATATGTAAAGTTTTTTCTAATACATAAGTTCAAATCCAAATTCCAAAATAAATGATTTCAAAATTTATTTTCTATAATTTTAAAAAATTGAAAACAAGTTATCTTTTTTGTAATCATATTGAAATCTATAGATAAAAAATTTTAAAAAAATATTATACACATTTAACCAAACTATTGATTTTCTAAAATTTTAATAAGAATCTTTAAAAAAAAATTAATAAAAAACACTATTAGTGACGATTTTTTTTAAACCGTCACTAATATAGTTAAATAAATTCTTTTTATATTTTTTATTTCAAAAACACTATTAGTGACGGTTCTCGTAAACCGTCGCTAATAAAAGACTATTAGTGACGATTTTTGTAAATTGTTGCTAATAATAGACTATTAGTGATGATTTTCATAAACCATCACTAATATTGTTAAATAAATTATTTTAGTATTTTTTAAATAAAAATACTATTAGTGACGGTTTAGAAAACTCGTCACTAAGAATAGACTATTAGTGACGGTTTAAGAGAACCGTTACTAATAATGTATTATTCGTGACGGTTTCTATGAACCGTCACTAATATTGTTGACTTTGTCTACTAATATAATACTATTAACAATGACTTGAAACCATCACCAATATCTTAAGAAACATCGCTAATATTTTCTCGGGATAGTTTTTGTGCGAAAAGTGATTTCCCGCAATAGTTTGAGTGGGGAAACTAGTTTTTGGTGATGAATGTATTAGTGATGGTTGTCAAAACCGTCACTAATACTTACACCAGTAGTGACGGTTTTTAAAAACCGTCATTAATATAACACTATTAGTGACGGTTTTATAACCATCATTAATATTTTCATCACTAAAAATCAGTTTTTTTGTAGTGCTTAAAGAGGAAAAAAGGGTGGGGTCGACTTTTGGCTCTAGGATAGAGAACAAGGGAATAAAAAAGGGGGAAAGGTAGAGAGAGAGAGGGAAAGAGAGAGAGAGAGAGAGAGTAGAAAAAAAAAGAAATAGAGTCATTGTGTGTGTGTGTGTGTGTGAGAGAGAGAGAGAGAGAGAGAGAGAGAGAGAGAGAGAGAGAGAGAGAGGTTTCGATTGAGGGGCGAGCCTATCATGTTGCTTTATATATAGCAAGAAGAGGGGGGAAGAGAATAAGAAGAAGAAAAATTAAAATAAAATAAGAAAAATGGATAAAGGGGCAGTTGATGTAGCCACTAGAGTTGCTAGAGGGAGTGGGTGCGATGGGATATTGAGAGGGACTGAGGGAAAAGGGGGGCTTAAGGAGGTTAATTAGAAGAAGGCGATAATGTGCTGTTGAGGTTGAAAGGGGGGAGAGGAGAGAGAATAAGGGAAAAATGGGACCCCTACCACAAAAAAATGGTGGCATTGATAACTGGGGACCCCATCAAAGTTCAAGGAAGAAGAAGGGGGTTGTCAAATTGCGTTGTTTTGGTCCCTCCGTTATATATATTTTTTAAAATACCAAAATAAAATGATGTCGCTTTATTTAAATGGCAGGTGGGTGTGTGCATATATGTGCCTGCACGTGGTCCTCATGCATAGGCATGTGCACTCACGTACCCCACCTATTTTACTTAATTTTCTCCTATTTTTAATTTTTTTTGAAATTAAATATTTGAACAATATGTTATTACATTATTATTTTTATTTTTATTTTTTTTATTAAAATAAGTACAAAGGCACATGGGTCCACAAAAAATGTCAAAAAATTTCAAGAGTCTCCAAAAATGTTAGAAAATTACAAAAAAGTTAGAATTTTGCCTCAATTTTTATGTAAAAGTTGAAATTATAGTTTAACAATTTTTTACCACTTTAGACTAATTTAGATCACTTGGTATTGTCTTATTTGACAAAAAGAGAACAGAAAAAATGACGGGGCTGCCACTTGAATTTTCCTATAAGAGAGCAAAATTGTTATGGAGCACAACATTACCATTTTAGATTACTTTGGACCTAGTGCAGAATTGACAAAAACAAAAAAAAAATCATGAAAATTATAAATGTAAGGGTTTTGCCTCAATTTGTGTGTTCAAAGTCAAAATCACTATCAAACCTCTTCTTACTATTTTGAACTATTCTGAATCACTTCATGCAATCAAATTGGTGAGAAGAGAGTAGAAAAAGTTCAGAATGACTGTGGTTTTTCCTCAATTTATGTGTGAGATCAAAATCACTGTAAAAATTTCTTTTTACCATGTCTAACTGCTTCGAATCACCTAGTGCATTTATATGGTAAAAAAAGTGGCAAAACAAATTAAAATGATTGGGGTTTTGCCTCAATTTCGTGCCAAGGTTAAAATAATTGTCAGTCATCTTCTTATAATTTTGAACTACTCTAAATTACCTAGTGCACTCATATTTGACAGAAAAAGAGCAAAAAAGTCCATAGTAACAAAGGTTTTGCTTCAATTTGTGTATTTGAGGTCAAAATCGCTGTCAAACCCTTTACTATTTCGAATTATCATAGATTGCCTGGTACAATAAAAAACAACGAAAAAATAAAAACGTTAGAAAAGAAACATCAAAAAGTACAGTGGGGCTTTGACTCTTTTAGCTCCTTGGTGGAAAACTTGCCCAAGCAAAATGGGCATCGACACTAGGTTAACATTTTGAGGTCATGGTGAATATTGGAAATCAAGTAATCAAGAAAACTTTCTTAAACTTATGCATTTTCTTGCTAATCCCAATGAAATTATCAATAGGGTGTTGAAAAATGCTCAAGGAAATCTCAAGTTAATGCCCCATAAGATCTAGAAGTATGTTGTTAGTATTGCAGCCAAAGAGGTTATTTGCTCCATTATTAACTATCTTGGTGATGAACTATTTGCAATTTAATTGATCAAGCTCATGATATTTTAATAAAAAGGCAAATGGTTGTTGTTTTGCACTAGATAAAGATGAGTATGTCATTGAACACTACTTTTATTTGCATTGTTTATGTTTTATATACAACTGTTATGTCACTTAAAGCTACTATCGAGCCCCTATTTTAAGACATGGGTTGAGTTTATCCGAAGTGCATATACAAGGTCTGATGGAGCAAGTAACATAAAAGGGAGCTCAATAAATAAATGAAGGAAAATAATTTTTTATGTTCATTATTTTTCTTATCAGCTTGAATTAGCATTTGTAGCCATGGCAAAGAAAGCAAGTTGAAATTGTTGTGCATTTTAATTTGAATGCCAAATTTAACCGATATGGTTGGTGCTTCATGCAATAACCAAATATTGTTTGAGAAACTTAAGTTAGTAAAGTTACGGTAACATTGTAAAATGGAGAACTTTTAAATGGGTGTGGTTTGAATCGAGAGACCATTCTTAAATGGGTCATTGTTACTTACTTGGTTCATATTATAAAACTCTATTCACTTTGATTATTGTGTTTTATTCTATAATTAATGCGCTTAAAGTTTCTAAAATTATATTTTAGGACTATGAAAATTAGTGAATAATCTATCATTTATTGTTCTTATTCTATTTTATTAATGTAAGTTAGTCCTTGCTCCTATAATAAGGACCTATCAAAATTACTAGTACTTCTATAACTGTAACAAGGACAAGAATCTTGCCCTTTTCTTACCAATGGACCTATCCCAACTTGCATAATTCCGTGGACATATCTGATATCTTGCCCTCTCGTCCATTGCCTTCTGGTGAGTGCGGATTTCACGCATTTCTGTCTTGGCCGCCCAGTGGGCTAGTCGTTTGACCTGCAGTCCCCTACACCCTATGCGAAGGCTGAGATCAACCGAGTCGTCGGCGTCCCAAACGGAGAGCCGAAAGGCGATGTCAGAGAGAATGAGGTGTATATCCTGCCGGGAGGAGTACGGCCCGCGCGATGCTGGCACCTGCAAGGAGTGTTATGAGGAGGCCAGCGAGACGGAGGAGGAGCTCAAGCGCGAGATCGAAGAACTCAAGGCCAAAGTCGCCTTTCTCAGGTTCTGGTCTCCTCTTGATAACTCCAGATCTTCGCCTTCCTACCCGGACGTCATTTTGGTTGCCTCGGATCACGATTCCCCCCAGCACTTCCCCTCCGTCCCCGCTCACAAGGCTGTTTTGGTCAGTACACATTTGGTATCACTATTGATTTTTCATTTTTATTTTTTTAAAATTTGTTTGATCAGCCCAAATATGAGTTATATGGTTGATATTTGATCCCAATGAATATAGTATTGTGCACGAAGCAACGATTATTTCAAAATATATCTGTCTCTTCAATTTCCGCAAATGATTGGAGTGCCTGGTGGAAGATACGTTAAAATTGAACTGTCAATATTTTTCTTTTGCTCACCATGAATTGTCAATACATAGATATTGTGGATTGTTTTGAAGATTTATCCTTGTCATTTGTGGGAATAGAAAGTTCCCTCTTTGTTGGAGCTTGCAAAACACTAGTGGGGTGTCTGTCAAAGAATTTGCTTGTGTTGTTTATGCCGCATTTCTAGTAGAACGGCTGAGCCCTTTCAGGTGGTAGGCTTCGGCCAATTGAATAACATCATTAATCATTCTTTAATCTATAAAATTAGAAAAATAGCAACTCTTTGCAAAGGCGAGGCTGATGAGCATTCTACAACAAAAAATTGTATCACGGTCTAAGTATTTTACACCTTGAAGGGGTTGAGTAACACTAGCTAAAGTACTCTTATTTGACTAGTTAGCCAAAGATTATTGCGGTTTATCACAAGAACATATTCACAACAGTTAAATGTAAAGCAAGTGAAAATAGTAAGCAATTCATGAAAATAAATGACAATTAAGTAGTAAACATTGAAATGATGTATTTATTAACAACACCTCCACAAGTAACGTATCTTTAGTGAGGGAGGAAAGTAGGCTAAATACATTTAACAAATGCTAGTGAGTTATACAAAACTAATGAACTCTTACCTCCCCTAAAGAGCTTTATATGCCATTTTAACTTTGACGCTAGGAAACATCAATTTATCTAAGGAGTCATACGTCCCTTTTATACTAAGTCTTACACTTAAAATATGAAATCTATTTTTATATTAACATGATTGTAATCCATCCCATGCACATAAGATAAGTGGTCACAGACAAGCTTGGCTCATAACACATTGCCATCAAATACCGCGGAGCGATAGTTGCTCCTGGAAATTTTTGTTCATTAGGCCGAGTGTTGAATAAATCAATGAGCATTGCTTAGGATGTATTGCCTGTGATACTCTTATGTAGTAAGATTTGCAAGAATCCTTGTTGATCTTTGGGTATTTCCATGTTTAGTTTATGTTGTAGCACCGAGAATCCTAGGAATTCTACATATTTCCATAGCACCCTTAATGCACACGCATATTTTTCCCATTTAAATAGGTTGGTATCCTCATTATGGCATGACATGCATAATGGTCACAGTTTTATTTGAAAAATCCAAAAAGACTCTCATTTCTATGGTGAAGATAAAAAAAATTATTTGATGCTCGCAATCTCTCTATCTCCCCCTCTTCCTCTCCTCCTCAACCACTTCTCCTTCATCCTCATTGGGTGCATCAACAACGTACTTCATTCTCTTCATAATGTACTTATATATATATATATATATATATATCTAAGATGATACGTTAAGAGAGAATTTCTATACGAGGGAGAAGATATTTCTAAAAGAAGATATATTACTATTATTTCTAAATGCCAAAGAGAGGCCTCTAATGGGGGAGAAGTCTTGGTCATAAGTCCTGTGGGAGAGAGACGGCCATGAGTCCTTGACTCTCAGGCCCTTTTAGAGGGAATGGCTTTTAGGTTAGTCAGACCTATAGGGAAAGATCTTAGCATTGTTGTATCCCCTGAAACTTATGAGTTATGACACGAAAAAAAAGAGAGTCCAAAAAATTTAAATTAGTTAGAAACTTCTGTTAACTATAGGGGCAGCAGAGACTGAGATAAGGGGGTAAATTGCTTAAGGTATGAAGTTTATTAGTTGGAATGTGTATGGCCTATGGTATGTTAGGAAAGGGAGCTTGGTTAAGGAAGTTTAGCTACAAACTCACATGATATTGTTTTCCTACACGGAACAAAACTTGGGAAAATAGACGGCTGGTTGAGGGGAAGTGTTTGGGAGGGTAGTTTTAAGGATTGGGAGTTCCTTCCTTCTCAAGGAGCTGCTGGAGGTGTTATTATCCTGTGGGGCACTTGATCTTTCTCTTGAGTTGATAGTCTACTTATTCTTTATTTGCACTGATAGAAATTAGAGGTAGGGTTCAATGGTAGTTTTCTTCAGTCTATGGTCCTCTTATTACTGTTCTTTGGGAAGAGTTTCATGCACTGTTTGGTTTTTGTTGTCCAAAGTGGATAGTGGAGGGTGATTTTAATGTAGTAAGATTTCCAAGGGAGAAGAAAGGGGAGGTAGGTTTACCTCAAGCATGCAGAATTTTGATAGATTTGGATTATGGTTTGAGGGATATCCCCATGGACAATGCTGTTCTCTATTGGTTTGCGTGTGGAGGTTAATTGGTGGCTAGTCAACTAGAGTTTAGTAGCGAGTGGGTGGATGATTTTCCTAATCTTTCTTAGACCTCTTTATCTAGACCAGCGTCAGAGCACTTCCCCTTTTTGTTAGAATATAAGAAAGTAAAGTTTGGTCCTACCCCCTTCAAGTTTAAGAATATGTGGTTAGATCATAAGTCTTTTCACTCTCTGATTAAGAATTCTTGGGATGTCGTGTTTGTAGAGGTTGGGAGTGTTTTTAGATTACCAAAAAACTAACATTTAAAAGTAGCTTTTGAGAAAATGGAATGTGGAAGTTTTGGAGATATAGGGTTAGGAAATTTAACATCTTAGCTGAGATTGATTTGCTGGATGCAAAGTAGGTGATAAATTTTTAATAGAGATGGAAGAGGCCCATTGAAAAATGAGCTGGAGGCAAAATCCTAAATTTAAATGGGTTAGAGAGGGTGACTCTAATAGGTGACTCTAATACTGAGCTTTTCCAAAGATTGACTAATGGTATGGTGCTGAAAAATTTAGTCGAGAGAAGGACTAGTCTCTTATCATCCTAGATTGATTGTTTATGAGATCACTGATTTTTCTTTTTCTTTTTATTTTTCCAATTTATTTACAAAGGAGGTTGCGAGTAGATCAATGATTGAGGGATTGGAGGGGAGCCCTATTTCTAGTGACCAAATGACATGGATGGAAAGTCCTTTTGAGGAGATGGGAATTATGAATGTAGTGTTTGGGATGGATAATGATAACTTTGTGGGTTTAGATGGTTTTACTGTGGCCTTCTTTTAGGATTGTTGGGTTGTGATTAAGACTGGTTTAAGGTCTTTAATGAATTCTATTTTAGTGGATTCTTAGGCAAAAACATTAATTCTACTTTCATTACTTAAATGCCTAAAATGGATCAAGCTTCAAAGTTACTGATTTCGACCTATCAGTATAGTCACAAATGTTAACAAAAAATTGTTGCAAAATTGCTTGCGGATAGGTTGAATAAAGTAATAGGAGATACTATTTTTAAGGCTCAAGGTACTTTTGTTGGAGAAGATAAATTGTGCATGCTAATTTGGTGGCTAATGAAGTAGTGGAGGATATTCATAGGAGGAATAAGAAAGGGAGTTATATTCAAGTTGGATTTTGAAAAGGCATATGATAAGTTAATTGGAATTTCTTGGATAAAATCTTTGCTAACAAGGGGTTTGGGGAGAGGTGGTGGATTTGGATGAGGAGGTGTTTTTCTAATGCTTTCTACTCGGTCTTTATCAATGGGGAGCCTAAGGAGTGGTTTAGAGCTTGGAGAGTGGTTAAGCAAGGGGGATCCTTAAAAGTTATGTGAAGTGGATATGGGTGGGTAGTAGGAGGGTGGTTGCGTCTCGTCTTCAGTTTGCAAAGGATACAATTTTTTCCTTAGATGATCAAAGAGAGTCCTTTTGAATGTTCGCCTAGATCTATAGATTTTTTAGAAGGTTTTGGGTTTAAAAATAAATTTGTGTAGTAGTCAAATCTCTGCCATGCCAGTTCTTTGGATTAGCTTCCTTAGCTGGGTGTGGAATTCTTGAGTGGCCCTTTTCTTATTTAGGAATTCCCTTTTTTGGGAGGAGGGGGGGGGGGGGGTTGATCCTAGGTTTGTTGGGCTCTTAGGTCTGGTAGTGGAGAGGGTGTCCCAGTGTTTAGAGGGGTGGAAAGGTGCTTTATTCTCTCTAATGGTATATCACTCTTATGCAGGCTTGTCTTTCTAGTATACACCTTTATTCATTGTTTATTTTTTGAAATTCCTTTTGTGGTAGCTAGGAAAATTGAGGAAGTAATGAGAAATTTTCCTTTAGTCAGGGGCAGGGGAAAGGAGAGATTATTTGGTTAGTTGGGAGGATGTGTGTAGATCTAAGGTGGAGGACGATTTGGGTCTTGGGAAATTCGGTGTTGAAAAACATTGCCATATTGGGTAACTAGCTGTGGCATTTTCCTTAATGAGAATTCTCTTTGGTATAAAGTTATAAAAAGTAAATTTGGCTTTCACTATAATGGGTGGGATGCTAATAGAGGTTTAAGATGTTTTATGGAGAGTCCTTGCCCCTCGGAAAAGTATTGCACAGACTTTATCCTTTGATTATTCCTTACATTAAATATGCTGTGGGCATTGGGTCTTGGATACTTTTACGGGAAGATGTCTAACTGGGCAATTATGTGCTTTCCATCACAGTCACTCGTTTATATCATCTTTCTTTAGTGCGTACTGATGTCATTACTTTCAAATGGGCCTACTTCTTGCATTGTGACGTATTCAAAATGCGTGCTATAAGATTGGGAGAACTCCCCTAAGTAATTGGGAAAACTTAAGAAAGTAAAATTATGTGCCTTTGGCTCCTTGACCAAGGGCATCGCTCTTTTCCTTTCTGCAAAATGGATGCATGGGTTTCCAAGAGCCAAATGATAAGAAAAATCTCAGGATTTTCATTTTCGCTGGCCTCTAAATGATAGGGAGTTGGAGGAACTATGTTCTTTGTTGGTTCTTCTGGAGGGCTGCCATTTCTCATGTTCGAGTGATGATGTGGCTTGGATTCCTCAGGTTTCTATTCTTCAAAAATCTTTCTTTGAGCTTGGACAAATTTTTTTAAATCCTTTCCTCTTCATTTCATATGGAAAGCTAAAGTCCCCTCTGAGATCAAGGTGATTGGTTGCTTGGTTGTTCTTAATAGAGTTAACACCAACAAGCTGCTGTAGAGTAGGAGTTTTTTGAAGGCATTATCTCTGGATGTCTGTTTCTTCTGTTTTGATTGCTGAGAATCTGCTGCGCATCTATTTTTGCATTCCCCTCTCTCCTTGGGATTTGGAATAAGCTATTTGCAGTTTTTGGGGAGGATTGAGTTTGTCCAGATTTGGTGGGGAGATTATTACATATCCCTTTTAAAAATATTTTAATTCAACTGCTATCAATGTTCAGATTGTGAACTAATAAAAATCTAATTAATAATTTTATTATATTTTTATTTTATTTTTTTCAAATAAAATACACTTAAAAAGAAATTATATATTGTAAAGTTAATATAAATTCAAAATTATATTCATACTCATACATTAAGAATTAAGATCTTTAAATCTAAAATTTAAGGCAAACTTAATCTAACTTTTTCATATTACCAAGATAAAAACTAAACTAAGAAGCGAAGTATGCTAATTGTAGGCCATTGGAAAGAATATGATGTTTATGGAACACATGTAATAGTTGAAGTAAAAAATTTAAGAAAACTGAAGTCTTAAATTTCAATTAAAAATAAAAAACCCACAAAATCTTTAAATGAAATGAAACCAACGGTATATATTAAAAAAGAAAAAGAACCCTGTAAAATTATGCCACTCATGCGAGTCCTCGGAAGTTTGTTTCCCAAGTTGCTGGTCTTTTCTTTCCCCTCATACATTTTAAAGTAGGTATTGGGGATAAAATTTAATTTTTTGAGGAATTTGAGTTGGTGAGTCTTTGTTGGAGTTGCTGGTGCCGTGTCTGCTTAGACTTTCCGTTGATCGCAATGCACCAATTTCAACTTTTTATTCTATTGAGGGGGGCTCTCTTTCTTGGGATTTTCATTTCTTTAGAAGTCTCAATGAAAGAGATGTTGGTGAATTAACTTTTTACTGGGTGTGCTGGACTCTTTCATGCCAAATTTGTGGGGGGATACAAGGCTTTGGATTGGGGATGCTTCAGGGTCTTTCTCTTCAAAATCTCTCTTTTCCATATCTCATATTCGACTACTTTGCTTCAAACTTGCAAAGACCAATGGATTGCTGCTGTCTCCAGCTGGCTTAGTGGGAAAATTGTTAATGATCATTATGTAATCCTTGATGTTTACCACACTCCACAAAGTGTTGATGCTTTGTACCACAGGTTGGCATCCCTTTGATGCCTTGCTAATATTATTTTCTCTTTGCTGATAAAAAAAATTTCTGCAAATCCTAGCCCTTTCCTCTTACACAAAGCTGTTTGGAAAGCAAAGTTTCCTTTTAAATCTGGGCCTTCATCTGGACTTTAATTCTAAACAAGATGAACACAAATGCTATTACCAAAAAGAAGTCTAATGTGACTACTAGTCTTTTGTTCGCCCATTGTAAAGTAGCAAGATACATGTGGAACAGTTTGTTTTCGTACTTTGGCAAGGTTTGGGTGGCTTCAGCTACAATTCAGCATTTTTTCAACGTGAAGTTTTGGGATGAAGGAAAGAGAGGATATTTTGGAACTCTGTTTTTACAATCTTGTGGTCTCTTTGGCTGGAAAGGAATGCTACAATTTTTAAAGATCAAAATACTTCTCCAAGATTGCGTTGGGAGAAGGTTGTTTTTCTTGCTTCTTTTTGGGCTCATTCTTTTGGGGTTTTCGGTGGTTTTTTCTGTCTGATATTTAATGGGATAGGAAGGGAGCTTTGATGTAATTTGTATTTTTTGTGCTTTTTTCTTGGGGAATTTCTTATCCTCATTTCATTGTAATTTTGTTTTTTTTTAATGGACTTTTTTATTATCTTAAAAAAGCTGTAAAATTATGAACTTATGCAACTAAATTTTTGGGTCAGCCAAAGCTGCCTAGGTCAATCTGGGTTTCATTGTGTTTGACTGGACCTTTTTTTTTTTTTCCTGGTCAACATCCCATTTTTTAGGTTTGTAGCACTGGGGTTTTGCTGGGCCAGGCTGAGCTGAGCTGGCTTTAACAAAACCGCTATAAATTGCCTTGTAAAGCTGCTGGCCATCCTCACCATTTTGGATTAAAAAGTTGGTTAGCTTCAATAAGAATTTGGGAATACATGAATTATTGCATTGGATTCATGAAGTTTAGACTTTTTTTTTTTGGACTTTTCAAGGATCCTAGAAGACAAGTAGGTGAAGTATGTGGCATACAAATCTCCAAGTTTCTGCCTCTAGGCTATGATAGTACCTATTTCAAAAGCTCTAGAATTGTCACAAGGATTTTCGACCCCTTTGAGAATATATGAACAAGTTCATCAATTTGACATCTTGCTCTAACTTAGTAGAAACTGAAGCTTAACAAGTTGTGAGGTATGTGAATGGTCTCCTTCTAGTGAGACAAGTTTGAATTTCCCTACATACTCTTTAGAAGTTAGATACATAGGTGTATATAAGAAGGGATAGACTGTATATGTAGTTGTAGAGGGATTTATAATGAACTCAGTATATAAGCAGGTTTGTTCTTGATTCAATTTGTGTTGTGGCCATCAAAGTGACAAAAATAAAGCGACTTTCAGAGGCTTAACCTAAACCACATGTTACTGTGAATTGAGAGGGAGAAAATAACAAGTGAGAAGGAAAGAAGCACTGGGGAATCCTCATGCCAAGCCAGTCTTTGATAGCTGTCAAAAGTATAGGTATCAATTTGACAAGTTCCCAAATAGGGGTAGGGGAAGAGATTGGAGGCAGGCCAATGTTTTAGAAAGTGAACAACAATGTGACCCAAAGATTTACCTTGAGTGTGAAGATGAATGAGCATAGTTGTATATTGGTTTGAATGATGTGCGAAAGAAGGAAGGAGAATCTTATTTTTTTGTAATAGGAGATTGATGGGACCCCAAATCAAAGGAGATAAAGGACCCCTAGCACCATATCATTTTTCCCACTTGATGCAAAATCAAACATAATATTTAAAAAGTCATTTTAGATTGCAGGAGTAGAAAGAATATCATGTCCAAAGACATTGTTAGAAAATTGTGTTCGCATAGTGGGAAGCACCCGATCTTATATAAAATTGGCTGGGTTAAGGCAGTTGGCAAAATCAAAGTGAGCGAGCGATGCTTAATACTTTTTCTATTGGCAAGTGCCAAGGTGTGGTTTTGAGTGATGTTGTGGATATGGATGCATGCAACCTACTATTGGGTAGGCCTTGATAGTTCTGACTTGAATGCTACTCACGAGGGTAAGGATAATGTGTGTCCTGTTCATCCCAAGGCTACCTAAGCTAAGGAAAGTCAGAATTCTTGACCAATTCTAGTCTAGCATTCCTTGTAGATGTGAGTGAGTTGTGCTCTCGTGGTAAAGGACTAGGAGACTATCCAAGGTGAGGTTTCCACCTTCGTGCAAACTTTATTACATAAGTTCAAGGAGGTAATGCCAGATGATTTAACCTGAATTACCACCTATGTCAGAATGTAGGGTATACAACACCACATCGATCTTGTTCTTAGAGCCAGTCTTCTGGACCTACCATACAAATGTATGGGCCCACAGGAGAATACAATGTTATAGGAGATACTGGAGGACCTATTTTGTCAAGGGAAATTTTTGGAGAGCATGGACCCTGGTGTAGTGCCTGCATTGTTAACCTCAATTATGGATGGTACTTGGCGAATGTGTGTTGATAGTAGGGTGATTAGCAATATCACAACAAAATATCAACTTCCTGTTCAACCCTTGAAAGACCTATAGGATATGTTGGTTGGTTTGTTGGAGTTCACAAAATTGACCTATGGAGTCGCTATCACCAGATTTGTAGTAGGCAAGGGTACAAGTGGAAGACAATCTTCAAAACTAAGAAGAGGCTATGCAAGTGATTTGTGATGCCTTTCAGATTGTTGAAACACACTTGAGGAACCAAGTTCTTAAACCTTTGGTAATTATTATTTTGATGATATTTTCATTAATGATCAGAGTGCAGAAGGAATAAATGTGGATGACCAGAAGGTTCGTGCAATCGGATATTGCGCCCCCCCCCCCCTGCCAAAATAGTGTGCAAAGCTTCCATGGGTTTGGCAACCTTCTAGCAAAGATTTATTAGAGGCTTCAACCTACTCATAGTCCTAATTATTGGGTGTTTGAAGGCTGGTAAGTTCCAATAAGGGGGAGAGTAAGAGACTTTCATAGTGATAAAAGAAAAGTAGCTAGTTTGTGATGCTTTAACTGCGGGTGTTGGTGCCATTCTTTTTCAAAAAGACTGACCAGTGGCATTTGACAATGATAGATGTGCATCCAGGCAAAATTGCTTTGCATGTGAGTTGGAGTTCTATTCAGTTTTTAAAGCCATCAAAAAGTGGGAGCTGTGCGTATGGTGGCGTGGGAGTGAATACTCTACATTGACCACTAGAATTTGAAGTACTTCAATTGTTAGAAAATTTTGAGTAGAATGCATTCTTGTTGGGTTTCCTGCTTGCAACATATCAATTTTATTCTTAGGTGTAAGTCAAGATGGCAGAACAAAGTGGCTAATGCGCTTAGTCGACAAGCTTCCCCATTGAACATAGGAGTAGTGGGTTTTTTGATTGTTTTAAGGAATGGAATGCGGAAGATGAGGATTTTCAGGATTGGTGGCAGAACTGCCAATCCAACGTAGGATTTGTGACCTTGTTGGAAGGAATTTTGTTCTTTGGTGTTTGATTGTGCATCCCTTGGGGGTTGTTGAGGGAGTAGCTGATTTCAGAAGTACATGTTGGTGGTCTCGGTGGGTCAAAAGAAGACGGTAACCTGGAGAAGTGTTATTTCTAATCTCAGTTGAAGAGTGACATGTCCAAGTATGTCCAGAAGTGTGATTTATTAGACTTCTTTGGGTATGTAACTGTACATGCAACTGCCTATCCCATCAGGAACCTAGGAGCATATTTCCATGGTTGGGTCTTTTGCGACCTCAACAAGGTATGCACTCTGTTGTTTGTTGTGGTTGACAAATACTTGAACATGGCACATTTTATACCATGTGAGAAGGCATTAAATGCATGTCAAGCAGCCAGTTTACTCTTTGACAAGGTGGTCTGATTACATGGAGTACCCATGTCAATCACATCTGATCAAGATGGAAAGTTCCTTAGTCGCTTTTGCAGATTTTGTGGCGGTTGTTCGAAACTAACTTGAAGTATCTTTTAGTTTATTCAAACTTGATGACCAAGCTAAAGTAGTGAATAGAGTCTTGGCAATATCATTTGGTGCCTTTGTACTGCAATGGGACCATAGCCTTCCTACAACTAAGTTCCATACAATAACATGGTGAATAGGTCTACGGGGAAATGGTGCCATTTGAGATCATTTATCAAAGGGTGCCACAACATACCTTGTAATCTTGTTTGCTTCCCAGATCTTGTGGGTTGCAGGAGTGGATGTAGTTGAAAGGATAAAAAATTGGGTTAAAGCAAAGCAAAAGGTAGAATCGTCTAATGCGAATTAGAAAGAAACGCAGCCAACATTGTCATAAGAAGATCTTTAAAGAAAGAGATTTGGTGTTGGTATTTTTGCATAAAGTGCAATCCTCAATAGGTACCTATAACAAGTTAAAGTAGAAGAAGATTTGGCCTTGTTGGGTTTTACTAAAGATCAATGGCAGTGCTTGTGTGGTGGACTTGCCAAAAGATTTAGATTTCTTACTTTCAATGTTGCTGATCTCTTTACGAGTATCACGTCGTTCCTCTTTATCCAAGCTTTAACTTGAGCATAAGTTTTGCCATAGTTTTTTTATTTTTTTTAGGTGGTGGGTGCAGGTAAAGAAGTTAGTTTAGGAAACTAGGATTAGACAAGCAACTTGGAATATAGGGACACTTACGGGTAAAAGCATGGAAATTGTGGACACAATGATTGGAACAAAAATTAATATTTTCTACCTTCAAGAAACTAAGCGGGTGGGGGAGAAAGCTAGAAAAATTGATCAACTAGGATTTAAACTTTGGTACATTGGAAGAGAAAAACATAAGAATGGGCTGGGAATTATTGTAGACAAAAAATTAAATGATAGTGTTGTAGATGTAAGTAGAGTAGGACATAGAATTATAATAAAACAAGATGGTCTTAGGCCAAGAGATAATAAATATCATTAGTGCTTATGCTCTTCAAGTAGGCTTAGCAGAAAATCTTAAGAGACAATTTTGGGAAGATATGGATAGTATTATATAAGGCATATTAGGGACTGAGAAAATATTTATAGAAGCAGATTTGAATGAACATGCTGGAAGGGATAATAAAGGTTATGAGAGAATACATGGGGGATATGGTTATGGAGACAAAAATGAGACTGGGGAGATGATCTTAGACTCTGCTGTGTCATATGATTTAATTACAATGAATACTTGTTTTAAGAAGAGAGAAGAACGCTTAATAACCTTTAAAAGTGGAAAAAATAAAATTCAAATAGTTTTTTTCTTAACTAAGAGGGTAGATCGTTTATCATACAAGGATTGTAATGTTATCTTGGGTGAAAGCTTAACCACGCAACATAGAGGCTTAGTGTTAGATATATGTATTAAAAAATGGAAGATAAAGGATAAAATAAACCAGTGTAAGAGAATTAGGTGGTGGAACCTAAAGGGAGAAAATATTATAAAATTTAAAGATAAAATACAAATACTCTTTGGAGTAGGATAGCTAGCTTTATTAAAAAGATGGCAAAAGAGATTTTAGGCGAATCAAGGGGAAAATTCTCAAATAACAAAAAAAGTTGGTGGTGGGATAAATATCTCCAAAAAACAGTAAAGGCAAAAAGAATTTTGTATAAAATGTGGCAAAAATGTAGAAACATGGATAACTTTGAAAAGTATAAAGAGGCGAGAAAAGATGCAATAAAGGCCATTAGTGAAGCAAGACATAGATAATTTAATAATTTGTGTGATAGATTAGATACGAAAGAAGGGAAAAGAGGTATATTTAAACTTGTTAGGGCTAAATGAAGAAAGAGTAAGGACTTAGGTAATGTAAAATGTATAAAAAGTGAGGATGTTGTTTTGGTTAATAAGACATAAATGAAAGATGGTGAAGTTACTTTAGTAAGTTGTTTAATGCAAACCAAATAAGAGGCCTAAACTTAGAATTGAAAAATGAATAAAGGACTAAAACTATGAGATTTTTTCAAATTGGAGTTAACGAAGTTAAATTTGCACTAAAAAAATGAAAAATAGAAAATTTATAGGACCGGATAACATCCCAATTGAAGTTTGGAAATGCTTGGATGATAATGGAATTATATGGTGAACTAATTTATTTAATACAATTATAAAACCTAATAAAATGCCAGATGAGTGGAGGAAAAACACTTTAATACGTATATACAAAAATAAAGGAGAAATTAAAAATTGTAATAACTATTGTGGAATTTAACTTATGAGTTATACAGTGAAACTGTGGGAAAGGGTGGTTGAATAATGATTAAGGCTTGAAATGAAAGTCTCTGAAAATCAATTTGGTTTTATGCCTGGGAGATCCACTACAGAAGCTATATATCTTTTAAGAAGATTAATGGAAAAATTTAGGGAAAAGAAGAGATACTTGCACATGGTATTTATTAACTTAGAGAAAGCATATGATAGGAACCCGGAAAGTTCCATGGTGGGTTTTAGAAAAAAATGATGTATTGTGCATGTAGTAGGTATGCTAATGTCATTAAGGATTAAGGATATGTATGATTCAGTAATGACTAGTGTAAGGACTATAGATGGAGAGACTAGAGAATTTCCAATCACAATAGGTGTACATCAAAGATCTGCTCTGAGGCCTTACCCTTTTGCTTTAGTAATGGATCAATTGACTAAGAGTATCCAAAATGAGGTTCCATGGTGGATGTTATTTGCAAATGATATTGTATTAATTGATGAAACTAGGAGCGGTGTAGAGGCTAAGTTAGAATTATGGAGAGAAGTTTTGGAATCTAGCTGCTTAAAGATAAGTAAAAATAAGACAAAATATATGAAATTAATTTCAGTAATGGTAGGAGGAATATTGGAGACAAATTTAAACTTGATGATTATGAAATAAATAGCATTTGAAGATTTCGATACTTTGGATCTATTATGCAAGTTGAAGGAAGAAATTGAAGAGGATGTAACGCATAAAGTTAAAGCAGGTTGGGTAAAATGGAGAAGTGCTTCAAGTATGCTTTGTGATTGTAGAATACCCTTAAAATTAAAAGGGAAGTTTTATAAAATGGCTATAAGACGAACTATGCTATATGGATTAGAATGTTGAGCGGCGAAGAAACTGAATATCCAAAAAGTAAAAATTGCTGAGATGAGAATTCTTAGATGGATGAGTGATATAACATTGAAAGTCAAATTAAGAAATGAACATATTCGTAGTAAGTTAGGTGTAACTTTTGTAGAAGATGAGAGAAGGGAGGGATGACTTAAATGGTTGGGCACTTGCAAGGTAGGCCACATGGTGCGCTAGTGAGGAAGAGCGAGTTAGTTACTGTGAGGGATAGTAGAAGGGGACATAAAATAACTTGGAATGAGATAGTGAGTAAGGATTTAATAATTCTAAATTTTTCAAAAGAAATGGTCCATAATAACATAAATTAACGGAAAAAGATTCATGTAGCCAATCCCACCTAGTGGGACTTAAGGCTTGGTTTTGTTGTTGGTTGGGGTTGGGGGGCCAATGTAGAATAGTATTGATATCTTGAAGGCCTAGTTTTAGGTTATTCTTGTTTTAATTTTACATTTTATTCTTATTTTGTTTCATTTCATTTTGGGATCTTATGAGTTGACTAGAAGGTTTAATTTTAATATTTCATCCATGGTTTTAAATTGCGGTAGCGGGTAGTGTAATGTAACGGTAACGGGTGTAACAGGAAGCGGGAGTAGTGGATGTTACATAACGGGAAGCAAGTGTAACGGCCGTGAATTTTTTTGAAGCACACACAACCTTGTGCATATTAGCGTACTTGCATGTTTTAAGCTTTTGACCCTTCTTAGAAAGAGTTTAAGCGTATTTTGGAACCTTTAGTTCGAGTAACTAAGTTATTTGGTAAGGGCAACAAGTTTACATTTGTTTTAAACCATCATTGATAGAAAATTTATGTGTGTGTCTATATTTATACTTCTCATTGTTCTTATTGTTGATAAATTTTTATGTGGGCTAAATTAATTAATAAAACAAATTTCATTATACACTCCATTAATCTATTAGACACATAAGACATACAAATAATACAAATATAAAAGAGCTAGAAAAGAAAGAAAGTTGAAGTTGAAAAATATAGAACATAAATATCACATTACTAATATTATCAAAATAAAATATTTTCCCAACAAGTTAGTATTTTCAAATTGTTAATTAATGCATCTCTTGTGAGTATTTAAAGAAATAGTAAATTTTGTATCATTGTCATCCTCATTATAATATTTTCCCCCTCTCGAGTCTCGCCACATGGTATATTGAGAATGATTTATGAAAGAGAGGGAAAAAGTGAGAAGAAAAAGTAAAAAATAAAATAAACTTTTTTGGTGTAACAGTCCTGTAGCAGTTATGTAATGGTTGCGGTCTGTAACAGCCGCTACAGCCGTAATTTTTCTTCCCACTGATTTTTGTGGTAACGGTATCGGTAACCCAAAAAACCATTACGTAACGGCGTTACGTAATGGTCGCGGCCGTTATTTAAAACCATGATTTCATTAGCTGTCCAGAAGATTTAATTTTAGGCATAACTCTAAGCTTAATTTTATTCTATTAAATTTATGCTTAGTTTTTGTGTTTTGAGGGCTATAAGTGAGCTTCTCCACACCATTTTGGATTAAAAAGTTAAAGTTTTTCCTTGTATCCTTTTTCACAGGAAACCATAATTGATCTATGATATGACTGATTGCTTCAGCATTAATCTACTAAGCATGCTATGCTTACCTTATGCCATAAATTTTATATATGGCATGATGTAGGATGGGAAGCAGCTATTTGGATGGATGATTTTGACCCAATTAGGAGGCCTCTGTCAAAGAACAGGGCGAATGATTTATTGGGTCCGAAACCCAAATGTGCTTAGTTATTTAGTTGTTTAAGTATGTATGTCTAGTTTGCTTGTATTAGGATTATTTATGTTGGGGGCTTGTTTGTAGTAATTGTGTATTCTAGGGGTGTGTTTGTAATATTATGTAGTTTTAGTGGTATGTGTGTAATTTTATATGTTTAGAGGCTTTCTTATAAATAGTTTGTGAAAGCCATGATGTGAGGAGCTGTTGATGAATTTGAATTGAAGTGAAAGCGAGTTCCCCCCTGGTATCTCCTCTCTCCTCCCTTCCCCTTCCTCCTATTCTAATTTCTACATGGCTGCAAAACCTTGATGCTGACCCTGCATAATTTGGTATCGGAGAGCAAACTTCGATCTCCATTCTTCCATTTCAGTCCATCCATTCTTCCTCACTTTTCTCCTCTTCTCTTCCTCTTCTTCCTTTTCTTCTTCTCTTCGTCTTTCCTTTTCTTCCTCTGTCCTGTAACTTCTTCCTCCCTCTCTGCTGCCTGCTTCTTCTTTCCTCTCGCTGCTGCTTCTTACCTCTCATCTTGTTCTCTGGTATTCTTCTTTTTCTTCTTCTTCTTCTTTTTCTTCTTCTATTATCTCCAGTAATCTCTCCTTCTCTGTTACTCTCTCATCTTAGTTTCTATTCGGAAATTTCAGTGTTAAAAAAAAAGGAAAAAACTGAAAAGCAGTTCTGCAGTTTCTGAACTTTTCATAAAATTCAATCTGTGCCCCCATTTCTTCAAACTCCACCTTCCAGCCACCATCCTGCAACACCACCCATACAACCAAAAACAGAAACCCCCGGAATCCTTCATTTCAAAATTTCATCACCAGCCAGCTGTGAAGCCTCACGCTCCACCTGAAATTCTCCAGCTGCTGCCCCCTCCAAAAGCCACCATTTCTGGAGTTTTTCTTGACACACCACCACCACCATTCGACTCAACACCCTTCGATCTACCACTCACCAGAAAATCATTGCTGGAAAGTTGCCGCCGGTGACTCACGCACCGGTGACTGCGAGTGGGATTCTGCTGGACTCCCCTCTTGTTGCCAGAATTGCGAGAAATTGGTTCCCAGCATCGAGAAATTGGTGCTCTCATGATATTATTTTTGCAGCATCATATTTTGGTTCCTAACTTGAAATTGTGTGAGCAAGCGTGATAATTTGGCATGAAACCCTAGAAATTGCCTCTGCCAGCATCAAAAGTCAGGTTTTATTGCTGCTATTTGTAAGTTTTGCTTGTGGATTTGTTTCATTTTTGCTTGATACTCGAGATTAAAGGTGGCTTGAAGATTATTCTTAAATAATTGAAAGTGAAGTTTGTGATTTGCTTCATAGAAGTGCATCATGGTGATTGGTGACCAATATTGAATTGTCTGCAAAGGTTGAGTTGTTATCTAGTTGGGTACAAAATATGGAAAATGCTTTGGAGACTATTACCAGTGCTTTGATTAGGCTAACAACCGAAGTTGCAGCCTTAGGCTAAAGGCCCATGGAATTTCCTATCAAATAAGATGGTGGAATAGCTGCTGCTCCTCATGCTTTTGATTTGTGTGAAGGCCAAAATAATCATTTGAGTGAGGGAATTAAACTAGAAGTCTTAAGATTTTAATGGTAATGGTTCTCTTCATGAATTTGATGAGTGGGTGTATTCTTTGGAGTACCATTTCCGATGGCATGACATGAATGAAGCTAGAAAGTTGTACTTTGCTGAGTCAGAATTGAAGGGAACTGCTTGAATTTGGTGGATTAAACAAAGGGAAATCTTTAAAAGAAGGAGATTTGGTGAGATTACAACGTGGGATGAGATGAGCAAGCTATGCAGGAGCAATTTGTGCCTCCCAATTATTAGCAGCATGTTTATCTCAGCTCTTTGATTCAAAGCAAGAAGAAAAGACTGATGGAGTACACTAGCAGATTCTATCATTTGGCTACTTGTGCCGATATAGAATGGAAAGAGGACGTTTACGATAGCTTTGACAGAAAAGGGTTGAAGCCAGCTATTGCCTCCAAACTTGCTGCATGTCATCTTATCACAGTTAGGGATGCAGCATAGGTTGCCACTCAAATTGAGGAGGACATGCAATGCAATCCTCCTAGAGCTACATCAGCCCTTCGGTTTAAGAAGATTACTAGTGGAGTGGTATGAGAGAAGACAGTTGTGCAATCGGGTAAAGGTGTTCAGACTAATACCTCTTGGAAGACTCCTGAGCATTCTAGAACAACTTCTAAGAGCCAACCATCACTCAAATGCTTTAAATATCAAGGTTTTGGACATCGAGCTGCACAATGTCCTAACCAATTCATGGCTTTTGCCGAAAAGGAAGGAGAAGATGACGATCAAGTAGTTGAAGCTGAAACAAAAATTCCAAGTCACTTGGATGATGATGACAATTTGAGAACCTGATTAGTGCTTCGACATATACTTTCTTCCCAGAAGGTTAAAGAGACAAGAGGATTGGAGGTGGGACCAACATATTTCAAACTCAAGTCATATGCCAAAAACAGCTTTGTACTTTGGTTATTGATCCTGGTAGTTGCACAAATGTAGTTTCTGAGGAAGCTTTGAAGAAGTTAAATTTGGAAGTTGAGCCTCATCCCGAACCATACAAAATTGCTTGGGTGAATAATACCAATATGAAGGTCCATGATCACTGCTTACTTACCTTTAAGATTAGTTCCATTATGGAGACAATGCAATGTGATATCCTTCCTCTCAAAATTTGTCACATTCTTTTGGGCCGACCTTGGTTATTTGATAGAAAGGTGACACATGATGGATATGAGAATTCTTATTCCTTCTCCATTGATAAAAAGAGGTATAAGTTAATGCCATCACTCATTCTTCCACTCACCAAGTTGAAGTGTACTGCTGGTTCCTTTTTATGAAACGAGATGACTCTATTCATGGTGATGGACTCCTTGGTTCTTTCCCCAACTCGATGGAGTCAAGTTCTTTTTGAAAGGAGGGAATAAATGATGCAGGGGCAGCATCAAGGTTCTGCAGCCATAGAGAAATTAGAAGAGGAGGGTGGGGAAGGGCGAAGAGAGGAGACACTAGGGGGCAACTCACGTTCACTTCAATTCAAATTCATCAACAACTCCTTACATCATGGCTTTCGCACACTATAAGAAAGCCTCCAAACATATGAAATTACACACATACCCTTAAAACTACATTACATTACAAACATACCCCTAAAATACAATTAAATAAGCTCCCGACATAAATAATCCTAATACAAGCGAACTGCACACACATACTTAAATAACTAAATAACTAGGCACATTTGGGTTTTGGACCCAATAAACCATTCACCCTATTCTTTGACATAGTCTCTTCTTGTCCTACATCATGGCATTACACCATCTTCTTCGTTATGCATTCTTTTTGTATCCAACCCCCTTCTTTTGGTAGCTTGAGTAGAGATAGATGGAAAGCATTATATATGTTGTGTGCATGCACACCTATGCATGTGCACGTGCATGGGAATTGATAAATGGTACACGAGTATATATTTAACTTCTACATGGGAAAATTATTTATGCATCAGTGCTTTTGGTAATGAAATTTGCTTTCTTGCTATTGGGTCTCCTGCAGCATTTGTTGTTCTTTGAGATTGAAGGGTTCTTCTCTTTTTAAATGCTTGATTGACAAGTGATTGGTTGGATGATATTACACCAAAAAATCCTGATTCTATATGCAATTGCAAATTGTTAGGATTGGAGTAGGATCAGTAGGATCAATGGGATTGGTAGGATCATGGTGGGATCGGAAGATTGTACAGCTTGTAAATGAATTGTACAGCTTAGTAAGTGATTTGTTTATCTAATATTAACAAAATTACTTGTAGAGAGCCCACACTACGCAGCAGATCACAAAAAAATAAAAATAAAAATGCAAGGTAAGAATAATTTAATAAATTTATGCTCCCAAGAGCAAACAATTAAAACCATTGACAAAAACATTTTAGCTATTGCAATGGTTATTCACTTGCATTTTGACAAACACATCATGCACAAATTCAACATGCAAAGGCTGATTGGCACTCCAGTCCCATAATTGGCACCCCAGCTCTTTAATACCCATAAGCAACTGCCTCAAACAAAATGATTCAAACTAATGCAGTTGCTAAACTTGCTATATTCATTGATGCATTTTCACAAATACATCACATGCACACAAAGCCCTGTTTTTTGTGTGGACATTCACAAACGCATGTGGAAAGGAAAAACACAACATTGACTTCATCTAGGAATTCTCTCAAAACGCATTATGACTTCATTTGGGCATTTTCCCAAACATCACTAAAGCACTAAACTGCTCAAGAATAAGGCAGCAACAATGGGCACAGAGAGTTCAACTCCAAAAACAATAACTGGTTTATGTAGCCTAAATGTACAATAATTAGAAAACAAATTTCAAAATTAGCATATGAAAGTAAATAATAACAGAGAAACAAAAGTCTAGATGCTAACAGTGCCTGCAATATAAAAGATAACATGAAGTAGGAATTAACCACTAATCCATTGCTTTTGAATAGGAAATGATTTCAAAATTTCAATATTTCTAAACAATAACTGCATATTGACTAAATTATATGAAAATGGGAAGGATGATTATATTGGAAGTACTTTAGCATTGGAAACTGCCAATGGTGGGTTCATTGTTTTGGCAAGTCCAACTTTTTAGAAAGAATTAGGAGTCATTGTGGAGCAGCGAATTAAGATAAGAAAAAAGGATTGAGCCATGCGTGGTTAGATATGTAGAAGAGCAATAGCCATGGAAGTAGTCTTGTACTGGAGTGGCCATGCAATGAAGAAATTTAATTCAACTACTTGAAATGGGAAGGAAAATTGCAGAGATCAGCAATGGCTTTAGGAAAGGGGAGACAAACAGGTAAATTGAGAAACTTGAAAATATTGGTAGATGGAATTATATAGGAACATTTATTTGTGAAATTAAAGATGAGAAAACATAGAGATTTTTAGGAAATTGATGCTTGGAATTTTAAAGATTTTTAGAAAATAAATATTTATAAATTTTAGGAATCTACAAGCTGTAGGAATAATTTTAAACATAAATTTAGAGAAGGGGAGAACATAATTTTTATATCAAGGTAGGAGAAGATGAGTCGTCGATGAAGTCGTGAAGGGGAACAGCAAGAGTCGGGGAGAAGAGGCATTGTCTCGGTAGGAGCACACTGGCTTGGAGATGGAAGCAGCTTCCAAAAAAGAAAAATAGTAATAATAAAGAAATGCTGCAAAGACTACACAGCAACAGAAAGGCAAATTAGTAAAGATAATAATAAAAAAGAAAAAGAAAACGCTCCACTTATACCACCCGCATAATTGACACCTGGTGCAACCCAGCCCAACTTTAAAGAGGTATATAGATGAACTCAAAAAAATCCATTTTTAGATTTGTGTTCATTAAGTGGTTTACACCTTAGACATCAATATATAGGTTGAGGATATATGTAGATATTTAGTGCACTAATTTTTTAGATTTGATGGTTATAGTGATGGGCTTGATGAAGTCATTCCTGGTGATCTCTGTAATATTGATGAACCAAATACTTGTTTAAATGTTCAAACTAATTTTAATGAGCTGGCTTGATATTTAGGCTTTTGTTATTTGTTTGCTAACTTTAAAATATGTTTTAGATGCTTATGTGCATATTTTTTTGACAAATTTGTGTTAAAATTATGTTTTTTTCTCACTTTTTCTCTGAGTGTATTCCTTTTTTCATTATAAGATGATTTGATTATGAATGCAACAATTTGATCTCTTAATGTCCTCATGTCATGGGGGCTTTACCTTACAAGCTTTTTTACTTGTTATTTTCCTTGTCTTGAATAGTTATTAGACAATTTTTTAGGGTTTATAATATTTAAATTTATGAAAAATAGCATACAATGATATTAGAAACTTGCGATGCTCACTTGATCTTGCCAACCCTCTCAGCGACCAAATGTAGGATCTTTAATTCAACAATCATGCTAGAAAAATATTTTTGCTGGTTGATGTTGCAATGTGGAAGCAGCTTCACAGAAATCTTAGGAAAGAACTGCTGTACTTAAACTGTGGAGTAAACTCGTTGTTCTTTTGCAATGTATGTGTGTGTGTGTGTGTTTTTTTCTTTTTTCTCAAATAATTTTTTAGAATTATGATATTATGAGGCTTTCTGTTGTCAACTTTTGTTGACTGGACAAATTTGCTCATGCTTTGTCTTGCTGAACGGTCCTTGAACAAAAATGGGCTTGTTTGATTATATGTTGTGGCATACGAATTCTGATTATCAATGCCAACTGTCTCTTGTATAGTGTTTGTACCATGAGTGTTAGGTTGTCCTCTCGTCATTACTGATTTCCCTCAGTTTCTTCAATCATTTAAATTTATATTTAGGTAAGTCGTTCACCAGTTTTCAAAGCAATGCTTGAAAATGAAATGGAGGAAAGTCTGAGTGGTAGAATCAAGATTAGCGATGTTTCATATGATGCTCTTCGAATGTTCATCAACTACTTGTACACGGCTGAGGCCTGCCTGGATGAGCAAATGGCCTGTGATCTCATTGTATTGGCAGAGAAATATCAAGTGAAGCACCTCAAAGCCTATTGTGAGAATTTCATGGTATCGAAATTGAACTGGGATAATTCAGTAATGAGCTTTGCATTTGCACACCAGCACAATGCCAAGCACCTGCTTGATGCTGCTTTGTCACTGATTATGGAAAACATGGAGAAGCTAACCAAGCGGGAAGAGTATACAGAGCTTGTGGAAAGGGATCCTCGGCTTCTTGTTGAAATATATGAAGCTTATCTCTCCAAACAGGTTAATACCGCTGCCCCATAATTCTTCCCTGAATCCATAATTGGCAAGTCTAGCTTCTCCCTTTTCCTCTATTTTTTGGTTATGCTGATAAAGTCTGGATGTAAATGAACTCTATTTTAGTTTTATTTTTGTAATTTTAAATATTTTTGGCATTTCTGAAAATGGCCTAACTTCTCTCTCTCTCTCTCTGTTTTTGGTTCATACCCATTTTCAGTTGATAGAAACTGGACCTGACTAGCAGTTAAACCACTGAAGGGAGGGCAGACAATTTTGTGTTTCGTTTTTCTCCTATATAATTGCTTAAAAGGGTTATGTTCTTTCAAAAACTAGTCAATAAATAAAGTTTTCATACAAGGGGCTATTAAAAAATTGATAAATTTATAAATAAGTATACCCATTTGTCGTTTTTGTTGTTATTGTGCTACAAATAGATAAACAAATGAATAAATATATATGCTTATTATTATTTGGCTTGTTTGGTTAAAGGAATCTTTGATAAATTCCGGAAATTCTTAATGTTCACATTTGGTTCATTTCGAAAATCATGCATGGTTGACATCTGAGGAATCCTCATACAGAATTATAAACCTTCAAGTCCTTTATAAAACAATGGCATTAGAGGATGTTAATTCTGCGAAAAGAATGTCCATAGGATTCTTAGGTACATGATTGTGCAAACTAAATGCCCGGAGACTAATTAGGAGAAGTGTAATATTTGTTCACGTGCCATTGTGCCATAGGAATTCGCTTTAGATTGGTAGTTTATTATTGTTTTTTTATTGGTCAATTGGAGGTTTATACTGGATTAGCCGTGTAGGCAACGCAGAAAGATAACTCATTTTTTCATTTCATATTCTCTCTTATCCTTTTCAAAATTCAAAGCTTGAACCTTTAAACCAGAAAATTTTAAAGCTTAAACAACTAAAGTTTCTCCTACAAGACCATTTGTGTGTTTTTTTTTTTTTCAAAATAGCTTTAAACAAAAAAAATTTCAAGCTTAAACCCCTAAGTTTCCCCTACAAGACTACTGCTAAAAAAAGAAAAAAACATTCTCATTGCTTGCTTCTTGTATACCCAAAAAAAATGTTGCTTTAAAAATAATAGCTGTGTATTGGTGCTGCAGTGTCACACTTTTATATCTTAAATTTAAAAAGAATTGCATCTCTTTAAATAAATTATTCATATTTGGTATTTGGGCAATGTGTTGCCAAGAGAACAAATTCAGAAAACTCTAGTTTTGATGCGTGAATAATTCATTATCTTCAATGTTTTTACCGGCTCAAAATGAGTTTGTTGCAAAAAAATAATATAAATTACTTTTAAAATGCAATAAAATCATAAATTATGTGGGCATCAAACGTCAAGATTTCTTGGTAGAATGTTTTTAGACGGAACAAAATAGGAGGGAGGGAAAGTCGAATCTTTTTTTGATGATTAAACATGCTATTAAGGTCTCTTATTAGACGTGAAGAACTATTCATATTCCCTTTCAAACAAACACGGTTGTTTAAAGAGATATTAGCGTATACATTTTAAAATGATTATGACTATTATATTTGAACTTCAAAATAAATTTTAAATTGAACTAGTTGTATTTTTGAAATTTAATTATTAAATTTGAAAAAAATTAATTTCAAATATAAGACCTTAATAAATGCCCCCCTTATACACACGCCAAATAGCTAAGTGCCAAGTAATTAAAGATAGGGCCTCTTTGGTACCGTTGTTGTTTTTGTTCGTGCACAGGGAAAAAATAGATTATAAAAAAAGCATTTGTTCTATTGTTGATTTTTTGTTTCTATTGCTTGCTTTCAATTGTTGATCAAAAAATCAAAAATCAAATTTTATGGTTGTCAGTTGTTTTGGCAACCTATTGCCAGAAATTTTAATATCCAGAATTAATTTTTTAAGATTTAATTATTTATTTTATATACTTTTAAATTAAAATCAAAATTAAATGATCATATAAATTTAAATATTAATAAAAGAAAAAATTACATATATATTAAAAAATAATAATAAGACCAATAACAAAAATACTTTTACTATTTTTCAATGTTTGCTTTCTATGAAGTGCTTTATTTTGTCTCTTGTAGCCTTGTTCATGGTTGATTGCCTGTTTGTAATGCATGGCTTTGTTTTACAATTGATTTACAATAGATTTGATCATTTTATCGCGACAAATTTCTTTTTAATAGTTTGCTAGAATATGCTATCTTTTTTAGAACTTTCTTCTTTTTCATTTTTCAAAGCAAATACACTTTATTTCTATTGCCCTTGTTAATTGTCGACTGTCTGTAATGCATGGTTTTGTTTTACAATTGTTTTATTAAATAATAATAATAATATCCCTATGACGAAACCTACACTAAGGTGCATGATGTCCAAGTTTACCGCAACATAATAGTTACCTTGTGTTTAATTGTGAATAGAGTTATAAGCTGATGGATAATGCATATATGGTTATTAAATTTTACTGTTATAAAATGGACATTTTTTAAAAGTTTAATTTAACAGTCACAATATATGATTATTAAATTTTATTGTTATAATTGATGGTAAAAGTTTTATGTAGAAATTTTTAAATTTAAATTTATTTTAGAAACTATTTTGAAGTTATAGTATTAAATATTATTTTACAAAATTATAAAAACTCTTTTTGGTCACACACTAATAATAATCTTACTTACTTACTAAGCATCATCTCACCCCAATCATATTTTACATTTCGGACATTAGGCATAGCAAACATGCGGGTGGGAATAGAAGAAAAAAAGAAGCTTGATTAGTAATATTAATATGATGACAGATGACTATGTTTGTGTAATTTTTCTTCTTTTGGAATAATGATTGTAATATGGTTAATTAGCACTCTAATTTAATAATAATCAAGTTTTTTTACTTTCACTGTAAATTAATGGTAAAAGGTAAACACCCCATATCCTTTGGGGTTTGGGGTATTGCACATGCTATTAGTGATTTTAAGAGGGTTTCAAATCCATTTCAATTGATGTTGCTTTCACCATCTCGCTCAAAAAAACTTCTAGCAAATGGGCTTGCCAAATTATTATTTGTAATATATGCAATGATAATTATTTATCCTAAAATTAGTTTTCCAACATATTCACATATTAAGCTAATATGTCTAGGTATCATATCATATAATTCACTAAATGTTATAGGCATAATCTAACTATTATAGTGTAGATGCCCAACATCAAATGCTGTCATCATGTAGAAAGTAAATTTATTAGTCATTCTGCTATTTGTTTGTGTTAGCTAATGACACAAATTCAAATTCTTTTATTGTGTAATACATGCCTATTATCATGAGTTCTTGTCAAATTCACCTAAATTAAGGCAATTGATTGGGTCAGAATAAAAGGAAGAGAGTTAATAAATTTACTTAAGAAACTAAGATAAGTTAACCACTTGAAATATAGGACTCTTACGGAAAAAAGTATGGAAATAGAGGAAATAATGGTTAGAGGAAAAAGTAACTTAATCTACTTTCAAGAGACGAAATGGGTAGGAGAGAAAGCTAAAGAAATTGAAAAATTAGGGTTTAAGCTAAAGAAATTGAAAAATAACACTAGAACTCTATGTTGTGTGGTTAGACTTTTACCTAGAATAACTTTACAATCCTTACATGATAGACGATCTACCTTCCTAGTTTTAAAAAAAAAAATCTATTTGACTTCTATTTTATCCACTTTTAAAGGTTATTAAGTGTTATTCTCTATTCGTAAAGTAAGTTTTCATTATACTAAAATCATATAACATAGCGAAGTTTAAGATCATCTACCTAGGCTCATTTTTGTCTCCATATCTATATCCTCTATATATCCTCTCATAATTTTTATTATTCCTTCCAACGTATCCATTCAGATCTCCACCTATAAATATTTTCCTAGTCCTTGGTATGCCTTGTGTAATATTTTCCATATCTTCCCAAAATTACCTCTTAAAATTTTCTGCTAAGCTGACTTGAGGAGCATAAGCACTAATGACATTTATTATCTCTTGTCCTACTACCATCTTGATTTTTAAAATTCTATCTCTTACTCTAGTTACATTCACAACACTATCTTTTAAGTTTTTGTCTATAATAATGCCTACTCCATTCTTATGTTTTTCTTTTCAAGTGTACCAAAGTTTAAATCCTGATTTATCAATGTCTCTAACTTTCTCCCTCACCCACTTAGTTTCTTGAATGAAAATTATATTAATTCTTCTTTTGATCATTTTATCCACAATTTCCATGCTTTTACTCGTAAGTGTTCTTATATTTCAAGTTGTTAATCTAATCCTAATTTCCTGAACTAACGTCTTTATTGCCCACGTCTTGAATGGTGCCAGAACCCTCGCATATTTGACACCGTACCCGGGTGATGACCTAGTCTACCCTCGCCAACTTTTCGCTACACTCAGGTGATTCAAGTGCAATGCGTCGCTCATAAGGAATGCCCCATCAAATATTTGGTAAGAATTCATATCATAATGATCTGACATATTTTGCGATTACTGTCAGTTACCTAACACAACCCTCCTCCTTTACCTGGACTTGAGACAAGCTGTGTGTGAAAAAATTTGGACATTAAGTGCATCACAGACAGAATTTTTAACTTTTACTTGATGAGAAATATTTTTATTTTATTTACATATATATTTTCCCCTATTGATAAAAAAAATTTAGGTCCACCATTGTTTGAGCCTATTGTCTGGATGTAAAACAATAACCAATGTTTTCCACTATTGTTAGTCATATTCCTTTTTGAAGGCATGCAAAAACACTAACGGGATCTAGGAAAGCATGTGACATGCGCTAATAAAACTCATTCCTTGTGCATTTTTTTGTCTAAGTAACTAGGACAGCAAATGAGCCAATTTTTATTTTATTTTATAAGTTATCCGGTTCTCGACTCGATAATAACTTATATAAACTCATTCATTAAGATAAATGAGTCAAACTTAAGTTTAAATTTGTAGCTCGATAACTAAACGACCAAACTTGAATTCGATGATACTCAACTCATTAAACTCAGGTGTGAGCTCACGTGTCAGCCTATTGAACTAATTCGTGAGTTGACTTGTTTTACAATAGGGTTGCTTATTAGGCTTATGAGTTAAGTAATGAGACAATTAAGTTCATGAATTTTTTGTATATAAGCTCAAAAATTAAGTCGTGTAATGGCTTAGGCTCATTAAATAGTCCAAAGCTCATTTAGAATTGGCATTATTTTACAAATCTATTTATTAAAAACATTTTTCTCCCTAGTTATCTATAATCACATATTTTATTCAACTTTTAAATCTTTTATAACATGAAATAATAAAAACATAAATCAAAATATGACATGCTTGCAAACAAATTTCATTCTAGAGTCACAAAGTAGGACTGTAAAGAGCGTACTTTTGAAGACTACTTTTGGGCCTTCTTAACCAACAAGCCCATCGAAGAGTCCAATGGGCTGTATTATTTTCGAACAATCAGCCCAAATCCAAGCCCAACACACTCTAGCTTCGTCATCCCATCTTCGACTTTGTCTTCATCTTCACCTATTGCATTTAAGAAACCCTAGCCGCCTCTTATCGTCGGCGCCCAAAACGGGGAGCCGAACGGCATGGAAGACCTCACGGACAAAGTCGCCTTTCTCAGGCTCTGGTCTCCTCTTAATCACCCTGGAAATTACCGTTCCTACCCCGACGTCTTTTTGGTTGCCTCGGATCACGTTTCTCCCCCCGTCCCCGCTCAAAAGGCTGTTTTGGTCAGTACCCATTTGGTATCACTATTACTTTTTCATTTTTATTTTTTAAAAATTGTTTGATCAGCCCAAATATGAATTATATGTTTGATATTTGATCCCAATGAATGTAGTATCGCGCATGAAGCAACGATTATTTCAAAATATATCTGTTTCTTCAATTACCGCAAATGATTGGAGTGCCTGTTGGAAGATACATTAAAACTGAAACCGTCAATATTTTTCTTTTGTCCGCCATGAATTGTTAATACTTAGATATTGTGGATTTTTTTTGAAGACTTATCCTTGTCATTTGTGGGAATAGAAAGTTCCCTCTTTGTTGGAGCTTGTAAAACACTAGTGGGGTGTCTGTCGAAGAATTTTTCCTTCTGTTGTTTATACTGCATTTCTAGTAGAACGGCTGAGCCCTTTCAGGTGGTAGGCTTCGGGCAATTGAATAACATCATTAATCATTCTTTAATCTTCAACAATGGAAAGTTAGTAACTCTTTGCAAAGATGAGGCTGATAAGCATTTGACAACAAAACATTTTACACCTTGAAGGGGTTGAGTAACACTAGCTAAAGTACTCTTATTTGACTAGTTAGCCAAAGATTATTGTGGTTTATCACAAGAACATATTCACAGCAGTTAAATGTAAAGTAAGTGAAAACAGTAAGCAATTCATGAAAATAAATGGCACTTAAGCAGTAAACATTGAAATAATGTATAGATTAACAACACCTCTGTAAGTAACGTGTCTTTAGCGAGGGAGGCAAGTAGGCTAAATTTATTTAACAAATGCTAGTGAGTTATACAAGACTAATGAACTCTTACTTCTCCTAAAGAGCTTTATATGCCAACTTTGGCACTAGGAAATATCAATTTATCTAAGGAATTATACTCCCCTTTTACACTAAGTCTTACACTTAAAATATAAAATCTTTATTAATATTAACATGCTTGTAATCCATCCCATGCACATAAGATAATTAACATGATGGTAATCCCTCGCATGCACATAAGATAAGTGGTCACAGACAAGCTTGGCTCATAACACACTTACATCCAATACTGCGGAGTGATAGTTGCTCCTAGAAATTCTTGTTCATTAGGCTGAGTGTTGAATAAATCATTGAGCATTGCTTAGGATGTATTGACTGTAATGCTCTTATGTAGTAAGATTCCCAGGAATTTTTGTTGATCTTTGGGTATTTCCACGTTTAGTTTATGTTGTTGCACTGAGAATCCTAGGGTTTCTACATATTTCCATAACACCCTTAATGCACTCCCATATTTTTTCCATTTAAATAGGTTGGTATCCTTATTAAGGCATGGCACACATAATGGTCATAGTTATATATGAAAAACCCCCAAAAGACACATAAATTTAAACATAAATTTAGAGAAGGGGAGAACATAATTTTGCCATGAATGTAGGAGAAGATGAGTCACCAATGAAGTCGTGAAGGTGAACAGCAAGAGTTGGGAAGAAGAGGCATTTTCTCAGTAGGAGCACACTGGCTTGGAGATGGAAGCAGCCTCCAAAAAGAAAAATAGTAATAATTAAGAAATGCTGCAAAGACTACACAGCAACATAAAGACAAATTAGTAAAGATAATAATAATAAAAAAAGAAAAGACTCCACTTAAAACACCCACATAATTGACACCTGGCACAACCAAGCCCAACTTTAAAGAGGTATATAGATGAACTAAAAAAATCCATTTTTAGATTGGTGTTCATTAAGTGGTTCACACTTCAGACATCAAAATTTAGGTTGAGGATAGATGTAGATATTTAGTGCACTAATTTGTTAGTTTATAATAGAAATGATTGTGAAAAGATGGTTATTGTGATGGGCTTGATGAAGTCACCCATCGTGATCTCTGTAATATTGATGAACCAAATACTGGTTTGAATGTTGAAACTAATTTTTATGTGCTGGCTTGATAGTTAGGCTTTTGTTATTTGTTTGCTAACTTTAAAATATGTTTTAGATGCTCATGCGCATATTTATTTGACGAATTTGTGTTAAAAATTATGTTTTTTTCTTTCTTTTTCTCTATCTGTGAATTCCTTTTTTCATTATAAGCTGATTTGATTAAGAGTGCAACAATTTGAACTCTTAATCTCCTCATTTCACGGGGGCTTTACCTTACAAGTTTTTTTACTTGTTATTTTCCTTGTCTTGAACAGTTATTAGACAATTTTTTAGGGTTTATAATATTTAAATTTATGAAAAATAGGATATAATGATATTAGAAACTTGCGATACTCACTTGATCTTTCCAACCCTCTCAGTGACCCAAATGTAGGATCTTTATTTTAACAGTCTTGATAGAAAAGTGTTTGTGCTGGTTGATGCTGCAATGTGGAAGCACTTTCACAGAAATCTTAGGAAAGAACTACTGTAATTAAACTGTGGAATAAACACATGGTTCTGATGCAATATATGTGTATGTGTGTGTGTGTGTGTGTTTCATATAATTTTTTAGAATTATGATTTATGAGGCTTTCTGTTAACTTTTTTCAGCTGCACAAATTTGTTCATGCTTTATCTTGCTAAGCGGTCCTTGAACAAATATTGGCTTGTTTGATTATATGTTGTGGCATGCGAATTTTGATTATCAATGCCAACCGTGTCTTGTATAGTGTTTGTACCATGAATGTTAGGTTGCCCTCTCCTCATTTCTGATTTCCCTCAGTTTCTTCAATCATTTAAATTTATATTTAGGCAAGTCATTCCCCAGTTTTCAAAGCAATGTTTGAAAATGAAATGGAGGAAAGCCAGAGTGGTAGAATCAATATTAGCAATGTTTCATATGATGCCCTTCGAATGTTCATCAACTACTTGTACACGGCCGAGGCTTGCTTGGAAGAGCAAATAGCCTGTGATCTCATTGTATTGGCAGAGAAATATCAAGTGAAGCACCTCAAAGCCTATTGTGAGAATTTCATGGTATCGAAATTGAACTGGGATAATTCAATAGTGAGCTTTGCATTTGCACGCCAGCACAATGCCAAGCACCTGCTTGATGCTGCTTTGTCACTGATTATGGAAAACATGGAGAAGCTAACCAAGCGGGAAGATTATACACAGCTTGTGGAAAGGGATCCCCAGCTTCTTATTGAAATCTATGAAGCTCATCTCCCCAAACTGCTGCCCCATATTTTTCCCTGAATCCATAGTAAGTTTAGTTTCTCTTTTTTTTTGGTTATGAAGATAAACTCTGGATGTAAATAAACTCTGGAGGATTGAGTTTTTCCGGATTTGGGGGAGAAATTATTACATATCCCTTTGAAAAATATTTTAATACAACTGGCTATCAATATTCAGATGGTGAACTAATAACAATCTAATTAATAATTTATTTCATTTTATTTTATTTTTTTCATATAAAATACACTTCAAAGAAATTATATATTGTAAAGTTTATTTAAATTCAAAATTATATTCATACTGAAACATTAAGAATTAACATCTTTAAATCTAAAATTTGAGGCAAACTTAATCTAACTTTTTCATATTACCAAGATAAAAACTAAACTAAGAAGCGAAGTATGCTAATTGTAGGCCATTGGGAAGAATATGATGTTTATGGAACACATGTATTAGTTGAAGTAACAAATTTTAGAAAACTGATGTCTTAAATTTCAATTAAAAAAAAAAAAACCTACAAATTTTTTAAATGAAATGGAGCCAACGATATATATTAAAAACGAACACGAACTGTGTAAAATTATGCCACTCATGCGAGTCCTTGGAAGTTTTTTTCCCAAGTTGATGGTCTTTTCTTTCCCCTCATACATTTTAAAGTAGGTATTGGGGATAAAATTTAATTTTCTGAGGAATTTGAGTTGGTGAGTCTTTGTTGGAGTTGTTGGTGCCGAGTCTGCTTAGACTTTCCGTTGATCACAATGCACCAATTTCAACTTTTTATTCTATTGAGCGGGGCTCTCTTTCTTGGGATTTTCATTTCTTTAGAAGTCTCAATGAAAGAGATGTTGGTGAATTAACTTTTTACTGGGTGTGCTGGACTCTTTCATGCCAAATTTGTGGGGGGATACAAGGCTTTGGATTGGGGATGCTTCAGGGTCTTTCTCTTCAAAATCTCTCTTTTCCATATCTTAGATTCAACTACTTTGCGTCAAACTTGCAAAGACCAATGGATTGCTGCGGTCTCCAGTGGGCTTGGTGGGAAAATTGTTAATGATCATTATGTAATCCTTGATGTTTGCGACACTCCACAGAGTGGTTGATGCTTTGTACACGGGTTTGTCCCCTTGATGCCTTGCTAATATTATTTTCTCTTTGTTGATAAAAAAAATGTCTGCAAATCCTGGGCTTCCTAGCCCTTTCCTCTTACACAAAGCCGTTTGGAAAGCAAAGATTCCTTTCAAATCCGGGCCTTCATTTGGACTTTAATTCAACAAGATCAACAAAAATGCTATGCTACCAAAAAGAAGTCTAATGCTGACTACTAGTCATTTGTTCGCTCATTGTAAAGTAGCAAGATGCATGTGGAACAGTTTGTTTTTGTACTTTGGTGAGGCTTGGGTGGCTTCAACTACAATTCAGCATTTTTTCAACGTGAAGTTCTGGGATGAAGGAAAGAGAGAGGATATTTTGGAGCTCTGTTTTTACAATCTTGTGTCGCTTTGGCTGGAAAGGAATGCTATAATTTTTAAAGATCGATAGACTTCTCTAAGATTTCTTTGGGAGAAAGTTGTTTTTCTTGCTTCTTTTTGGGCTCATTCTTTTGCGATTTTTGGTGGTCTTTTTCTGCCTGATATTTAAAGGGATAGGAAGCCAGCTATGATGTAATTTTTTTTTGTGCTTTTTTCTTGGGGAATTTCCTATCCTCATTTCATTGTAATTATGTTTTCTTTTTAATGGACATATTTATTATCTTAAAAAACTGTGAAATTATAAACTTATGCAACTAAATTTTTGGGTCAGCCAAACCTGCCTAGGTCAATCTGGGTTTCACTTTGTTTGACTAAGTCAATTGTTTTACTGGTTAACATGAAAAATCATCCCAGTTTTTAGATTTGGAGCACTGGGTTTTGGCTGGGCCAGGCTGAGCTGGCTTTAACAAAACCGCTATAAATTGCCTTCTAAAGCTGCTGGCCATCCACACCATTTTGGATTAAAAAATTGGATCTACTTAGCTTCAATAAGAATTTGGGAATACATGAATTATTGCATTGGATCCATGAAGCTTAGACATTTTTTTTGACTATTTGAGGATCCTAGAAGACAAGTAGGTGTAGTATGTAGCATACAAATCTCCAAGTTTCTGCCTCTAGGCTATGATAGTACCTATTTCAAAAGCTCTAGAATTGTCACAAGGATTTTCAACCCCTTTGAGAATATATGAACAAGTTCATCAATTTGACATCTCGCATTAACTTAGTAGAAACTGAAGCTCAACAAGTGTTGAGGTATGTGAATGGTCTTCTTCTAGTGAGACAAGTTTGAATTTCCCTACATACTCTTTAGAAGTTAGATACATAGGTGTATATATGAAGGGATAGACTATAGATGTAGTTGGAGAGGGATCCATAATGAACTCAGTATATAAGCAGGTTTGTTCTTGATTCAACTTTTGTGGCCAGCAAAGTGACTAAAATAAAGCAACTTGCAGAGGCTTAACCTAACCACATGTTTTTTTAAATTGAGAGGGAGAAAATAACAAGCAAGATGGAAAGAAGCACAGGGGAATCCTCATGCCAAGCCAATCTTTAAAAGCTGTCAAAAGTACGGGTATCAATTTGATAAGTTCCTAAATAGCGATAGGGGAAGAGATTGGAGGCAGGTCAATGTTGTAGAATGTGAACAACACTGTGACCCAAAGAATTACCTTGAGTGTGAAGATGAATGAGCTTAGTTATATATTGGTTTGAATGATACGCAAAAGAAGGAAGGAGAATCTGATTTTTTTTGTAATAGGAGATTGATGGGATCCCAAAGCAAAGGAGATAAAGGACTCCTAGCACCATAACATTTTTCCAACTTGATTCGAAATCAAACGTATATTTAAAATGTCATTATAGATTGCATGAGGAGCAAGAATATCATGTCCAAAGACATCATTAGAAAATTGTGTTCGCATAGTGAGAAGCACCCAATCTTATATAAAATTGGTTGGATTAAGGCAGTTGGCAAAATCAAAGTGAGCGAGCGATGCTTAATTCTTTTGCTATTGGCAAGTGCCAAGGTGCGGTTTTGAGTGATGTTGTGGATATAGATGCATGCGGCCTACTATTGGGTAGGCCTTGACAGTTTTGACTTGAATGCTACTCATGAGGGTAAGGATAATGTGTATCCTATTCATCCCAAGGCTACCAAAGCTAAGGAAAGTCAGAATTCTTGACCAGTTCTAGTCTAGCATTCCTTGTAGATGGGAGTGAGTTGTGCTCTTGTGGTAAAGGATTAGGAGACTATCCAAGGTGAGGTTTCCACCATAGTGCAAACTTTATTACATAAGTTCAAGGAAGTAATGTGAGATGATTTAACCTGAATTACCACCTATGTCAGAATTGCAAATTGTTAGGATCAGAGTAGGATCAGTGGGATTTGTAGGATTATGGTGGGATAGGAAGATCATACAGCTTGTATATGAATTGTACAGCTTAGTAAGTGATTTTTTTTATCTAATATTAACAAAATTACTAGCAGAGAGCCCACACTTCGCAGCGGATCACCAAAAAAAAAAAAAAAATGCAAGGTAAGAATAATTTAATAAATTTATACTCCCAAGAGCAAACAATTACAACCATTGACAAAATCATTTTAGCTAATGTTGCAAAGACTACACAGCAACAGAAAGACAAATTAGTAAAGATAATAATACTGAAAAAAGAAAAAGCTCCGGTTAACACACCCACATAATTGACACCTGGCACAACCAAGTCCAACTTTAAAGAGGTATGTAGATATTTTGTGCTCTAATTTGTTAGATTATAATAGAGATGATTATGAAAAGATGGTTATAGTGATGGGCTTGATGAAGTGACCCCTCGTGATCTCTGTAATATTGATGAACCATTTGAATGTTCAAACTGATTTTAATGAGCTGGTTTGATAGTTAGGCTTTTGTTATTTGTTTGCTAACTTTAAAATTTGTTTTAGATGCTCATGTGCATATTTGTTTGACAAATTTGTGTTAAAAATTATGTTTTTTGTCTCTTTTTCTGTATCACTGTATTCCTTTTTTCATTATAAGCTGATTTTATTAAGAATGCAACAATTTGAGCTCTTAATCTCCTCATTTCACTGGGGCTTTACCTTACTAGTTTTCTTACTTGTTATTTTCCTTGTCTTGAATATTTATTAGACAATTTTTTAGGGTTTATAATGTTTAAATTTATGAAAAATAGTATTTGATGATATTAGAAACTTGCGATACTCACTTGATCTTGCCAACCTTCTCACTGACCCAATGTAGGATCTTTACTTTAACAATCATGCTAGAAAAGTATTTGTGCTGGTTGATGCTGCAATCTAGAAGCAGTTTCACATAAATCTTAGGAAAGAACTACTGTAATTAAATTGTGGAATAAACACGTGATTCTGATGCAATGTGTGTGTGTATGTGTGTGTGTGTGTGTGTGTGTGTGTGTGTGTTTGTTCAAATAATTTTTTAGAATTATGATTTATGAGGCTTTCTGGTAACTTTTTTTGACTGGACAAATTTGTTCATGCTTTTTCTTGTTTAACAGTCCTTGAACAAAAAAATTCGCTTGTTTGATTATATGTTGTGGCGTATGAATTCTGATTGATTATATGTTGTGGCATACGAATTCTGATTATTAATGTCATCTGTGTCTTCTGTAGTGTGTGTACCATGAATGTTAGGTTGTCCTCTCATTACTGATTTCCCTCAGTTTCTTCAATCATTTAAATTTATATTTAGGTAAGCCGTTCCCCATTTTTCAAAGCAATGCTCGAGAATGAAATGGAGGAAAGCCGGAGTGGTAGAATCAATATTAGTGATGTATTGGCAGCGAAATATGAAGTGAAACACGTCAAAGCCCGTTGTGAGAATTTCATGGTATCGAAATTGAACTGGGATAATTCAGTGGTGAGATTTGCATTTGCACACCAGCACAATGCTAAGCACCTGTTTGATGCTACTTTGTCACTAATTGTAGAAAACATGAGAAGCTAACCAATTGGGGAGATTATACACAGCTTATGGAAAGGGATCTCCAGCTTCTTGTTGAAATCTATAAAGCTTATCTCTCCAAACAGGTTAATACTGCTTCATAGGATAGCAGTATTAACCTGCTTGGAGCGATGAGCTTCATAGATTTCAACAATAAGCTGGGGATCCCTTTCCACAAGCTGTGTATAATCTCCTAGATTGGTTAGCTTCTCTATGTTTTCTACAATTAGTGACAAAGCAGCATCAAGCAGGTGCTTGGCATTGTGCCGACATGCAAAGCTCACTACTAAATTATACCAGTAAATTCTCACAATAGGCTTTGACGTGTTTCACTTTATATTTTGATGCCAATACAATGAGATCATAGGCCATTTGCTCATCCAAGGAGGCCTCAATCGTGTACAAGTAATAACCAAAAAATGGAGGAGGAAGGAGAAACTAAACTTGCCTATTATGGATTCGGGGAAGAATTATGGGCCAGCATTATTAACCTGTTTGGAGAGATAAACTTCATAGATTTCAACAAGAAGCTGGGAATCCCTTATACGAGCTTCAACAATCCATCACTTAAATTGTAGTATAATTTAAAGGCATATGCTTGTGTATTCATATTTGTTCTAATGGCAGTTATAGTGGCCTAAGCTTAAACAAAGATCCCTTTATATTATACTTGGAAATGTCATATATTGGTTTCTATTATGTTTTAGCTAGAAGTTTTCTAAAAATGTTAGCACTGTTATGGTCTTGTACTATTTTCTAATTATTTTTAAGCACTTACAAAAGCTCAACTCCATAACTTTTTCTTAGAAGCAATACCACTTGTCCTATTGATATCAATGAATTTTCATTATGCCTCTGTTATTGCAAGCATAATATAATTGTTAACTTTAATATCCTCGTATACCTGCAACGATTGTCTCTAGTTATTCTTAAAATACTTAATTCTAGTGTGTTCAAACACGTATTAATAACTTGTTAAAGCAATTAACTAACAATGGAACTAGAAAAAAAGTTGGGTTCATACTATTAGGGATTTTAAAAGGGTTTCAAGCCCATCTCAATTGATGTTGTTTTCACCATCTCTCTCAAGAAAACTTTAATAAATGGATTTGTCAAATTATTTGATTTAACATATGTAATGATAATTATTGCTTCCAAAATTGGTTGTCTAACATATTCACATCTCAGGCTAATATGTTTAGTTTTTCTATCATACAGTTTACTAAATGCTCTAGAAATAATCGCTTCATTATCATGGAGCAAGTAGATGGTTGACATCAATTGGTGCTACAAGTCAACATGTAGTAGTAAGTTTCTTAGTCATTCAGCAGCCAATGACACAAACTCAAATTTTTATTATTAAATGTGCATCACATGCCTACTTCTTAGATCCCCATGAAATTATTTGTTTACTTAGTCTAAATATACAATTAGATATGGGCTTATCATCACTTGTGTTAGTTATTCAATTTACAAGTGTACTCCTAGTACTCCAAGAAATTGGTTATAACATAATTGAGATCCTTCCAATTCCTTTCCTATGGCTAGTACTATGATTACTTCTATACTGTAAAGTTCGCAAATTGCAGATGCGATATCTGCCTAGTGTAATGCATGACATATATAAGATTACCAATTGTACTAGCATACTTAATTTGCAATTGATCTACTATAGTTTTCAAAATTTTTTTTAAAAAAATATAAGACTTAATTTTTGATTATTTATACTTAAGAAATACTTTTTAATGTATTGAGATTGACGGAAGTATAACTACCACTATGTTTGCAACATAATCATACTCCTAGTGATTTTAAGAGGGTTTTAAACCCATTTCAATTAATGTTGTTTTCAACATCAGCCTTGAGAAGCCTCTAGTGAATGGACTTGCCAAGTTGTTACTTGTAACATATGCAATGATGATTATTCCTTCTAAAAGTAGTTTTCTAACATATTCACATCTTAAGCTAATATGTTTAGATTTCCTATCATATAATTCACTAAATGTTGTAGACATAATCTAATCACTTCCCAATTATAGCGCAGGTAGATGGTTAACAACTTAACATCAAATGCTGCCATAAGCTAACATGTAGTAAGTAAATTTCTTAGTCATTTTGCTGTTTGTTTGTGCTAATGACACAAATTCAAATTCTATTAATAAATGTGTAATACATGTCTGTTATCATGGGTTCTTTCCAAATTCACTTAGATGAAAGCAATAGATCGGGTCAGTATAAAAGGGAAAGGGTTAATAAGTTAGCTCAAGGAACTAAGATAAGATTAGCAACTTGGAATACAGGGACTGATGGGGAAAAGTGTGGAAACAGTAGAAATAATGTTTAGAAGAAAAATTAACTTAATCTGTCTTCAAGATACGAAATAGAGAGAGCTAAAGAAATTAAAAAAATTAGAGTTTAAACTTTAAATTAAAAAAATTAGAGTTTAAACTTTGGTACACTAGTAAAGAGAAACATAAATATGGGGTGGTATTATTGTAGATAAAGATATAAAAGATAATGTAATAGATGTTAAAAAAAAAAAAAATAGCGGATAGGATGATTAAAATCAAGATAACTTTAAGCCAGGAGATAGTGACTGTCATTAGTGCGTATGCTTTCCAAATAAGCTTAACACAAAATTAGAAAATATAATTTTGGGAAGATATGGATAGTATTTTATAAGGGATACCAATTTTTGGAAAGATATTCATAAGAACTTATTTGAATGACCACATTGGCAAAGATAATATAGGATATGAGAGGATACATGAAGATCATGGATATGGAGATAAAAATGAGGCTGGTGATACAATCTTAGATTTTTTGATATCTTACAATTTGGTTATATTGAATACTTGCTTTATAAAAAGAGAACACTTAACAACTTTCAAGAGTGTGTATAATAAAAGTCAAATTGATTTCTTCTTAAATAAAAAGGGATTTGTCTATCTTGTAAGGATTTTAAAATTATTGTAAGTGAAAGTTTGACTACCTAACATAGAGACTTAGTACTAGATATACATATTAAAAAATGGAAGAGAAAGAGTAGTATAAATCAACACAATAGGACTAGATGTTGGAACTTGAATGGAGATAATATAGTAAAATTCAAAGATAAAATAAACAAAGAGTGTGATTAGATAGTAGGGGATAAGGTTGATGTAAATATTGTTTGAAATATAATGGCAAATTCTAGTAAGGATAACAAAAGAAGTTTTAGGTGAATCCAAAGGAAGATGCTCGGGTAGTAGAGAAAGTTAATGATAGGATAAAGAAGTCCAAAAAGTCATTAATACAAAAAGAAATTGTTATAAAATATGGTAAAATTGTAGAAATATAGGAAATCTTAAGAATATAAAGAAGCGAAAAAAAAATACAAAAAAAATGTTATCAATGAAGCTAAACATAAAATTTATGATACTTTATATACTAAACTAGATATAAAAGAAGGAGAAAAAAACAGTTATAAACTTGTTAGAGTTAGAGAAAAAATATATATAAAGATTTAGGTGATGTAAAAAGTATAAAGATGAGAATTATAATGTCTTAATTAGAGAAGATATAAAAAAGAGGTGGTGGAGATATTTTGATAAGTCATTTAATGAAAACCAAAATGAAAGATTGAACTTGGAAGTGACAATTGAGGAGAAGACTAAAATTAGGATATTTATTTGCAAATTTAGAGTCCTTGAAATTAAGATGACATTAAGAAAGATGAAAAGTGGGAAATCTATAGGATCAGATAAAATATCAATTTAAGTTTGGAAATGTTTAGGGGACAAATGAATTATTTGGTTGACTAATCTACTCAACACTATTATAAAAATCAAGAAAATGACAAAAAAAAAAAAAATGGAGAAAAAGTATGTTAGTACCTTTATACAAAAATAAGGACGATATTCAAAACTGTAATAACTATCTTGAAACCAAAATTATGAGTCATACGATGAAATTATAAGAAAGGGTATTTGAACACAGAATAATATTAGAAAAGAAGATTTCAGAAAATTAATTTGGTTTTATATCTGGAAGATTAACAACATAAGCTATTTGTCTTTTAAGCAATTTAATGGAAAATTTAGGGGAAATTAGAATGACTTGCATATGATTTTTATTGACCTAAAGAAAACTTATGATAAAGTACTTAGGCAAGTTCTTTGATGGATATTAGAAAAAAAAGGAGTTTGCAATACATATACGAAGACATTAAGGATACATGTGATAGATTAGTGACTAGCATTAGGACTGGAGGATGAGATTCTAGAGAGTTTTCAATCATAATTAGTGTACATCAAGGTTTTACTTTGAGTCCTTATCTTTTTATTTAAGTAATTAATGAACTAATTAGGAATTTCCAAAATGAGATCCCTTGATGTATATTGTTTGCAGATGATATGGTGTTGATTGATGATAGTAGAAGTTGAGTGGAATCTAAGCTAGAGCTTTGGAAAGCCACTTTATAGTCTAAAGAGTTTAGGATAAGTAGGAACAAGATAGAATATATGAAATGTAATTTCAGGAATGTAAGGAGTTACAATAAAGAGAAGATTAAAATGGATAATAAAGAGGTTAGTAGCATTAATAGATTTACATATCTTAGATCTATTATGCAAGTTGAAGGGGAAATTGAAGAAGATGTAGTATATAGAATTACGATAGGTTGCTTAAAATGGTGGAGTGCATCAAATGTGTTATTTTTGTGAAACATGTGGCAATTATGATGAATAGTACCGAAAAACAAAGAGATAGATAAAGCAACAAAAACACGCAGATTTAACATGGTTAGGCAATATGACTACATCCGCAGGAGTGAGCTGCGGCTGAATTTTACTATTATAGAAAGTAGGGTTACATCATTTGTATTTTATACTAACCCTAGCCGTACAGAGGTATTAGAAAATTTTCTCAAATACCCTTATACTGTACCGCAGAGGCATTGCCCCTGCACCCTCAACCTATCAATCGTCCTAACTAATAAAACAATAAATTACAAGCCCAAAAGGCTGATGTCGGACATCATTCTACTCTCTGTGTACACGTGTTCCATTCAATATAAGCCATATACTACAACAATTATGTGATCATAGAATACCCTTAAAAGTAAAAGGAAAGTTTCGTAAGACGACTATAAGACCAGTTATGTTTTATGATTCAGAATGTTGGGCAATTAAGAAACAACATATACAAAAAATGAAAGTTGCTAAAATGCGTATGTTAAGATGGATGAGTGGTTTAACATTAAAAAATAAAGTAAGAAATGAACATTTACGCAATTATTTAGGTATAGCATTAGTTGAAAACAAGATAAGGGAGGGGTGACTTAGATGGTTTGGGTATTTGAAACGCAGACCTAGTAGAGTACCTGTGAGGAGGAGGGAGTTATTATTTTTTGCATGAAAAGGGGTAGGGGTAGGCTTAAAACAACTTGGAATGAGATTATGATGAAGGATTTAATAGCACTTAATCTAATAGAGAAAACCGTTCTAAATTGGGTGAATTGGCGAGAAAGGATTCATGTAGTTAACCCCACCTAGTAGGACTTGAGGCTTATTGTTATTGTTATTGTTAGACCAAATAGTTAAAGGTCTTTCATTCCTACTATGTTTTGATGTTATCAACCCATTAGCTGCTCTCAAGGTCACTAACGTTTTTCTAAAATATGTTTCAGGTATATAGAATGGCATCTGAACCAACAAACAGTCAAAGCAACTCATGTCATAACTAGAAGTACAAGTCTCTCAAAGCATTCATGAACAATACAAATGTGCAAAAGTCATCTGAAAAATGAGTGTGTAAAATAAGAGAGATATCATCTTGTAAATATCCTTTACATAGAGTGGAACTCAATACTAAGAGCAAGAAAGGGGCGTATCACACACACATAATAAAAACTAGTAAAGTCATTTTTAAAGAGTATAAAGAAACTACCAAACGGACAAGAACCTTCTCAGAAACTTAAAAGGACAAAAATTTAAGAAGGAGGATCTCGTCGATGGACACAGGGCTTCGTTGACGAGTTTAGTGGAAACTTCGTTCGACGAACACAGGTTCTCGTCGATGAAAATATACCGAGGGACATCTGAATTCAGAACCAGCAACTCGTCGATGAACACTGGGCCTCGTCGACGAAATTACTGAATAGATCGTCGACGAACACAGGGTCTCGTCGACGAAAAGATACCGAGAGGTACCTGAATTTAGAACCAGCAACTCGTCGACGAACACAGGGCTTCGTCGACGAATGTCGGCAGCAATGAACATTAAATGCTGCGAACGGCTATTTTTGAATTTTGTCTTACATTCATAAATGCCAAACGGCTCTCCAGCGTTGCTCTTGCCCATTTAATGTATAAATTGAAGTAAATAGCATTCACTTCACATCTAGAGAAATTATATTGAAAGAAGAACATTCATTGGTGTTGTCATCTCTAGGGTTTACTCACAAACTCACTTCCCCTCTTCTTGCTACTCTTAGTATTGCATTCACTCTATTGACAGAAGATCTTGAGTAAGGATTTTATTGGTTTAACTACCTCAAGGGAGTATTCAAGCTTACATTTAATCTTCATTTACTCTTTTGTAAACAAAGGGCTCTTTGTGGGTTGTTTTTGGGTGTCTCTAAGTGAACACCTTGTTGAAACTCTTTGTGAGCTGATGTGTATTGGCTTCTCCGCCTGAAGGAGGATTTTAGTGGATTTTGGGAATCCTTGAGTTGGTCTCAAGGCGTGGACGTAGGCGGGGTGCCGAACTACGTAAATATCAATGTGTTAAGCTTTTCTTCTCTCTTATCTCATTTATATTGTTATTGTGATTTGCTACATTTCCTTTTACACAACAATTTTATGCACTTGCTCTTGGTAAGATTTCAGTGTTTGTAGAAAGTAATCACATCACTGAAGAAAGTCTATTGATCCCCCCTCTAGACATACTACCAGGCCAACAATTATTGTTATTGTTGTTGTTGTTGTTGTGTGCCTATTTCTTAGATCCCCATGAAATTACTCGTCCTCTTAGCGTAAACATACAATTAGACATGGATTTATTATCACTTGTATTAGTTCTCCAATAAAAAAAAAAGTGTAATCCTATAGTATTCCAAGAAATTGGTTATAAAATAATCAAGATCCTTCCAATTCCTTTCCTATGGCTAGTACTGGGATTACATCTATACTGTAAAGCTCGCAAATTGCAAACGCAATATCTGCCTAGCGTAATGCATGACATATATAAGATTACCAATTGTACTAGCAAACTTTGATCTACTAAAATTTTTAGCTCTTTTTTTAAAAAAAATCATAAGATTTAATTCTTAATTATTTATACTTAAAGAGACACTTTTCAATTTATTGAGATTGACATAAGTATAACCACCACTATGTTTCTTTACCTTTATGTGCAAGATAATATCCACTTCACTTAGACCATTCAATTTAAATTGTGAAAAATAAATACTTCTTAATATTATCATTCACACTTTTCATGTTAGTTCAGTAGTTAGCATGTCATCCATCTAAATACATATAATAATACCATATAGACTTGTCTGTAAACTTAGGATAAATATATTTGTCAACATTATCATGTCTAAATCCATGAGATAAAATTGCATAACTAAACATTCCATATCACTGTTAAGTGCTTATTTTACTTTCTCGTCCAAGCCACCATAGAATAGTATTCTAATGGATGCTATTCAAGCGACACATTGTGTCAATGGCCAATTAGAGCCAAGCACCAATTAAATATAACTAATTTTATGTTGGCTGTCAGTTGTCTTACAAATCCTATTCTAATTCTTTCAAAACTTCCATGTAAGACAAAATTTACAAACCCATCTTCCCTCTTCCCTATATTACATTCTAAACAAACTTCAACTTTTGGGAGCTTAATTTTCAACGTTATGATTAGAATTTGACTAATTATAAATAAAATATAACACAAAATTATTCTTCTAAAACCACACAAATTTAATTTTTGAGGCTTACCTTACTGTTGAGAGTACATATTTCGAAATATTTAGATTAGATATTGTATGGATTTGCATAAAATACACCATAAAATTTTTTCAAGTCTTTTCAAATTCAAAATTTGAAATTCATGATTTTAAATACTACCTTAAAATTTTATACTTCCCGATGCACACTTTGTCATCGATGCATGTTTTATGAATGTTAGAAGCTCTATGTTGCAAATATGGGGAAGCACATCACATGCAGTGGGACACATATCTATGCCAATGATATAATAATAAATACACTCGCGGGGAAAAACAAAGATTTAGTTCTAAGTCGTCTAACTTAAAAGGTTATTTGTTAACTTATAATGAGGGAAATTGTGTCATGTGACAAATAATGTTGATAAGAAAGTAGTAATTTATTTGAGTTTGTAATTTACTTAGATTATTTTTAGTTTGTGAAATATTTATTAATTAACAAGAAATGGGATATGATATGATGCAAAAATGTTTAAATATAAGCCATTCATATAAAAGTTTATATTAATTGATCCAATGTAAATATGTTAGGAATATAAATTTTCATAATAAAATTTGAAAATAATTATTTCCTAGTGGTTTCATTCAATGTTTTAGTAAAATCTTTTACATAGTCATGTGTTTTCTTTATGATCACAACACATCATCTTTTGCCAAACTTTAGAAGATGTCAATGCCTTTTATTTTTTAAAATTTTGAATTGATTTTTTTTTTTCAATTCATTATAACATATTCACATCTTTATTCGTGTATGAACATTTAGAAAATTGATTAAACTTGCACTAATCGAACAAACAACTTTGGCATCAAAGTTGTCATTGATAGAATTATTAGGACATAACTTTTAAAAATTACTAAAATAAAGCTCTAGCGACATCAAATTGTTGATATCATCATAATTTTACTTTCAGGGATGTCAATCCTAAATTTAGCTACGACAAACGTTATAGCCATCTTACCTCCATGTTAGTGGAAACACTTCACTTAATATCACGGTTGAGCTAAATTAATTATAATATACAAATTTCAACTAGTTAGTAATCACATTCTCACTTATTTATGTGATTGATGTTCTTGTAGACTTTGACAGTTAGTATCAATGAACTTTGTTCAAGAGGAAACATGTCTTTTGCTAATCCCTAGTTAATTAATTTTCATCCACAAGGCCATTCCACTTCTCTAAAAACTACTTTTTTATTGGTGCATTAATGATCTAAACTCTATTTGCAAAGATCTTTTTGAGTTACTTTCTATCAGCTTGTTTGATGCTCTGGTTGACTTATTGCATATTGGATCTTCATTGTCAATGCAGAAAGGCTTGAGCAGTTGGCATGAAATTTGTCTTTCATATTTGCAAAGTACTCTCCTACCCTAACCCTAGAGATAGGCTTGACTTGTTTGTGATGAAATTTGACTAGCACCATGTCTCCACAAAAGTATAATATTTCCTTGAACCACCCATATTTTCCCCATCCTTTTGAAGACTTTCTCTAAGCAAGCTTAGGAATTCCTTGTACTCTATCTCCATTATTTAGTGAAGATGTCAACTTTTGTTCAAGGCAACAATGGCTATTGATATCTAACAAGATGAAAAAAAAAAAAAAAAACTATTGTTAATGGTGGAGTTGCTTGATGGTATTTAAATAGAATTGAGTCATGTACATAATTACTCATTGGTTGGTGTTAACGAAACTACTACTCCGCAAGTAACTCATTGAGTTTCATCCAATTATTTTTGTGGGAGATAGCTTGAGGAATTGTTTAGTTATGATCTAAGATTCTAAAGAGTTTTGAATAGAAGTTTCTTATGAATCTAGAGACTTAGTTTCGATTATGTCTTGAGGTGTCCTCAATACTTCAAAATGTGATTCAAGAGCAATTATTTGGTCTCCTTTTGTCAACCAACACCTTGGTTCTAGGATAAAGTATTGTGCTTCGAAAAACCATTTATAATCACAAGGATAGACTCCTTCAATAGCAATTTTCATTGTCTTGGATAAGATCTCAATATTTCACAATGTGCGCTAACAACAATCATGCAATCTCTTTTGCCAATCATTGGTTTGAGGATATATTTTTTAATTCGCCTATAACTTAAGAAGTTATAATAAATATCTAAATTATAGTATATTTTAATAGATGTGAGTGTAGAAGTGGACCATTTCTTAGGGTTTAAATAGCTTTAACTTTAAATGCTCATGAGAGGATATGGTTACAAAGTCGTACAGAGTTATATGGTGAAAAGAATACTTTCAAGAGGTGTAAGAAGTTATCAGTGAAATAAATTTGCTAGTTCAAAAACTTTTTTTTTTCTTATTAGGTGCTAGTTCAAGTTTATTTTATTTTATTTTGCTGTATTTTTTCTTTTGAATACAATGTCATTGAATATCACACCCCCCCCCCCCTTCCCATTCTAAAACTTGGGAACCGATTGGATTCAAACCCTAGACCTCCCTACAAGAGGCTAGGCAGCGAACCATTAGGCTGAAACTCGAGTTCAGTTCAAGTTTACTACACTACTATATAATTTGAACTAACTTTGATGCGTTGTCAGTAATTAGAGATTCTAGTTGTGAAATACCTAAAAATCTAAGAAAGTGTTTTTAACATTGCTTAGCGCATAATTTGAAATGAAACAAATTTTTAGAATTTAAAATGAGTTTGACATATTTTCAAATTGTTTAGGATTGTTAAGTGCCTGTTTAGTTGCCGAAGCAATTTTATATTCCACTTTAGTTTTTCAATGAATTACAAAAAAATTAACTAATTTTTTGGATGTACAACAATTGTATAAAATAAATGAACAATTATAAAATGTTTTGGCATTATTTGCTTATGATAATAATTTTGTTTTCTATTTTTAATTTTTCAATTAGTTATAAAGACATACCATTTTAAAAAAAAAACACATATGTTACTGTTGTTTTTTTAATTTTTGACTTCTTACCTTCCATATGGGAGCATGGAATGCAGATGATGGATTTTGATTTGCGTGAATTATCTATTGAATTTCTTTCAAAGCCGCACAAATTCAAATTGAAACCCTAAAATTCATGATTCTAAATACAAATTTATATGTAATTTTTAAAACTTTGAAAAAGCTTTTTTTTTTTAATAATTATTTTAATATCCAAAAACTAAAGATGAAATATTGTTTTACACAACTAAATAAACGCTTTATTATCTCCTCTCATGAGGGCCACTTGTGCATGTGGCATGTGCTGATGTGGATAATGATTTGACCAAAGTCATGGCTCAATAGGTGTGATCCGGCGTATCCAAGCACTACAATTTGCAAAATATTCATCCTTGGAGAGAGAGAGAGAGAGAGAGAGAGAGAGTTAAATTATGCATTGTGTCAAGGTCCCACTTACTAGGGCAATCTTAGGCTTATAAGGACGATTTGGACTCCAAGTATGTGAGAAACTTATTATAGGACAAATCTGTGAGACTTGTGAGCCAAAACGGGCAATACCTCACCGAATTTGGGTTCAAGACCATTACATTTGGAATCAGAGCTATCCTAGGGGCATTATCATGTAGGTGAATTCTACACAGAGGTATAAGCCACTCTAACGACGGCGTTAGAGATTGAACAGGAGAGTGTCACATTCTCACATCAGATGTGTACTAGAGAGATCTTAAATTTATAAGGATGGTTTGGACTCCAACTATATAGAACATTTTTTTATAAGACAAATCCGTAAGATCAGTGGGCTAATGCGGATAATACCTCATCGGAGTTGGGTCTAGGATCGTTACACATTGCAAAATGCTTCCCAAAAAACCCTTGCAGCCAACAGCAAATGTAAGAGTGAGGGGCATGTTACATGGGTGAGATTTTAGTGGTGGTGGTTCAAAGCCGGTATAGGGTTTAGGCTGCCGGCGGGTCTATATCCAAAGGCTTCGTGGGCCAAAGCCGGTCTGTTTGTGATTATTTTTAGATCTTGTGATGTACACCGACCTAGATTGTGACGTACAGCGACCTGGCTGCTGCTAGCTTGTATCCACGCATACACGAAAATCATGCTACATCCATGCCTCTACATATATGACACAATCCACTCTCCTATCTAAGACTTCCAACCCATACCCAGACCAGTTTTCCCTACTTTCCTCCTTTCAATTTGGAATTTTCCTTTGCTGGAAAATCCTGATAGTACTGCTGCTTCTCCTGGTCTTCGGTAGTACACTTCTGGCATTCCATGGACACTGATGTCAGAAATTGCTGGAATCTGTAGCTACACCAAGCCCATCACCAACAATGACACATGCTGCCCGCATTCCAGTATCAATGGAGTGGCCCAGAACCGCACCAAACAATCTGAGGGATCCACACTTGGCCACCACCTCGCTCGTCGACTAGTTGAGATTGGGATTAGTGATGTATTTTCTGTTCCCAGAGACTTCAACCTCATCCTTCTCCATCACCTTCTTGCAGAACCAGGTCTGAACCTCATTGGCTACTGCAATGAGCTCAATGCTGGTTATGCTGCTGATGGCTAGGCAAGGTCTCGGGGCGTCGCTGCTTGTATTGTCACCTTCATGGTGGGTGGTCTCAGTATTCTTAATGCCATCACTGGTGCATATGCCGAGAATCTTGCTGTGATTTGTATTGAGGGTTGGTCCAAACTCGAATGATTATGGAATGCCCAACAAAATTCTGCATCACACCCACGGTTTTCCGGATTTCAGTCAAGAATTCCAATGTTTCCAAGCTGTTACTTGTCATCAGGTAACTCCTAACTGGGAAATATGTATTGTGGATGTATAATTAGGCAAGTACGCACTTATGTTTTCTTTTCTATTCACTGCCATCTGAATATTTCAGGCAATCGTCAATAACTTGGAAGGAGCACATCAACAGATTGATAAAGCAATAGCAGCAGCTTTGAGAGCAAGCAACCCTGTTTATATTAACATAAGCTGTAATTTGGCAGCCATGCCTCATCCTGCTTCGCTCCTGTCCTGGCTCCATTCTTACCGTCTCCTGGGTAACTTCTTGGATCCTCAATAGAAATCTCATGACACTGGAAATAAAAGTGGGATAAATTATATCCTCTCATTTTCTTTTATAAAATGCAGATTAAGTAACCAAACAGGCTTGGATGCTACAATGGCGGCAGCAGCGGAGTTCTTGAACAAGGCAATGAAACCAGTATTGGTGGTGGGGCCTAATCTTCGAACCGCGAAGGCATATGAAGTGTTTGTTGACCTGGAAGATGAATGTGGCTATGCATTCGCAATGATGCCCTCAGCCAAAGGGCTTGTGCTAGAGCACCACCCGCTGTTTATCAGAACCTACGAGGGCGCCATAAGCACTGCCTTCTGTGCAGAGATAGTGGAATCGGCAGATGCTTACCTACTAGCAGGGCCTGTTTTTACTGACATAACCTCCGTTGGATTCTCACTGCTGCTAAATAAGGAGAAGGCGATTATGGTGCATCAAGATCACGTGGTGATCGCAAATGAGCCTACGTTCGGGTGCATTTGTATGAAGGATTTCCTCAAAGCACTCACTAAGAAGCTTAATCGCAATACAACTGCTTACAAGAACCACCGCCGGATATTTGTTCCAGAAGGGCTTCCTCTCTTATTTGAGCCTAATGAGACCTTGAGGGCTAATGTTCTCTTCAACCACATCCAGAGGTTGTTGACAAAAAACACAACAGCGATTGCAGAGATTTGTGGTTTCACTGCCAGAAACTAAAATTGGTGGGTAAGTGCTGGAGATATCATACTGTTTGATGCCTATAGTCCTGAGAAAAGAGTTGTATACTAAGTGTGCATTGCAGGTATGAGTCCCAATTGCAGTATGGATCCATCGGTTGGTCCATTGGTGCTACTCTTGGGTATGCACAGGCTGCACCAAATAAGCGAGTGATAGCTTGCATTGGTAATGGAAGCTTCCAGGTACAGGCAGCTCCATGCTACCTTAACATTACTATAAGTATGAGAATCTCAAGAATTATACATGGTTTCACTTTTAATGGAACCAGACAAGTACTTGGAGTAACAAAGTAACCATTGTTTTGCTTGGTCAATGATTGACAGATGACCGCACAAGCTGTATCAACCATGCTACGATGTGGGCAAAAAAGCATCATCTTTCTGATCAACAATGGTGGATACACCATCGAAGCTGAGATCCACGACGGACCATACAATATAATTAAGAACTGGAATTACACATATTTGGTCGATGCTATCAATGGTGGGGAGGATCGGCGTTGGACTGCTAGGGTGAGTCCAAGAAGTTGGTTCAGCGTGTTATCTGGTGAAGCCAGGAGAAATTAGTGACCTAATGAGCGTATGTTGTGATTATGTGATTGCAGGTGCACTATGAGGAGGAGCTCATTTTGGCAATTGAGATGGCAGTAGGGGAGAAGAAGGATTGTTTGTGCTTCATTGAGGCGATTGTGCACAAGGATGATACCAGCAAAGAACTGCTTGAACTGGGTTCCAAGTTAGCTGCTGTTGGTAGCTGGCCAACAAACTCTCATTAGATTTCACAGTACCGTTCCCTTAAAACAAGCAGCCATTTGAGCCCATTGTAATGAAGGTTAATAACTTTTATGTACTCTCTCCTAAAGCCCCCTCTGATATTTAGACAAATCTGTCCCCATACTCTCTCATTACACCAGGGAGAATTCCAACCCCTGCCACTTTCTTCTGGAGGGCATGGGCATGCCGCTAAGCCCATGGTAATTCCTTCGTGGTCTCTTTATGTAATCCACTTGCAATTACAGTTATATTTCCTTTCAGATCATAAAAAACAAATTTTATCATGCAAACATGAGTAGTTGGACTCTCTTAATGACAAGATTACTATCCATTTAGGCACTGTTGAAAATATGGTATGTTTTTTTTTTTTTTTTCCTTTATCTTACACTTGGTTTGCAAAATGTCTTTTCAGAGATAAAATGTAATAAAACATAAAAAGATGTGAAAGGATTAAATTTTATATAATGTTGCGTTTGGGAGCATGAATTTTAGGTCTTTGATTTGAATGAGAACCAAATTCTATACAATTTTGTATTAAATCTTATCCAAAGGTCTCTCCCAAACATAAGGGTAAGAATAAATTTTAAAAAGTCACTCATGTAAAATTTATAGACAAAACTTTGGAATCTACAAGTTTTTTTTTTCTTTTAGAATAATTAGAAATAAAACAAAATACATGAAATGCAACAATGGTAGGAGGAATGTTAGAGAAAATATTATACTTGGTATAAAAATTAATAGTATTAGTAAATTTCGATAAATCAACCATGCAAGTTGAAGCAAGAGTCGAAAAAGATGTTACACATGAAGTTAAGTGAAAATAGAGAAATGCCTCAGGCATGTTGTGTTTATCATCGAATGCCCTTAAAATTAGAATGAAAATTTATAGAACAACTATAAGATGAGTTATTATATATGGATTAGAATGTAGACAACCAAGAAACAAACACATCCAAAGAGTAAAGGTTGATGAAATGAAAATGTTTAGATGAATGAATGGTATAACGGTGAAAAAAGCTAAGGAAAGAAAAAATTCATGGTATGTTAGGGATAATACAAAGATAAGATAAGATCAGCTCGTATTGTTTCAACATCTGTAATGGCCAAACAGAGCATCAGACAGGAGTAACTAAATTACTTTTAGTGGCAGTATAAGAGGCAGAGATAGGCCTAAAATGCCTTGAAATGAGATTTTAAGGATTTAATAGCCCTCAAACTGTTGGAAGAAATTACTTAGAATCATGTAAATTGATACCCATCTAATGGGACTTGGCCCTTAGTTTTTTATTGTTTTTGTTCATGTTATATTTATATTATTCCATCCAAAAGGATAGTGGTGAACTTTTGAAGTACTCATTCCTGATATGTTTCATTTTATGAATTAATGATATGGTGCACCATAATTGGGCTTTACAATAACACATTTATTTTGGTAAGGTATCAAATCCTTACATTATACCATTCTACTACAAAGAATAGAAGTTCTATAAAACCATTTATCCTTTTTAGCTCACTGGGGAAGAGTTTGTATTTGGCTTGGTTTAACGACAGCTACCCAATATTCGGGAGATCCTTTCCCCGAAATTACGTTCATGCATAACTTCCATACCAAGATTAGCACGGTTAATGATATCAGTGAATACTTATTCGGGCATTCGTCAAAAAGAGGGGAAAATAAAAACATCAATGGAAAACAAAAAATGGATTTTTCATATCATCGAATGAAAAAACCCTTTTACCCTACCCTAGACTTTCTGGGTAAATAAAATTTATCGTTTTATTTTTCATCAAACAAATGGCATCTTCTTCTGGAAATCCTAGCTATTCTTAACATGCGAAATGCTTTTCTAGAATGTCCAATCTTGTAGTAGTTTTCTGGTGGAGGTAGCATGAAGGGCAGGTAAAGAAACTCAGAAGGACCTCCAAGGCACCACTTGAAAATTCATCTGAGGTGAAGTGTCCCAAGAACTTAAATTCCAAGGAGATACAAAATTACTGATGTTCAAAGTATAGGTTAGTTGCAATGGTTTCCTTAACAGCAAGATCTCCCAACAAGCTACATGATACAACAAAAATAACAACAAAAAACCAAGCCTTATGCCCACTAGGTGCGGTACATGAAGCAACATGATTTGAACTAAAATGGTAAGAAAAAGAAAATTCTCTTTTCTTCTTTCAATATTATTCAAATGGGCACCTGTTAACTTTCAAAGCATCCTGTTAGTTAGCTATGCATAAGTAATGTACAGAAATAAATATATCAAGACATGAACAATTAGTAAATGGCACTGCCTCTCTTTCTATTGCTGAGATTTCAGAATGGGCAGGCAGAGTCTTTTTCTCAGTGAGATTTCATACGGATTCCATATTTCCTTTGAAGTGAAGAATACAAATGACTTGCTTTGCTAAAAAATTTTCAATGTAAGTTGTGTTTCTCACATATCAATATCTTCCAGCTGGCATGGGGACCCTCACCTGTATCATGTTGAGTGAATGTCCATCCCATGGCAGTCGCAATTTCTTGAATCTCATCCATAACAGATAATGAGTCACGGATATAAACATGTCCACCTGGTCTAAGCATTCGATCCATCTCAAGCATGATGGTTGATATGTTACATCTGTGGCAGATTTGTTAAATAGACTTGATGATTAAAAATCCCTTACAAAAAATAAAAATCCAATGTGGGCCAGATGAATGAAAATGTAAAGGGCAAAATATTAGACCAGAATTTACACCTTTTTTTCTCGATAGAGAAGAGACCTGCCGCGTGCAATAGGTCATATGTTCTTGGGTATGTATCAAATGGCTCACACCTGCAATATAAAATTTCTGGCATTAACAGGAGGAACAAAGATGATGTGATCTCATAATGTTGACTTATTGTCATAATCTTCCAAAACTAAGCTGAAGCTGGAAGTTCCATTCCTGGCCTTGCTCTTCCCCTTGCAAGTCAATTATTATGTTTACAGGAAACCAGCCAGACAGCCACTTTTGTGTGCACCCTTTCTTCACATACAAACTTTGCTTAGTGCATCAAGAAATAAAAATTTAATGATATTTTTGTTGCATCAGTCTTCTATTCTGTTCCTGGATTCCACATGGCACTCGCAGTCCAGAGAAAAACAAGATGGAATCCAATAAACATATGCAAATGAAGTTCACCTCGTCCAAAATTTACCATACCAAAAGAAAAAAAATTCACTCCTAAATTTTAAGCTCCAGCGGCACCAGTAGTCTAAATCGTTTTGATGCAATAGCAATAAATTAATGCACAAGGCTCTCTCCATCAGGGGTCTGGGTGCTATGGAAAAATGTATATGAAGTGCACAAGGCTCCCACTCTTTTTTTTTTGAAAAAGAGAGCGGCACCTCCTAAACTTTATTAGAAAACCCCTCACTTATGGCGGAGGAAAACCGTGGTTACAATTTTGAGACACAAGGCTCCCACTCCATCAGGGGTCTGGGGTGCTATTGAAAAAAAATGTATATGAAGTTCACAAGGCTCCCACTCCATCAGAGGTCTGGGGTGCTTAAAATTAAAGTTGCTCACTACATCTCAATGGATAAAGCTATTGAAGCACCTAAAGTTCAACTGAGCAAATTAAAAAACAATTGATAGAAAATGATGTGTAGATCATACCAATCATGCATGACTCCAATCAGACCTCGGTCATATATGATGGGCAAAGTATTGAACCCACTAAAAGGAACAACATTCATGACCCAGCAATCAATCCCAAGATCATGTAATGCTGCAGCAAACCTGACAATCAAAATCCACAACAAATTGAAAAATTTTGTAAAGAAGCATCTGCAATTAAAGGAGGCTTCACACATATCCAAATACTGATTAAAATAGTGAAAGATGCCCAAAAAACATTAAAGAAATACCCTCCAAAGCCAGCTTTCATGTCCATCACATTTCGAAGTTTTAATTTCTTCCAGCGGTAAGCACGAACATAACTTTCTATAATTTCTTTCCAATATTTTGACTCAGCCTTAAAGATTTCCTTCTTGGATGTGTAAGCATCCATTACTATGCTCTGTAATCTGTCTGGCGGATAATGAATGCGTGCAGGCCATGTGGTAACATTACCTCCATAACCATTTTCAGGTAATCGAGTGATGCATGCCTCCAGACCAACATACCTGCACAAAATTAAGATAATGACACAGTTTTTCTTATCTATACCAAGTTGTCACTTGTTTGATGTTGTTCTTGTGTATCCAATTAAAACAAAAATTGTTTATATAACCAATATTGATATAGTAAACCCAAAGATTGCTGCCAATTAGCAAGAAAAGATTTAAAGATTTGGTGATAGTGATAGCTTAGCATGAAAAGTTGCATCAAGTATTCAAAAATTCAATTTTGCTCCATATTTTTATCCAACATGTTTATTATCAAATGAACAAAACTATGCTTCAGGAGCCTGCTACAAAGCAATATTCTATTGTAGCTAATCCCCAATTTTGTTAGATAATTACGGTCTTGTGGAAATTGTTAAGTGTGCCAACTGCCAATAGTAAAGCATTGCCCCGGGGGGGGGGGGGGTGGTTGTTGAAAAGGATTCAGAAGATTTCACATATTAATATAAAAAAAAAATTTACTTACAAAATGAAAATTTATACTCCTCACTTTTGATGGCAGGCAACTGATAATTGTGAGGATGAGTGCTCAGAGTAGGAATGGAATGGAATCAGATAGAGTGGAATCAAATTTATAACTAGATTTTTGCATACTCTTCATTCAATTTCTCATTTCATTCCACTCCTACCTCATTTCATTCTGTGAACCAAACGTAATGTTGATCACTTTTTTTTTAATGATTGGGGCTTCAGGGGGCATGAGCAGGGAAAAGGGAAAAAAAGTGACAGACAACGAATCAATAAAAAAGCCAGCTTGATAATCCAAGTAGCAAACTGTTAAGGAAGATGTTTCAAAAGTTTAAACCCTAGGTTTGTAATGCCTCAAGATGAGGGAAGGGATTGAGTTTGATCAGACTGCATGGGCAGGATCCCACTGTATTCATAGAACTATGCCTCAGTATTACACTCACTAATTCAGATAAAGTGGTACAATTATATCAACAACCCATTTGATTGAAATGGGTTGATGTAGAGGCACAATATTTGAACAGATCATATCAAAATTTTCATGTTACTTCAACATCTCAATCATGAATGTAATGCTGCACTTACCAAACCTTGTCTGGATCATCATTGGGATCACAAAGTGGAGGTTGCACTCCAGTATCACGATTAAGATAGCAGCTGTTGTTTAAAGGCTTCCGCCATATAGCAATATATCCCTCCTTCTTTACAAGTTCCCAACAAATGCGGGTAGTAAGGTTCTCCATTTCTGAACATAATATGGACACACAACACCCAAAGCAATAGTTGTCATCTTTCACACAGTATTGTGACAGTAAAACCAAAAAGATGATGATAATGATGATGATGATGATGATGATGAAAGAAAATAATTATATCACAATTTTGGTCCAAAATTAGGAAGATTTTCAGATAAAAATCAAAAACACCAGACAGCACTTTTCGAAGTACTAAGATAAACAACTTGAGCAAATTGTATTTGATTAACAAGAACAAAATAAGCTACCTTTCCATTGTTCTTGTAGGTTCTCCTCATGCTTATAAACAGGCTGTGCCGCCCAAGCAAAGTATCCTCCTGCCCTTAGCATTCTGTTGACCTCAAGAAGCAAAATTCCATCTGCATTACAAGCCAAAAAAATCATAAGCCATACCAAAAAGCGCTAGTAATTCACTCAAAACAATGCATTCCTCCTCAATTAGAGAGCTCATATATTAATAAAGAAAGAATCATAGGCTACGGGAACACTGAAATCAGTTCAATCAAATGCATAAAAATTTGTTAACCATGTGCCGTAATGGTATTCATACTTCCACAGAAAAATGATCAAGTCTTATGATTTAACAGTGAAAAGCAGGATAATAATGACAAGAAATAATTGTGAGGAACATTCAAAAAACGAGAGAGAGAGAGAGAGAGAGAGAGAGAGAAGTGCATACCATCACGGGTCCAATTAATTCTACATCTTGAACAATGTATCAAGTCAAAAGCTTGGCTTGGAAACAACAAACGGCGTGTTACAAATGCCGCTACCATGGCGGGCACACCACGCTCAAGTGCAAACTGAATCTGGTTCTCATGAACATCTTTTGGTGCTATTGAGAGAGTGGTCACATTGCGCTGCATCAAAAAAGCACCAAAACTTGCCACTCCGCAACCAATATCTAAAGCAACCCGAGTATTGTGGCCAAATGCAATCTTAGGAACCATCTGCTCAATCAAGTCAAAAGATGGCAATGATGTTATTCAAATAGCATAGGCACATTGATGAAATTGCAGACACAAGTCACACAACCTACCCGTGAAATTTGATCCAGATATTGATCTGCCCCATGGATAAATTGTGTTCCACCACCAGGAAAAATAAACTTATCTTTCTTTACAGAGATCCAATTCTGCCCCCCTTTATCCTCAACTAGGCGTGGATGGGGCACATTATTGAACCATACCTGTTATTCCAAATCAAAGTTAGCCTAGAGAATAGAGAATCTTCCTTTCAACCAGCTGACAGAGTCATATGCAATCAAATAACCAACAGAACAATTTTCATTAAATAGAACAGTGGAAGAGCAGTAAGTTAACCAATGATCAGCAAATATTATATCTTAAAGATTCTAATTAAATCAAGAATCAGCCATCAAGATAGTTATGAAACCAAAATACAATGTTCAAAGGGAGCACAACCTAGGCTGCCCTTAAGTGCGTGTCCTCAACTCCTAGGCTATAGAAAATATGGGAAAGTCAACATAAAAACTTCAGAAAAAAAGTAAAATATTGTTATTGAAATCTAATTGGCACATGCCAAATGTACAAGGCACAGTTATACTCACCAAAAATATAAAATTTCAATCCTATTGTCTTGGGCTTAGATCAGTTTCGTTTCAAATCTTCAAAGTATTCTCCACTCAAGTGATAACATGAGGGTTCAACTCAAAGACTTGAATTTCAATGACTTATATAGGAATTTTAAGAAGTACAAAAGTAAAGTTGAGATTAGCATTGAACAGACCGTCTGTGCCACTGGCACTTTAGAGAGAAATAAATATATTATTTGGGAAAATTATGACATATATTTAGTTTTATTTTTTATTTTTTTTTTGGAAATTTTGTAGCGAGTCCTTAACAATTTGCTCATGGTACTTCCATCTTGGAGCACTCAAGTTCAATCCATGAGATAGAGTTGGGAGGGGTGAGGAGACAGGCTACTCCCACTGCATAGCTACTACATAAGGCCTTCTAATTGCCCAATCCCCCCCCCCCCCTGGCAAAAAAAAGTGAAGCATAAGAAACAACCAAGGCAAAAAAATCAAAATAACAATGCCTGCCAACCCCGTTGTAGATTTGAAAAGCATTCTCCGCTAAAACTATTAGCTGCAAAAGACCAAAGGGAGGCCATATAATGGATCCTGTCCTAGGGCATGGAACACATAACCTTTTTATCCATAAAGATGTGCACATTCCATTCCAACCGAATTCCCGCCAACACAGCAAAAACCACACCATTCCACAAAGCCAAGGCATCTTCACTCCTACCAAAACTTGTGGAGGAAATCGCCAACAAATCCTCCGTCAATTCCAGAGAAGTCCATTTCTCTCCAAATAATCAAAACAAATTATTCCAAACCTTCCAAATGAAAGAACAGTGCAAAAAAAGATGAGAAGACAAAACTGTCAAAACATAAAGCATACTTCTGAAGATAATGTCTTTGAACCCCTCCTACTCTGCACTAGATTGTTGGTGTTAATACTATTAAGAATAACAAACCAAATAAATGTCTTAATCTTATAGGAGATTTTAGCCCTAATCAAATGATCAAAAAACAGATTCACAGGAATAAACCTCAAAGAATCTAAAAGCCCACAACTGAGCATCCCTCCTATCAAAAAACCAACAACAAAGAAGATAGTTCCTCCAACTACCAATCATTATGAGTTCTACAAAAATAGTAATCCCAAGAGATACTAGAACCATTGGAAACCAAAAGGGATGACATTATTATGCGCCTAAGAAAGACAATAAAATTAGGCAAAGAGTAGAAAAACATAGTATCACCCAACCAAATATCTTCCCATGAGTGAACTTGAGACCTATTTTACTCATACTAAATTTAGAATAGGGAATGAAGAGAGGATAAGTCCATGAAATAAACCTTGAAGGACTCTCAATAGAATATCTGGTTCCCACATTTGTACTCCACCCATTGACTTGACCTGCAGGTCAAATGTATTTCTAATAACTTCAAACGAAAGAAAATTGTCCACAAAGGGAAACCACCATAACCATTAACCTATTAAAGCAATGGTTTCATACACCAATATAGTAAGGCCCAAAACCGCTTCCATCTTAGACCTACAAGCAATGAACAAATGATCTCTGTTCTCCGCTACCCTAGGCCCAAAAAAATCACTCATAACTTTTCAATTTTAGTAGCTACCCTGACATGAAGTCTATGAATAGATAAATAATAGAGTGATAATATAAAGACATGTCTGTATGAGGGCAATACCATTACCTAGAGAAAATGAAACGCCCTTAGTCCCCTACACCCATCCACCAAGAGAAAATAAGGTGTCCAGTCTTACTTGGTTCATATCTTGCAAGTACTTCTATTGTTATTAAGACACATTCAATTAGAATTTCATGTAAAACCAGAACTGCTTCCAAAATGCAAAACAAATGATTCTTGGCGTTTTTTTCAGTTTGGTTTTACACCCACAATGCATTGGAGCCTGAACAAATAATCTAAAAATAACTGCAAACACAGAGCATCCAAAACAACTCCGCATACAACAATCCATGCGTATAAATTCAGATAAAAAAAAAATCAAACATATTGAAATTAGCGCTAAATACATCTAAATATTTCATTGGGATTACCTCGTCTCTGCTCCGGGGCCAAGGGATTGGAGTCCGGTACCCTTTCGGCGCCGGCACCAAGCAATCCAAACCTTTCCCTTTCTCCGGACAATGCCGCTCGAACTGCTCCCCTCTCTCCGTAGAATTCAACCTCTTAATCGTCTCCACATTGTCCAAACACGGTATATACTCCCTCATGCTGTCTCTACACACTTTATATCTCTCCATCCTAACCCTAGACTCCCTCTTCTCACTCTCTCCCTCCTCTCTCCCGCTCGAATTCCCCAAATCCCCATCCAGATCAGGATCCAACGCACCGATATCGAAATCCGCCGCCATCGTTCCATTCTCATCAATAATTCCCGTCCTCTCCACCCCCGGGGGTGGGGGCGGGGGCGGTGGCGGAGTCGTCAGCTGGGGCGGGGGCGGGATTGCCAGTGGCGGCGCGTTTGTGATCGGTGCGAGGATGGAGACGGCGAGTTCGGAAGAGTTGCCGGAGTTCGGGGAGGCGACGACGGAGGGGTGGGTGGACAGAGGGCGGAGAGAGAAGAAGGTGAGCTGCTGGTAACCGGGGGAGTAGCGCCGGCCGAGGTAGAAAAAGGCGAGGGAGAAGAGGAAGAAACCCGTAATTTTGACTAAAATGGGGGGCTTTAAGATTTCGGTAGCGAGCGTGGCCTTCATGGCTTCAAGGACTGGGGAAAGGCCTGAGAAATGCTAAATCTGACGGTGTAATTTTCTCAAGGGATTTTCTCGAGAAAACGGGGGGAGAAGTGGAGAAGAAAATGCTGAAGAGGAGAGGAGAGGAGTGAGGAGGACGGTCCGTCGAGGGCACGACGTTGACGTTAGCGCGTCGTACTAAACCCAAGCATGACTGCGTGATGATGGTGAAAATGATCACGTGACCTTCGTGTGTTATGATATTAAAAATTATCACGTGACCTCCGAGGGTAATGATTGTGTGCACACGTGGAAGAAAAATAACAGGGTACCCGTCTGACACCGCTTTCCTTTTCACTATTTTCATTTAAAAATTATTATTATAATACATCTTTTGGCCCTTTTTTATAATTTTTTAGTACGTCAAGTTTTTTACATAAACCAAATAGATGTATACAAAGTTTAAAGAATCAATGAACTTAAAGTTTTGACCTAACTTTTTCATCAAAAAAATAAATAGATGAATTAAAAGTTTATGTATAAATAAATTCTAGAGTTTGGAACTAACTTTAATTTCCACCAAAAAAGCAAATAGATTAATTGAAAAGTCTAATGAATAAATTATTAAAACATTAATGTCTATTGATTTTTCCCAGGGTGTGGTTCAGGTGGTAGTGTAGGCTGTGAGAATACTTCTCATAAGGTCAGGTGTTCAAACCCTTCCGGATTTGTTTCCGCTCTTGGATTCCTGAAATTTACCTCCCTTTGGAGTTGTGGGGTCGATTTCAAGGGGTGCGGGATTAGTCACGTGAACCGTAAAACGGACACATAGAAATCCTGTGCACAATCAAAAATGTTTATATATATGCATATATATTATATGTAAACAGTAATATGTATAAGTGTCTGTTATATATATATCATATAAATACATACAAAAAAATTTAAGCACTTTAAACAAAAAAAATTACATGTTCTGGACAGTATCATAAAAAATAAAATTCAAATACAAAAATACAAATATTAACCTTAAAGAAAAGCGCTTCCGAAAGAAACTTTCAGCACTCTAAACTCAAAGGCTCTTCGATTATCAAACAAACTTTGGATTAAACAAAATTAATTACAAAATTTATGAAGCAAACATGAGAATGTCTTACCCCATCTCGAGTTTATATACGCATGCTCTCAACTGTTTGAACCCCACTTGTAGCAACGGTCACCTGCGCAAACGTCCAGAGTCCTTCAACGGTAACCTGCAGCGCTACTCCTCCCCTCTGCAAACAGGTACTGCTCTGTTAGCGCATAGAAGGAGGAAGAACGATTGAGTTTAGGCTTAAGCAAATCTTGCTACTTGGAGTAGCGAGATTTGCCATGCGTCGATAGCCGAGTGAACGGACATTTCAAATCTGAAACAAATCTCACTACTCCAAGTAGCGAGATTTGCTACGCGTCAAACGGCGGGTGGCTCAGCATTTAAGTATCCGAAGCAAATCTCACTGGATGGAGTAGTGAGATTTGCCACGCGTCAACACGAGCCCTTCAATCAAAAGTAAATTTCGCTATTCGGAGCAGCAAGATTACGTCAGAGTCATTCTAGGAAATATTTCCCAGAAAGAGGTATTATTTAATATATTTTAAAAAAAGATAATCTGAGAAAAAACTCAATATTTAAGGGTAAGTTTTTGGGAGTCAAGTTTTTTACATAAATATTTAATTTAAAATAAAATAAACATAATTGTATGGCAAGTGGATTAATATTTATAGAAATAAAACTCTTAAAAATCAATTTTAACAAGAACAGATGAGAGAATTGACTTTGGAAAGTCAATTTTTTATTAAAAAATTTAAAAATATATATTTACATTGGATTCAGTGGAGGTCGGTGGACTTAATCGACTTTTAAAAAGTCAATTCTCTATTAAAAAAAATTAAAAAAGTGCATGGTTGCATTGAAATTTGTGGATGGTATGTCAAGAGAAAGGAGAACATTTAAAATGAGAGAGAACCGACTTTCCAAAAATCGATCTTTGCTCAGGATTGGAGGAGAGAGAACCAACAAATGACAAACCGGTTATTCCCCCGTACATGCAACTTACATGCACTTTAAATTTTATTATAGTTATTATTTATTAATAAATGCAAAAAGTTTAACAAATATTGTAAAAAGGTTAAAAGGAAATTACAAAAGTTGAATTAATTTTTTATGTTTACAATATTTATAGAAAATAGAAAAATAAAAATAAACAATTTTTATCATATTTGTTTGTGCAAATAGTTATTAATTTTTTAAATAATTATAAAAAAATAATTAATCAAAAGAAATACTATGTCTTTTTGATTGATTAATTTAATTCTAGGCATTATAAATTTCAAATGCCTATAAGATCGTCTGCTCTCAAATGTCTCCAAAAGCTTAATCCAATTTTTTTAAATTTTTGAAAATTTCAATTATATAACTAAATTTTTATTAGTTGGTCTGTTAATTCCTTAATTCTTTTTAGGGACTCATTTACATTAGATGAAACAATTTTTTCCCTATAAATATATGACATCAAAATCACAAAGCAATAAATTATTCACAATTTTCGTGCCTTGTATAAGTATTTTTTTTTCTTTCATTGTCACTTTTTATCTTTTATGAAAGTTATTTTCTCCTCATTCATTTTTCCCTTTCCATGAGTTCTTTTGTTATCTTGGTGCAATTGTCATGAATTAAACTTCACAAAAAGGGTTTTTACGGTTTCATCATACGGGTTTTCTACTTTTAAAAATTATTTTTTTATATTTTAATCATAAATCCAGTCATAATCTTCCTTCTAACATTCATAATTAATTTGTGACTCAATGGTCGAAACAGGGATTTTGGATAACAGTATTTGGATTTTAATCATAACCATAATCCCCCCCCCCCTTTTTTTTTTATCATTGTTGATAGAAATAAGTTAAAATGCATATATTTTAATTTTTCCATAGTATTAAGATTGATTTTTGTTAATTTAATTGACAACATTTTTATAAATTATTGTATGACTGTAAGCATTTGGCTTGTGGAATCATGACGTGAAAGAGTGGAATCAAAATTTCTAAAGTACCTTATAATAAACTGAAAGAAATATGATGCGCTATTGATGTTTTTTGAGTAAAAATCATTGAGAAAATATTTGATACGAGGATATTTATTCGACGAATACTAATCTGAGCCAATATGCAGTAGTTGATGGAGCATAATTGATACGGCTGTTGAAGAAGTAGCTTATTGCAATTTTAACTTTACTAGTCGTTTTATTCTATTTCTCAACAAGGATGTCCTCATTATTGCATCACATGTATCATTATTTAATTTATTTTTAGGCTATTAATTTTATTTATTATGTATTTATTTAAGTTTTTAATATTTTGATTAATTTGATTCAAATTGTTATTTTTCTTCAATTGACTTTCTCAATGCGAGTAATGAAAATTATTTTCAGTAGTTATGTTTGCAATTATTTTTCTAAATTTTAAAATTATGTTAAGATATTTGTTAGCAAAGAAATCTAAAGTGAGCATTGCATTTATGTTTTATTTTTTGGTTGATTTGAGTGAGAAAATAAAACTTAATGATTTGATTAATGTTTAGTTGTTATAGTTGTGATTATTAGCAAAGACCCTATGCTATGTACAAATTTAAAATTTTATATTTTAAAATTAAAAGATAAGTATATAATATTAAGTATAAAATTGAATAGTTAAAAATAGTTATGGAATGGCATTAATAATATATGTTTAAGGATTATGTTGATAAATTATTTTAATAATTAATATATTTGTTTATTTTTACATAACTAAAATCAATATGAATTATTACAAAATTTATTAAGTAATTTATTAATTTCATTATTAATGGTAATCACAAAAAATATTACCTTAAATATTATTACCTATTAAAAAATTAAAAATAATGAGGTTTTTAATAGTAATCAGTTAATTATCTTATGACAAGATCTTAAAAGTTAGGGTAAAAGATACTAACCCTCTCATAAGGTTTGGTAAAAATACAATGACTTTTTTGAGGTTTCAAAAATTTTAAAGACTTCCTTGAGGCTTGTCAAAAAAACACAACCCTCTCCTTGTATTTTACAAAAAAGATAAATTTTTTTTTTTTTTTTTTATGGGAGGTTTGTGCCTTTTGGAAAATCTCGAGGGAGGTTTGTAGCATTTTTGAAATTTCAAAAGAGGTTTCAGTTTTTTATGTAAGAGGTAAATGTCTTTTTCCCTAAAAATTAATTATTATATTTATTATTTATAAGGAAATTCATTAACTATTGACATTTATAAAAATTACTAATTCAATTATCTTTAATTATTACAAAAGTTTTAATTAAATTACTATTTTTTATTACTAAAATTTAATTATAAATTTATGTGGAGACTTAAAGATACTAACCATTATATTTAGAGAGTATAAAAATTTTAATAATTTTTCTATCTTGTAAATTAATTCATTTATTAATGATAGTTATAGAAATTATCAATTCAATCACTATTGAATTATTAATTCATTATTAATAGTAGTTAAAAAATTTAATTAAAATTCTAAATTAAAAATTCAATTCATTTTAATGATTAATAAAATTATTAACTTAGTTATTAGTAAATATTATGAAAATTATTAATTTGATTATATTATATTACCAATTTAAGAAATAAATTGTAAAATTGTAACAAAATTTTATGGAATAACTTCACTAGAGCATCACAATATTAAATTTTTTAAAGCTAACCTATGAAAAGTGTTGACGCGCAACGATTTTAATCTTCTGATCAACAAAATAATTAACACAAAGAACATTTACAGAAAAATGAAGATAAGAGATTTTATGTGGTTCGGTAAGGTTGACTACGTCCACAGAGCATGCACATAGAGAAAAATTCACTATGAAACAATGGCTGTACAAAATCTGATCAGTCTCTCCTCGATTCCAAATCCCCTGTACACTCTTTCTCCTTAAACCTGTTGAAGAAAAGTTTTTCATAGAGAAAACCACCTCTAACTCTACTTGCACAAAATGACAAGCAATTCCTATATTTTCTCATGACTTACAAACATATATATGACACCACACAATTGTTGGATTTTAGAGACGATCCGATGGCTATGATAAAGCCACAATAAATAAATAAAAATAAACATATTTTTAACAATCTCCACCTTGGTTTTTAATCACAGCCAAGCACAGCCTTCCATCCCCACGCTCTGGGATGCTCTGTCAACAATCAACAAGAGACTACATTAACGAAGTCCAGACAGCACTTGAACTTAGCTAATGTAACAGGCTTCGTTAGCATATCTGCAGTATTTCCATCCGTGTGGATCTTAATAATTGGAACTTACCACTTTCAACCCAACCTCTAACTGCATGGTACCGCATGTTAATATGCTTCGTGTGACAGTGGTAGCCCTGATTCCTTGCCAAGTGGATTGCACTCTGACTATCACAAAATATGTGTAACCTATCCTGCATAACATCAAGTTCCTAAATTAGTCAAGTTAACCACAAAGCCTCCTTACCTGCCTCTGTCAAAGCTATGTATTCGGCTTCTATAGTAGACAAAATTGTAGTAGGTTGCAACATAGCCTTCCAACTAATGGAACCACCAGCCATGATAAAAATGAAGCCAGAAGTAGACCTCCTCTTATCCAAATCACCTGCATAATCGGAGTCACATAACCCTGAACATGACAATCATCAGTACTTTCAAACAAGATACATTAATCAGAAGTGCCACGCAAATATCTAAAAATTCATTTCACCACATTCCAATGCATTCTACCTGGATTAGCCATATATTTGCTTACCAAACTAACTATATATGACAAATCTGGTCTACTACATACCATAGCATACATTAGACTCCCAACTGCACTAGCATAAGGCACATTAGCCATATCCAACTTATCCTCACCAGTAGAAGGACACAGTTTAGCAGACAACTAAAAATGAGTAGCTAGAGGCGTACTTACCGTTTTAGCATTATCCATGTTAAACCTTTCCAACACCTTCTCAATATACTTACCCTATGACAACCACAGTTTATTCTGTTGTTTGTCCCTCATGATTTCCATGCCAAGGATCTTTTTAGCCACTCCAAGATCCTTCATCTCAAACTCATCCTGTAACCTGAATTTCAACATATTCAACTCATCAGTACTGTTAGAGGCAATCAACATGTCATCCACATATAGCATAAGGATCATATATGCACCACTGTTAAGCAATCTGAAGTAAACACAACTGTCATAATTGCTTCTAACATACCCAATCCTCAACATATAAGAATCAAACCTCTTATACCATTGCCTAGGGGATTGTTTTATACCATAAAGAGACATATTCAACTTACATACCAGGTGCTCTTTACCTTGTTTCACAAACCTCTCTAGTTGCTCCATAAATATATCTTCCTCCAACTCACCATGAAGGAAAGTTGTCCTTACATCCATCTGTTCCAGATCTAAATCATGCATGACAACCAATGCTAACAAGGATCTAATAGATGCATGCTTAACAACAGGAGAAAAGATTTCATTATAATTTATACCTTCTTCCTATTTGTATCCTTTTGCTACTAACTTGGCCTTATATTTTATCCCTTCTGATTGTGAAATAGGTTCTTTCTTTCTGAAAACCCACTTACAACCAATCAACTTCCTGTTCTTGGGCTTCTGAACCAACACCCAAGTGTCATTCTTATGAAGAGACTCCATCTCCTTAACCATGGCTCCAAGCCAACTATCTCGTTCAGAACTCTGAACTTCTTCCTAAAAATTATAAGGATCTCCACTACTAGTAATCAGATCAAAAGCAACTAACTCCTCAAACTCATACTTGACCGGAGGCTTAACATTCCTTATTTCTCTGCTGGTGGCTAGCCTTGTAGGCTCATGTTTATCACTTGTCTGAGGAATTTCCTAAGGAAATGTAGCCTGTCTCACTATATCCTGTGCAACAAAATCAATAAAAGTAGTCTGAGTATTACCCATACCTGAATAGGTAGTCCCACTGAATCAGACTCCACCTTCTTATCGGCATTCTCCTTCAACATGACTTCCTCATCAAAGACCACATCCCTACTAATGACCACCTTCCGTGCTATAGGGTCCCACAACCGGTATCCCTTCACTCCTTCTTGGAAACCAAGAAATACGCATGGTTTGGACTTAGAGTCCAACTTTGATCTATCCTGTTCCTGCACATGCACATACGATGGACAACCAAATTTCCTCAACACAGCGTAATCTACTAGCTTACCTGTCCATACCTCCTCAGAAACCTTTGCGTTAATAGCTGCAGAAGGAGACCTGTTTACCTGGTAGCATGCCATACTCACTGCTTCTACCCAGAATGACTTAGATAGATTAGCAGTGATTTAACATTTTTCAGGTGATCCAGTTAGACGAGCAGATCAGGCTCGCAGGTAGAGAGGTCGTCTACACTACCTTGTCTGTAGGGTAAGTGTTATCAGGGGGTTGTGTTTTTGAGTAGCATTCAAGTGTTTTTAGGTAGAAGATGATGGGATGATGTGTAATTATATATGTATGTTTTGGGAAAATACTAGATTCTAGTATTGTAAATATGGTTGGATGATTTTATGTTTTTCGTTGCATAGGTATGTTATTTTGTGAACAGAATTTCCCTCAATGCCCTTCTAGAGCCTGAGATGTTATAGCAGATAATATAGGGGTATCAGAGTATTTTATTTTGCAGTATATTTTAAAAAAAAAAATGGTATGAATTTTTGGGTCGTTGCATGCATAGTTGTTGCATTATTTTTAGTATAGCCATGATGGGCTATTATGTGTTAAAATTGAAATGTAATATGTCATGCTTGCGTGCTGAATGCCTATATTTGTTGCATGCTGAAAAATTTTGTAGGATGAATATATGAAAAATGAGTTTAAATGAACAACATCCTTGAACTGAACTTGCATTCATGTGTGCATGCAAATATACAGGGGAGCTGAGCCCCATCATTAGAGAAAATAAAATAGAGCTTTATTGTAGCATATGCATCATTGTGTCCTAAGTTTTTATGAAATCCATGAACATCATATCATGTTTGCTATGGAATTATACTATGGTATGGATTGTTCTGGGATGTATGAACATTAATATTGTAGGACTTAATTTCAATTATTCGATGCATGTGAATTCTATAGGGATTTTATTGGTTGATTAAAATTGCTTGATTTATAATCAGTAATTTTTTTTAATGACTTAAATCTGTTGCCTATACTGTTGTAATGAACTATTCCCAATTAAAATCAATATAAGCACTCCAAAGTATCTAAGCATGTATTCAAATTGAAAGGGGGAGCGTTCGAACTTAAAATTATATCCTTGCGTTCACCTTATTTTTTCTTAGATCTATATTGTATCCTCTGTGGCTTATGTGCATTAAAGTTTTATGATTTTGATGAAAATCTTAAGTGATAATATGTTGTTTTGGCACAATTTCTTTAATTTTTTTTCCTGGTTATGTTATGAAATATTATGTGCTTAAATGTATACTAGAAAAACATTACTTGCATAATCATGAAAGTTTTTTTTTAGCAAGCTTGGTCCCCAGTGCTTATTAGTAATGTATAAAAAAAAAAAAATTGGCAAGATATGAACCTATTTAGGATAAATCTTTATTTCTTGTTTGTGTGCTTAAATGCAAATTCATGACATGTACTACATAGTTTCTAAAATTCACTTTTGTCATGAATTTTTTTTCCTAAGGGCTTTGGCTTTCAAACGATCTTTTTATTTAAGAGGAAATTTAATAGCCTTTTTGCTTATGACAAAAGAGGGAGATGTTTTATAAGTAAAATTTCTTTTTTTCCTATCCTTTTGTTATTTACAAAAATGGAAAATAATACATGTGTTTAATTGAATATCTTTTTAAAGAAAGCTTCAAGCATTAACTGCACAATGACTTGCATTAAAATGCTCAACTTGAAAATTCATAAGTCTTCATGTTTGAATATAAATTGTATTGAATATTTTTTGAATTATGAATATTGTGAGGGGGAGCCTTGTCACGCAAACCCAATTTTGCTCTTGTGTTTGTCATCATAAAAAATGGGGAGATTGTTGACTTTTTGAGTCTAATTTCTATTTTGATTATGACAAACAACAAGCATCTCATTTGTGCATTAAGTGTGAACGGGTTTACATCTCGGGAAGCACAAGTGACGGATGCCTAATGGATGTCATAAGAGCGCCTAAACGAGCAGACCCCGGCATATTCCATGGTGTATTTGAGGAGCAAAAGTGTAACGCCCCGGCCCTTAATACGGCCTCAGAGTGTTACTATACATACATATCATGTACAAATCCTAAACCATACATAACTACTCGCCCTAAACAGGGATATACAGGTATTTCATAATAATTTGTACTCACATATATTGCAGAAAACATAAACATTCATATGGATTCTAATAGACATACCAGAGTATCTAAATGTTCCTTACATATAATCAACTGTACATAAAACATAAACAGTATTACATTCCCAAAAACAACCAGGCTAACAATCCAGTACTTATACAGAAACTTACGCTAACTAACAGGACCCTATGCTCCACAACCTTTCTAGACGAATAGGACCGGTTTGCTGTAACTCCTGAAAACAAGGTTGTAAGATTGGGGTGAGACACTTCTCAGTAAGGAGGAATATATTACATCAATGTGTGAATATACAGTTATATTCTTGTTTGAAAACAGTTACATATATTGCACATTCTCCATACTGTAATATATATAGTACATATATAAATTCCTAATTATGTATAACCCAACATCATTACAAGTGAGAGTTCCTAAGGTTAGGGTAGGGTACAAGCCCATACACTATACGATCCTTCCTCCCGGTACTCAGACCTGTGACTCTGCCCAGTAAAGCTTTTAAATCATATATATGCATATTTAGAACACCGTCCAGCTCGAAACTATCATAACTATGCCAATAACTCCCCGTGGCAAGCGTTATGCAATAAGAAAGCACTGATCGAACCCTGTTTGTGCAGGCATCGTCAGATATCATAACATACTTGCAGTCCAACTTGGCCATCACCACCCTGATCCCTTTTGACCAATGGCCCTTTTTACCAAGCCTACTACTATGTACCCACACTGAAAAATAACTACGCGTGGTTGCAATGTACCTCTGTTTTGGCAACGGTACCGAGCCTACATAATATAAGCTTTTTAAGGCTTCATATACAATTGAGACAAGCTGCGGTCCCAATATTATATATATAATTTACATTAAAACATAACAACCTGTACAATTCCAGTATTTTCACAATCTCATTCATGCATACTTTCATTCATACTGTGGTAAAAATCGGCTCGTAACCTCTCACTTTTACCCTTTTCTCATACTTGGCATAGAATCTAACCGACACCTATTTTCTACATTTACTAATAATCACTTGGAACCTTAGTCCCCATAGATCATATACATGCATCTCAAATCAATATAGATTCAATTCATATCATACGTCACACTTATTTGGTCAAATATACATTTCATATAGACTGGTAAATAAAATATCATTTTTGTTGCAATTTAAGAGTTTCAAGCATCTCTTACTTTAGTTTTAATGCAAATAAAGTAGTTTAAGAAAATTGGATATCATATGCCAAAAACCCCATTTTTGCCAAAACCGTAAAATCGTGAAAACCGTAAGAATCGGCATTTATACCCTGTAAAACTTTGCAAATAAGCAGCCAACAAGTACATATAAACATAAGCTACATATCATGTGGTTCTGTTTCTCTAAAAATATATTGATGTAAACAAATCCCCTTACCATTATCCTGAAACTAAAATACAAGCTTATTGATCCAAAACTACGACATGAAATCCTCAAAACCTAAAAACTGAAGAACAATACTTCAATATTATTCAATCCACTACAGATCTACTGAAACAAAAACAAATTCGGATCCTTACCTCAATTTTAGGGAAAAACCCGAAAATACGACGATCTGATCCACTATAACTGTAGAGTTGCCCCTTCTAATTCACACAGAAACCTCTGATTATTGAAACGAAAGATAAACGACGAAGGATCATAGAGAGAGAGAGAGAGAGAGAGAGAGAGAACTCGCTGGTTCTAGAGAGAGAGAGAGCTTTTGGGTTTTCTTCACCCTTAAGCAATGAAAGATGATATAGAGCCTTTGACCGAGTCAAATTCGTCGACGAAGCGGCACCTTCATTGATGAACCAGCCACTCAGTTCGTAGACGAAGCTCTACCTTCGTTGATGAACCCCATCCAAATATTTTCTTTTGTTTCGCTCGATATCTCTTCATCGACGACGCTTTGAATTTCGGCGACGAAGAATTGAAGGGACTTCGTTGATGAATATACTGGCTTCGTCGACAAACCCTACTGAAATTCCCTTTTCTTATTTATTTTCCTTATTTACGGGTTCGGGTCTCTACTAAAAGCATGAAGACTTGTTTAATTTTTGGGTTGTAATAGTAATTAGGGATTAATTGTGCATGCATTATATATGATTTAATTGAAGCTCAAATATGACCTTAAATTGACCATATGACCTCCAAGAAACATGAAAAACTTTTTTTATAAAATGCCCAACTTATACAAATGTTTTAAAATGGTTTTGAAGTTAAAAGAAGGCAAAAACTAATTTTTACAAAGGGGTCAGTTGACTGACCAGCCGATCAGATAGTATAAATAAACATTTTTCTCAATCCATAACTTCTTATCTTAACAAGTGTTCAACATGAAAATTGTGAAATTTTCTCTTAGATTTTTGTTAATACTAAGAATGTCTAATTTGGAGTCGTATAAAAAAATTTATGGCCAAAATACTGAAAGGTATACGTAATAGAAAAATTCCCTTCATGTTTCTTCCGTCTCATTGATGGGCATTGTTTTCAATCCATAACTTCTTATATTAAAAAGTGTTCAACATAAAAGTTGTGGTATTTTCTCTTGAATTTCTTTTGATACTAAGAACGTCCAATTTGGAGTTTTAAAGTAAAAGTTATGTCCAAAACATTGAAAGGTGTTCGTGTAGAAAGCACCCCAACGGGGAAAAACGGTTAGTTTTTCAAAATATAATATCATATCTTCCCTTAACGGTCATAAAATGGCTAGTTTTGATTTTAGCCTATAAATATCAATCCCAAGCACTTGTAAAATGTGAGAAAACCCTTTTGAAAGTATACTTGCTTATTATTTGTTTCTCCCTCATTTTTTATACCCCTTTGTGCTTTAAATTTCATATTTCTCCTACTATTTCATTTTGAAAATTCTTCTTGGGAGAAAATATTGTGGGTTATTGAAGAAAGCTTGGAACACATATCAACTCATATATTCTTACTTCAAAGACTTCTTTTTTCTTGAGATAATTTTTTTTTTAAAGGCTTAAGTATATATTATCTTTCATATATATATATATATATATATATATATATATATATATATTGTGCTTAATAGCGCTTTTATTTTCATGTTTTCCAAAAACCAAAGTTTCTCCTCTACTCTTAATTTGAAAATATTTTTGAAGAAAAATATTTTGGGGGGTTTTGTTTTAAAAAAGCTTGAGCATATATATATATATATATATATATATATATATATATATATATAAATTGCTTGATAGCCTTTGTATAATTTTTAAAGATTAAATTTCTCCCATATTATTTTATTTGAAAAATTATTTTTTGGAGAAATTTCTTGTGAAAGATGTCCTGAAGGCTTAGGCTAATATTCTTGGTCATATATTTTGCTTGAATGCCTTCTTGAGATTATTTACTAAGGTCAATCATTTTGATAGCAAAATCTTAGTTTCTCCTACTTATCTTGAAGTATATTTTTGGAGAAATTCTTTAAGTTATTCAAGAGCTTTAAGCATATATTTATTAATATTTATTGGCTTGAAAAGCTTCTTGAAAAAGGTTAAAGCATATATTCATTCTCATACTTTTTGCTTGGTAGCCTTTTTTATTTGAATTTGAAAAGGTCAATCATTTTAGAAAAGAAAATCATTTTCCAAACTCTCAAATTTTTACTTGGAAAATATTTTGAAAGAAAACTCATGCTCTAAATGAGCTTCATTTCAAAATCATATAAGAGTGCATATGTAACATCCTCAAAATTCTTACCATTTTTTTTTATATGTATATCTACATCCATACCTAAGCAGCGGAAACACAAATCATATAACCATTTATATATATACTATACAATACTAGAATCCAGTATATACAAGCCATAACCATACAAAATAAACCCCTCCAGCATCATCTACCCCAAAAACACAAAACTCTGTCATAACTTACCCTACAACCGGGTAATCAAGTAAACTTCCTATCCGCGAGCCTAATTTGTTCGCCTAATTGTCTCACCTGAAAAATGGTAAAGTAATGGGGTGAGTCGACGCTCAGTAAGTGGAAATATGCTATTACTAGTGTGTGGCGAACGAGTCATAAAATTATAATAATAGTATTTAAAAACTGCATAATTTGGCAATTCTGTACAACATATGTATAATATCTTAAAACATTTGTATCATCTGAACTTTCTATCATTCATAGTGCTACATCATACTATATACAATAAAAGTTGTAAAATAGTATACATATACATAACTGTGTTCTTTCCCTGGGACTCTGTATGTCATGATTTGACCCCTCATGACAGGATTGTGCATCCCGTAGGCGGGACTTAACCTGGTCTGCCCTCCAGGTAAGTCACTATACTTTACACTACCTTAGCCCGGCCAAACTACATACTCTCCTAGGCACGGGACTGGCTAATACCTCGTCAAATCGGCCCCCTCTACCCAGCGAACTGGGGAGTTGTATACTCTCCGAGCACGGTCGACGGTACCCACACGCTATCTAAGATATGTGGTTCTACTCTATCTGTATTTAGCAACGATATCGTGCTTTGTATTCTATATATGTACTGTATCTGTCTGTAATCTTTCCACAGGGATCTAATACTATATATATACATACTATACTCTTTATACTGTTTTCATTATATTTCCAAAATAACCATAACACTATATTGTTGTATAAATACTGCAATATCTGTAGCATCTTGATGCTATAACTGTGTAATCTGTCTGTACTTTCTTTCTATATAATCTGTCTGTACTTCCTTTCTATAAAATCTAAGTGTTATGGCATTTAGGAAAACATAACTTTCTATATACATTGTATACACTGTGTTCTGAATAAATATCTGTATATTTATATATATATATATATATATATATATATATATGCAAATTATGTCTATATAAAATCTGCAATTATCTCACTATATCTGTATAACTTGAAATATTGAAAAACTACATAAAACTCCATATCAGTATCATATACTCAGGCCACACATGCTTTAAAAAAATTCATATCCTGTATAATATCTGGTATACATGCATACATATATAAAATTGCTGATAACATAAGTAAATTTCCTAGCATAGCATATTTCCCTTACCTTAACTCTGAAAAGCCCCGATAAAATTCTGGCTCTATACCCGCAAGGTTCCTAACTCAATATCCTAAAAACAATATCTTCCAGAATAAAATATTAGTATTTTCTTACCTACAACATTTCTCATAACTACGAGGAAGGCATAATCTGAACAAAATATCTTACCCTGGATTTAGGATGAATTTCAAATCAACTTTCCCCATGATCTGTTCCGGCAAACTTGCAGAGAACTTCGCCAGGAGCGTCATGGTGGCCTCGGATCTTCAATCCGGCGAGAAATTGAGCCAAGATCGAAGAGAGAAGGGGAGGGAGTCGTAGGAGAGAGAGAGAGGGAAGGGTTTTGCGCTAAAATTTGATTAAAAAAATCTTAGTTTTAGCTATTTATAGGGTTGGATTCGTCGACGAGACACGTCACCTCGTCGACAAGTCCTTCAGTAATTTCGTTGACGAACTTCCTCCCTCGTCGATGAATTTCAGACTGTCCCAAAAACCCTTCTCGGTATCTACTCGTCAACGAGGCATGGCTTCGTTGACGAGGTCCCCTATGCGCTCGTTGACGAATTCCCTGTGTTCGTCGACGAGGCCCTGTGTAAGAATCCCGGGTCGTTACAGCATATTAGAATTTAATGTTGTATATACCTACTTAGTTTAGAAGAATTTGTTTGTACGCAAATTCTATTAAATATCATTGTATTCCAAGTGTGGCCTGAAGAGGGAGACTCGCCCTGTGAAGAGTCCCGGATAGACTTAAACCCAATTAAGAAAGTCTCGGATTGGTTCAGATCCGGTTAGGAGAACTAAGAGCACTGTCTTGTAAAGTGTGGTAGCTGGTTGGGCTTAGTCCAGTAATTTGAGCCGGGGTATTCCTCGGCCCGTAAGGAGAGGGTATAATAGGTGTCGCTTCACCCGTTAAGTGAGCATTGGCGGAATCCTTGGGCTGTTGGCTCAAGGCAGAGATGTAGGCAGGATTGGCCGAATTTCGATAACAAATCTTCTCTCTCTCTCTCTCTCTCATTTAAATTCCGCACTTTAATTTTCGTATGTGTATGAATGTTTATTTGTTGTCATTCTTATTTTTCATACACGCTTTAATTCTTATATAAGATTTAATGTGGTGAATCGGTGAAATTTAAATTGACAAAATATTTTTAAATCCCAATTCACCCCTCTTGGGATCACATCATAACTCTCAAATACTAATTCAAATACTATTAGTAATTATAAAGATTAAATTATAAACTTATGGGGAGGTTTCAAAGTGCTAACTTATGAGGCTTTTTCAAAATATTTTAATCCTTTAATTTTTTTTCTCATAAATTAATTCATTTATTAATAATAGTTATTGAAATTGTCAGCCTTGATGGATGCACCGTCATGGTTTATTGTATTTTGATGATATTAACCTACTTCTTGTTCCTAGTGTTTTCCTATCTTTGCCGATTATATTTAGTATAGGTTCAAGGGATGAATACTTGAAGTATTGGTCAAAAGGAAAAGATCAGACCGAGTAGACGTTAAGAAGGAAAGAACAAATGGACACGTACTTGGAAGGACTCAAGGACGACCAAAAGAAGCTTAATGTAGTCTTATATGTATTTAGGGAGTATTTGAGGCAGTGTTTTGTAACTCTTGTTGGTTTTGTTTCATTCATGATTTCTGAGTAAGAGTTGAGCAAAATGCATGCATACTAGGACACATGAGTTTATAGGATTGCAATAAAGTCACAAACTCAATATTCATAGTTTTCTAAGTCAAAACAAGAGTTTGTCAAATAAATCGTAAAACTCAAACATGTTTTTCAAAGGGACAAGTTTTCAACATATTGTTTTATAAGCCTTTTCATACTTTATCCCAATTGTGTCAAAACATTGCTAATGTCCTAAAACCTTAAGAAAGTCAAGCATATTTTATAAAAGACATACTTAGCATATAAGCTTCAAAAGTGTTTTTATAATCAAGATATCTTATATTTATGGGAAAACTCACTTTGACAAGTTTTAATCTTAATTGAACTTAATTTTCCAAGAATGTTCTAAGTAATAAAAATACTTTTTGACAAGAAAAGACTGAGCAATCGGCAACTAACGTAGTGCAACCTTGAGTCCTGAACACCTTTCGGTATTTGGGGCCTAACTTTTGCTTGAAAATTCCAAAAATGGTGATATTAGTGTCTATGGACAGTTAAGAAAAAATCTCACAACTTTTGTGTTGATGACTTTTTTATGAATTGGAGTAATCGTCGATGTATACAGGAGAGCCCAGAAAAATCGTCGATGGTTTGGGACAGTGACAGAACACCAACGAGCGAAAAACGATTAGTTTTCAAACTAGTGTTTTAATAAAACCTCCCAACAGCCATAAAACGGCTCGAGAAAATTAAGAAGATGTTCTATTGAAAATACTTTTTTCCCTCCATTTTCAAAGGCAACAGATATGAAATTAAACCTCGATTTTTTGTAAATAGTGACATTTCGAACAATTATTAATAATGTTGAATGTAAATTTATGCATTTTTTAATTATTTGTATAGAAAAATATGAATATATATATATGTGTGTGTGTGTGTGTGTGTGTGTGTCCATCACTTATCTTATATTCATTTTTGGTGCTAGTGAAAAACATTTCAAAATAATAATAATAATAAGAAAAAGAAAAAGACACTATGTTTCTTTTATGTTTTAAAAATTCTATAAATCTCTATTAAGATATTGAAAATTTCATAGACTTCTTTTAATATTTGATTTTTGTGGTACTTATACTTTTATAAAAATTCTTTTTTTCAAATATAAGGGAAGGTAGTATATTTTTAAAAAATCATTAAAAAATCAATAAAATCTTTAAAATCTCAAGAAAATTTTTTATACATTTTTACAACTTCAAAAGAGTTTTAATTTTTTAAAATTAAATTTTAAGAAAGATTAATATCTTTTACCTTAAAAAGAAGAAGAAAAAAAAAAAAAAAGACAACTTCATTTGCGTAGGAAATTAATTACCTAGGCTGGTGGTATGAAGTTGTGTCAACAGTCAACAGTTGGTCATTGTCCCATTGTCAACTGTCAATGGTCGTCGTTGTCCCATTGTCAACCGTCAACAGCTAGTGGTTGTTCCATTGTCAACTTGCCCCACAAGCCACAACCTCATGGAGTTTTTTCCGTTTTATCCTTTTTTTTTGAAATATATATATTAAAAATAACTTTTTTGGGAAAATAATTTTCAAAATAATTCTGACGTAATCTCGCTACTTGGAGCAGTGAGATTTGTCACGTGTCATTCCGGGAATTATTTTTCTAAAAAATATTTTATTTAATATATATTTTTTAAAAATGATAAATCGGAAAATAAATTCTTCTACGTAATAAATTCTCCTATGTAATAAATTGGGAAATAAATTCTTTTAATATATATTTTTTTAAAATGATAAATTGGGAAATAAATTATTCAGCGTAATAAATCGGGAAATAAATTCTTTTAATATATTTAAAAAAAATGATAAATCGAGAAATAAATTCTTCTGCGTAATAAATCGAGAAATAAATTTTTTTATGGTAGCGAGATTTGCCACGTGTCATTCCGGAAATATCATTAAAAGAATTTATTGCCCTAACAATCACTCATGGGTAAAAATGATTGGAATTATTTTTAAAATTTAATAAATATATACTATACAATATAATTTTTCTTCACGAGAATCATAAAATATCAAGTTTTATGTTTAAAAGATTAGCATCCAAACACACTATAAACAAATTTTGTACAATCGTTTGCATAATTTGTCTGATACCAATTCAATGATGGTCATATTCTCATACTTCATCATTATTCTTATTCGCTCTTTCAGTACTCCGCCCACCGCCCTCCAAGGGCAAATATGTATTACAATAACAAAACTAAGCCTTAACTCCCACTCCCCGAGGCCAATTACATAAATCCTTTTCTGCCAATCTATGTGCATGAGCATGACATGCATGCCACCAGCTATTTGACCATCACATGATTATAAGATAATTCAAATATTAACATCAATTATAAGAATACAAAATTAAAACAATATATTTTTTTAATATGAAACTGAATATAAATACAACCTTATTAATAAAAAAAAGGTGCATAGGAAAATCGTATTTGGAATTTACTATTTCATTAAACATTATCATTAAAACATATAATATAAATAATATTTTGGTGTAACTTTTTTATGTGTTTTTACTAAGATTAATTGGCATCTATATGTAGTTATTAGTTTTAACAATAATATCACAATTTAGCACATTATCTTATATTATTTGTTCAGTATAATTGACAACTATTGATAAATTCATATGAATAATATAATATTTATAAAAATTGCATGTTGTATGAAAAACTTTAATAATATTATGAACATGTACATATGATATAAATTTATTTGCGACTGAAAAATAATAACTTACTTATAATATATATAAACAAAAATGTAACACGGTATATATATTTCTATAATTTTGATAAATATTAATTAAAATTAATTCTATGATTCTCGTGGAGAAAAATTATATTGTATAGTATATATTTATTAAATTTTAAAATTAATTCCAATCATTTTTACCCATGAGTGATTCTTGGGGTAATAAATTCTTCTAATGGTATTCCTGGAATGACACGTGGCAAATCTCGCTACCATAAAAGAATTTATTTCCCGATTTATTACGCAGAAGAATTTATTACCCGATTTATCAATTTTTTTTAAAATATATTAAAAGAATTTATTTCCCGATTTATTACACAGAAGAATTTATTACGCAAAAGAATTTATTTCCCGATTTATCATTTTTAAAAAATATATATTAAATAATATCTTTTTTTGGGAAAATAATTTTCGAAATGACACATGGCAAATCTCGCTACTCCAAGTAGCGAGATTACGTCAGAGTTATTTCGGGAATTATTTTCCCAAAAAAGGTATTATTTAATATATTTAAAAAAATAAAATAAAATGGGAAAAAAACTCCAACCTCATGGGATATAAAAGAAAATATACAGAATTTTAGGTTAGTTGGGAACTTAAAAAAATATTTTAAAAATAAAAAAATATGGAAAATTTATTTTTCATATTTATTTTTAATAAAAATCAAACATAACCTTAAAATATATTAAATCAATAAAAAAATTATGATTTTATGTGTAATTAAAATTAATTTTTTTAATTTAAAATTATATTAGAATAAATTATTAGTATTTTTAGATCAATAATTTTGATGGAAAAAAGAAAAGAATAAAAAAAACTTTTTTTTATATTTTTCCTCTATAACAAATACTGCTAAAAGTAATTTTTTTTAAATATTAATAAAAATTAAATTTTAGATGTGTAAATTAAAATTTTATTTATTGATTTGATTTTTTTTTTCTTTTTCACTTTCTTTGATAGCAAACATGGAAAAATAAAATCCTTTGTACTTTCCCTTCGTTTCCTTCATATTTTTCAAGTTCCACACATACCCTATTAAAGTGAAAAGAAATGCATGAAAGGTGTATGATAAAAGGCTAAAGAGATATACAGTAGAGTAAATTCTTCTCTATCATTCATTGATCTACACCTTAGGCCTTGACAGACAACAACTTAACTACATTTTACAATTTTATCCTGCCAGCTCAGCCATTCTATTAGCTTGAGATTCCACTGGAATATGAGCCAGTTGGTTGGTTTCCTTGCTGTGCGCTGAGAGCTGCATTCTGGTGTGCTGAGGTGGAGACATGGCTATATCTCTAACATCCCCCCGCAATCCAGAAGGTACTGGTGTCATAGTAAGACTGGATTGGAGCAAGGCAAAGCGAGCAACAGTGAGAGGCTTGGTCAGAATGTCGGGAATCTAATCTTTAGAAGAAATGAAGGACACTTGGAGAGATTTGGCGGCAACTCGCTCTTGGACAAAGTGATAATCCAAGTCTGCATGCTTTGTTCTTGAATGCATTATTGGGTTTATTGAAAGATAGGTGGCGCCAATGTTATCACACCAAAGAGTTGGAGGATAAGTGAGCGAAATACCAAGTTCAAACAAAAGAGATTACAACCAAAGAAGCTCACAGGTGGTGTTAGCAATAGAATTATATTCAGCTTCTGTGGATGACCGAGCAACGGTCGGTTGTTTCCTTGAGCCCTAAGAGAGGAGATGAGAACCAAAGTAGACACAAAAACCACCAGTGAATCGACGATGATCAAGACACCCAGCCCAGTCAGCATTAGAGAAAGCAGATAGGACAGGAGAGGAGGAAACAGAGAAGAATAAGTCATGGTGACGGGTGTGATTGAGATAGCGAAGGATCCTCTTAACAGTAGTCTAGTGGGGAATACGAGGAGAGTGCATGTGCTGACAGACACGATTGACAGCAAATGAAATGTCTGGTCTAGTGAAAGCTAAGTATTGAAGACTTTCGACAACACTTCTATACCAGTGAGGATCATCATACGAGCAACCATCCACTACAGTCAGTTTTTCAGAGGTGGACATTGGTGTGGACACAGGTTTTGACAAGTGCATATTGGTACGTGAAAGCAAATCAGTGATATATTTCTATTGAGACAGAAACAACCCTTTACAGGTGCGGTGGACTTCAATGCCGAGAAAGTAACAGAGTGAACCAAGATTTTTGACAAGAAATTGAGATTTTAAAAACTGAATCAAATTGGAGATGAGGGAAGAATTGGAGCCCGTAATCACCAAATCATCAACATAAACTAAAACAAATAAACTAGCAAAAGCGGTACGCATAATAAAAAGAGAAGAGTCAAAGCTAGAACATGTGAAACCAAAAGAAATTAGTTTATCAAACAACTTTGCAAACCAGGCCCGAAGAGCCTGTTTTAGACCATAGAGAGATTTTTTTAACTTACAGACATGTGAGGAGAAGTCAGAATTCACGAACCCTAGGGGTTGCTTCATGTAGACAGCTTCCTCAAGGTCCTCGTGTAGGAAGGCGTTCTGAATGTCAAGTTGATGCAATGCTCAATGTGAAGAGACTGCAAGAGAGAGAAGAAGACAGATTGTAGCTGGCTTAACAATCGGGCTAAAAGTTTCATGGTAATCGAAGCTTGGCTGCTGATGAAATCCTTGAGCTACAAGGCGAGCCTTGCGCCTTTCAAGCGAGCTATCAGCTCTGTGCTTAGTTTTGAAAATCCACTTTGAGCCAAGTAGATTGAAACTTGAAGAAAATGGAACAAGATCCCAAGTTTGATTGTGAAGAAGCACAGCAATTTCAAAGGACATAGTTGCGTGCCAAGCAGAGTGTTTAGACACCTCGATGAAGGACTTGGGTTCTTCGAGAACTGAGGAGGAGGTGGCCGACACAGTAAAGGAGGCAAATGGTTTAGATAGCCGCAGAATGGTACCATCGGAACGAGGAAGTGGCCAAAGAGAATGAGACTTAGATTTGGTCACCATGGAATGAGAAGGGAAGATGGAAGGTCTTGCGGGGGAAAGAGTACGGGAGGAAGGAGATGATGAGATTTGGGTTGCGGTGGGTGACGATGCGAGGGAGGGAGAGATGGAAGTAGGGTTAGGGCAAGGGGGGTCAGACAGAGTGGGCTCGGGAGAAAGTAATGGACCAGGAGAGGCAGTGGAAGTAGCTGGGCCGAATACAGGAGCAGGAATGGGAATTGGGATATTGGGCTGGGAGTGAATAGAAAGTGTAGATAAGACCGTGGGCTCGAAAAATGGAAATTCTTGTTCATTGAATATAACATTCCGAGACAAATAAAGTCGACCTGATGGAATATGTAGGCATATGTAGGCTTTATGATCTGGGTTGTATCCCAAAAGGACACAGCGAGTTAACCGATAATCCATTTTGTGCTTATTGTAGGGCCGAAGATTGGGCCAACAGGTTGAGCCAAAGACATGAAAGAATGCGTAATCCGGTACCTTGTGTGTAGAGACCTGAAGAATCATGGTATTTTAATAATAAAAAGGGAGAAAATGGAAATTGCAACGGGGCATCACAGTAGGTCCTCGTCGACGAAGTGGCTATTGGACTCATTGACGGGGACATGTGTCTCGTCGACGAGAAGATACCGAGAGGCTATTTCTTAACTCTGAATTTCGTCGACAAGGAATAATCATTCGTCGACGAATTTCCTTCGTGGCCTCGTTGACGAGGTGACGTGGCTCGTCGACGAGTGCAGGTGTATAAATAGCCTAAACTCAATTTTTTCAGCAGAATTTCACGCAGAACACACACTCTCTCTCTCTCTCTCTCTCTCTCTCTCTCTCTCTCTCTCTCTTTCCTTTTTGGTTTTCCCCCCTTCTCTCTAAGATTTCGGGCCAGATTCTTGCCAGTTCAACAATCCAAGGCCACCACGACACTCCTAGGAAAGTTCTCTTCAAGTCTTCTGGAGTGAATCGCTGGTGGGGTCAACTTGGATTTCATCCCAAATTCAGGGTAAAGCCTTTTATTCAATATTTGGCTTTCCTATAGTTGTAGAAAATGTAGTAATCGAAGAAATACTGAAGTTTTGTTAAGGGAGATATTGTTTTCAGGGAGTTGAACGGGGAACCCTACGGGTATAAGACTAATGGTTTTAGGGGCTTTTCAGTAGTCAAGTAAGGGGATAAACTAAAGCTGTCATTTTCCATTAAAATTGTGATTATTTAATAGCAGATTAGTTTTCAGAAAGTACTACTGTTATATAGGAATATATATTTTTAGTATGAAATGTCAGGAAATGTGATTTCATAACAGAATACATGATTTTATTCAATTTGTGTGGCATGAATATTATTTTACGTACAATGTATTATGTTAAGTCAGTTTTGTAGAAAAAGCATGTTTACAGTTATTTTTAGAAATAACATGATAAAGCAAGAAATTATGATTTCAGAATATATATGATAGACAGTACATTTATTTAGATCAGTATTTATGATATGTTTGGCGCAAGGTCGTGATTGATAGCTGGCGCAAGGGGGTAGTTATACATGTTATTCGCCGCAAGGTCGCAGTTATGAAGATATTCGGCGCAAGGCCGTAATTATTTATGTTATTACAGAATTCATAAAATGTTATCAGTTTATTTATGTTAATATATTATCATGTACTATATGTTATCAGAACCCGAATGATAATTCAGATCAGTTTCAGGAGCACGGAACCGTAGCTATACAGTTCAGTTCAGTTCAAACTTGTGCTAATCGTCCCTGCTAGTAGAGGGGGTAGGAGATGGATAGTCGATGTGGCTTTCAGTGTAAAATTGTAGACATCCAACTGGTAGTCTGGACTAGGTTGTGGCTGGTCCTTCGTACTTACAGACATTTTTGACTCGGCAGAGATCGACCAGCCATTGTCGAGTCCCGCCTTCGGGCGGCACAACCCATCGTAGGGGGTAATACATAACATCAACAAGCTATTCATCCTGGTTAAATTTCAGAATTATTAGATATATCAGACGATTTTGTGAATACAGTATGATTCAATATGACTATGAATTTGTATGCTTACTCAATTATGATGTTACCAGTATTTTCAAGCATGTAATTTGTACTGTATATATCTATTATAGCACGTAAATATTCATGTTGTCACACAACTGTATTTAGTTTATTTCCCCTATTAAGACATGTCTCGCCCTAGCTTAAACCATTTTAGGGAACCCAGAAAGACTAGTGGATCGAGCTCCATGTCGTTGAGGCAGCTATACTGCCCTGCTAGGAGGGTGACTCTTTTGAACTAGGGTCAGTAGGTTGATGTAAGATCCTAGTTTTATCTTTCGTGATTTTGAGGATTGTATATATATACAGTTGTTGGTGGAATATAGGTAACTCTAGTATTGTGTATTCTATGGATGGATGAAAATTTCTATTTATTACTACTTAGGTTTTCGCTGTGTACAACAGGTGTGTCCTCGTTACCTACGGGTTCGGGTTGACCTTATTATGTTTAAAGTAAATGATATTTAATTATGTGGTAAATTAGGCAGGTCATAACAGTTTGGTATTAGAGCCTAAAATGCTAGGTTCTGTAGACTCTAGAACGCAGCAGTAACAATACCAAAGTATAAGATAAGGAAATTTGAGGTTTGGTATGTAGTCTAGATGCAGGACTTCCGTGATGGTTTGTGTGTCTTTCCTGGGGTGACGATTTCAGGAAAGCCATGGTAAACTATTGTTGGGTAGGGTATCTAGGTTGCAGGACTGAACTTTGAATCAAGATAAGGGGTAATGAACTAGTTAAGGATATGGTATATTAGCTGAATGATTTGTGTAGGGTATGTTGTGGTGATAGGGTCCTAAGCTAAGTTTATTGTCTTTTCAGAATGGACCCTAGAGGTTGTAGCGCGCATGTTAGTGGTAATGAGGGTGTGGGCCCTCAGGTGTTGCTGGTGGCGATTCAGATGCAGTACTACGCAGCGTGGCTCAGCAAATCATAGCTGAAATTGCTAAGAACTCTAGAGAGTAGGGTGGTCCATCTGCAGGCCACGACAGTTCAATTGAGAAGTTCATTAAGATGAATCTTTCAGCTTTCTCAAGAGGAATTGATCATGTAGTCACCGAAAACTAAGTGCAAGAGATTGAAAAAGTGTTTGCAGTGCTACAGTGTACTGAGAAGTAGAGGGTGTTGTTCGCTACCTATAAAATGACTAGGGAGGTCGAGAGATGGTGGACGACAATGAAACTCCTGGAGTAGCAGAGGACAATTCTTATAGAGATGACATGGGAGAGATTTAAGGAGATATTTTTTTATAGATATTTTCCATCCTCGTCCAGGGAAGCCAAGATAGAGGAGTTCCTAAATCTGAAGTAGGGACAGCAGATAGTGCAGCAATACACGACGAGGTTCATTGAGTTATCTCGTTTCGCCCTATACATTATTCTAGATGAGACAAAGAAGGTAAGTTAGTTTTAAAGAGGTATGAGGAGAGAATTATATAAGCAAGTCTCGATACTGAAATTGTAAGACTTTATCGAGCTGGTAGATAGGGCACTATGGCAGAAGCTAGAGAACGGTTGGAGGCCGAGGAGCAGAGACAAAAGAAGAGATTCATGCCTTCTGGTTCCTGACAGGGGTCCAGTCAGGGTTCGTGGAAGAGAGGTGGCTACTATAGGGATCGGAGGTAGGAGTTAAGGGATCGTGGTTTTCATGGTATGCAGCCTTTTCCAGCTTGCTTGTCTTGTGGAAAAAGACATCCGAGCTAGTGTCATGTTGGGTGAGGTATCTGTTAGCGTTGTGGGGAGCCAGGGCATATGATGAGAGATTTTCAGGCTCAAATTGGTGTTGCTCCCGCTCTTAGACCTGTTCGAGGAGGCTATCAAGTGCCACGTGGAGGCCAACAGAGGAATATGGCCTCAGCTCAAGTTTTTGCTTTGACGCCGGGTGATGTTGAGACAGCCGGCGACATAGTGACAAGTATGATTAGCATGTTTTCCTTTAAAGTTATTGTATTATTTGATTCAAGAGCCACACACTCATTCGTGTCTATAGAGTGTATTAAATTATGTGGTACAGAAATACAATTATTAGACACTAAGCAGTTAGTAACTACACCGACTGGATCAGCAGTGAAGTGTAGTAGGGTGCTCCAGGACTGTCCAATTATATTTAGGGTAAGATTTTTTCTGTTGATTTAATAATGGTGGACATGCACGGGTTTGATGTCATATTCGGTATGGATTGGTTAGCAGCTAATTTTGCTAGTATAAATTGTCATTCAAGAGAAGTGGTATTCAGACCTCTAGGAAGACCAGAATTCAGGTTTATAGGGTCACGTGTGCAATCCCTACCTCAGTTAGTTTTAGCTATTCGGGCGAAAAGACTAATCCTGAGTGGTTGTCAGGGATTCGTGGCATTTGTGAAGAAAATGTCAGGGAATGAATTGAAGCCCACTAGTACGCTAGTAGTAAAAAAGTTTATAGATATTTTTCCAGATGAGTTACCAGGCTTGCCATCTGATCGGGAGGTAGATTTTCCTATTGATCTACTGCCAGGTACAACGCAAATCTCTAAAGCACCTTACCGAATGGCACCAGCAAAGTTGGAAATTAAAGAATCAATTGCAAAAATTGTTTGATAAAGGTTTTATATGGCCTAGTGTATCTCCGTGGGGAGCTCCAATGCTATTTGTGAAGAAAAAAGACGGCTCCATAAGGATGTGTATAGTTTATAGGGAAATTAATAAGGTGACAATCAAGAACAAGTATCCTTTACCCCGTATAGATGATTTATTTGATCAGCTCCTAGGTACACGGGTGTATTCTAAGATTGACCTTAGATTAGGCTACCATCAAGTAAAGGTAATGGTGAAAGATGTATCGAAGACGACCTTTAGGACCAGGTATGGGCATAATGAATTTCTTGTTATGCCTTTTGGTTTGACGAATGCTCCTTGTTAACCCTATGGGTCATACCCTGTTTTGATTATGACAAATACTTTGGTATTTAATGGTTTGATGAGTTTGTGTGCAGGACTAATCGAACGTATCATATGGTGCACGCACACGGACTTATAGAAGACGAAGACTCAAAATGTGTATTCATTATTGTAGACACCCTATTTTTGCCCTAGCCAAATAGAACAAGGGGTTCCCCTTTATTTTATTATTATTATTAGTATTTTTATTATTGCTATTTTGTTATTACTTTCTTATAATTATTTTTTGTTATTATTAATTTACTATTATTATTTTGTTATTACCACTATTATTTTTATTTATTATTACCTTATTATTATTATTATTTTATTATTATTATTATTTTATTATTATTATTTTCCTATATTATTAGTACTCTACTATTATTTTGCTAGTATTTTTATTATTATTATTATTATTATTATTATTATTATTACTAGTACTTTTATTATCTTTATTTTATTTTTACTTTACTATAATTATTTTTATTTTATTTATTTTTTTCATTTATTTTATTGTTTTTGATATATTATTATTATTATTATTATTATTTTACCAATAGTATCTTAATTTTTATTTTTACTATAATTATTTATTATTATTTACTATTAGTAGTATTACTATTATTATTATTATCTTATGGATACTTATATTATTATGATAGTTATTATTATTATTATTTCCTTTTTCATTATTACCATAAGAATAAAAGAATAAAAAAAAGAAAAAAAGAAAAAAGAAAATCAAAGAAGGAATGTTTTGTAGGGTTTTCACAAATTTTTTTTTTTTATAAGAGGCGGAGGGGGCAGAGCACAGAGGGGGGGGGGGGGGAAAAAATTCTGTTTCTGCTTCCCTGGTTCACACGCGCAGCAGCAGCGGCAACTTCAGCCGCTGCTCTTCTTCTTCTTCTTGGAGATACCTACAGTCATCCACCCTCAACGCCCCAACACAGCCCCTGGCTACCAGCAATAGCAGTCGAGAAGCCCAGTAGATCTGTGACTCCCTTCTGCTGCAATCAACCCCGCCAATCCCCCACAGCAGTCTCGAAGACTCTCCAGCAAGGCCAAGCAAACCTCTGCACAGCTGCAACCCCTCTTCCCGCTCCACCTTCCACCCAACCTCATCTCTCCATTCACGGCCACCAGCAGTCCTCAACAACATGAAGCACACCAGCAGGAGCCATCTCCGCTGCCAGAAGGGGTTCCCATCCACCCACAGCCGAAACAACACACCAGCCCAGCCCTGTAGCCATCACGTCCACGGGCAGCCGCCAACCACCCAACACCGGCGGAATCCCCGACGACTCCAGCGTCTCCCCGCTCACGGCCACTCTTCACATCCTGTAACCCAGCACGGCGTCACCGTCGCCGTCACTCCCACCGGCCATTGCGAGCACCAACAGCGGCTACCAACCCCAGTTCTCCGGCGAGCACCCCACTCCACAAGCACGGCCAGCACACCTAGCCCCCTCACGCACGGCAAGAACAGCAGCAGCAGCAGCAACGTCGGAGCGGAGCAGAGGTCTTCACCGGCGAAGTAGCGCAGGCAGCGTTTTTTTTTTTTGGGGTAACTTGATAGATTATTATTGTCAGGATTTTATTATAGTGTTTATTTTTATTTTGTATATTGTTGTTAAAAGGTTTTATTGTTAGGTATACTTTGTGCTTTTTATAGGGAGTTTTCTTTTATAGTATATTATTAGAGTTTTCCTTTTATTATTATTAGTATGTGCTTATGATATAATTGTTAATATTGTTATACATATTTACTGTATATAATCTATATTGTTATCTATTCATCATATATAATTTTAATTATTATTATTTATCTTGTTGTTATATTTAATGCTTATAGTGCGGTTATATTTAATTTAATATGTATTGCTAGGGTTGTGTTGTTAGCTGTTCTAATTGTTGTGAGAATTTTAATATGATTGTATTTATCAAAGCATTAATATTTACATTGAGAGATTTGTATTGTTGACATATGTAATTCGATGCTTAATACATCTTTAGGGTGTCGTTGCTACTTGTTATGTGTGTAATATTAATATTATAAGATTTTATCATAGTGGTATTTATTAAAATGTTAATGTTCATATTGTAAAGTTTAAATTGGATTTAATTTTAAAATGTATTTCAAAGGTTTTCATTTCGTTGTGTTTATTGTGCGTTTGATATTTATATTATAAGGTTTTTATTATTGTGGTCTCGATTCAAATGTGTGATTTTCGTATTAGGGTTTCCTTTGTATACATATTGTTGTAGCATTTAATTAATAATTGTATCTATGTTATTGCTGTAAATTATCCTATGGTATGTTATTTATGTATTGTGTATTTAGGGTTTAGATTATTACATGTTTTGTTTAGGATTTTAATGATACATTTAGGGTTTTGTTCATCATGTGTTTTATTTAGGGTGTGATTGGTCTCTCATGTTATTATGATATATTAAGGGTAAGGTTTTAAATTATTTCCACAATTATTATTGTATATTTTAATTCTAGGGTTTAAATTGTTTCCCATGATTTTACTTGTGTAATAGTTTCCATTATTGTATATATTGCATGTGTATTATAGGGTTTAATTTGTTTCCACATTTTTATTGTACATTAATGGTAAGGCTTCAATTATTTCCATAATTATTATTGCATATATTGTATATTTATTTTAGGGATTGGCTAATTCCATAATTTCATCTTATTTGTTTCCATGTTTGTTTTTAACTTTTAGGGTTTGATTTATTGGCAAGTTCTTAAATGTTTCCTTTATTCTTAATATTAGGGTTTTGTTAGTGCTATGTTAAAGTTTTGATTATTTATAATTAGGGTTTTTGCATGTATTTGTTAAAATGTATTATTATCGTATTGTATAGTTATTAAAATTATGATATATATGTATTATTAGTATAGTAGTATTATTATGGTATAATATTAATATTTATGTATTAAGATATGTATATTATTGTGGTATATGTGTATTAGTATTCTAGTAGTATTGTTATAATATATGTGTATTACTATTGCTAATAGTGTGATATAGGTATATTATCATTCTAATAATACTATTATTGTACAATGTTAGTACTTACGTGTTACGATATATAATATTAAAATATTGTTTTAACATTTATATGTTATTAATATTATGAGATATATATATGTATCACTATCATAGTAGAATAGTTATTACATGTAGTGTATTATCATTATGATGTATTAGCCTTATTATTATCATATATATGTATATTTTTTATTTTTTTTACTATTTTCTATGTTTCTATTGTATTACAATATTTACTATTTCTAGTATTTTTGTATTATTGTATTAAGTATTTTCGTATTTACAATCCCTATGATTTTATTGCGGGGGGTATGAGCCTTCGGGCATCACGTACCCTAAACTCTGAGGGAATATATATATATGTATATATTTATTTATTTATTTTACATGTATTTATAAATTCATAAAAGGGAGTAATTTAAAGAATTATTAGATTAACTTAGGGATAATTTCAAATTAATTAGGTACCGTTCGTAAGAACGGGCGCGTAGGGGGTGCTCGTACCTTCCCCTCGCGTAACCGAACTCCCGGCCCCAACTCTGGTAATGTAGACCGATTCTACCCCTAACGGGGTAGTAATCATGTGTTCTAACCGCACTAAAGGTTAGTGGCGACTCCGATATTCCAATATTTTTCCTTGAATATTAATTGATTTTAATTTCGCCGCCCGGGGCACACGCGCTCCCGGGACGCCGCGACAATTATAATTTATGTTTATCATATTGGGTCTGTAATAGTATATAGGAAATAGTCTGTAATAATTAATATCTTACCTACATGGTAGGATCTATAAGCTCATGACCATAGATGGACCTTAGGGAACACCTTTCAATTGACCGACACCGAATTTTTTCGATGCTCTCAAACTAAAAAGGGCCTAGAAATGACCCCAGGACACTCACTCATGCATATATATGAATGATCATTTGAATAGGGTGTTTGCATGCTTAAATAGGATTGAAATGCTCTAAATAAGTACATTCGATCGACCGTACTTCCATGTACAAATACGCCCGGTCGACCGAACCCGGACCAGGTCAACAGTTTGACCACAATCCGGTCGATCGAACTGATATAGTTCATTTATACCCAGTCGACCGAACTCCCTTGGAATCAACTTGTTGACCACTTGGTTGACCGAACCCAAAATGTACTCCAACTCTCTAGTCGACCGAGGGTCCTCGGGAGATGTCCCAACGCTATGGTTGATCGAACCATCTAGTTCAAATCTTCCCGGTCGACCGAACTGCGCTAATTCAGAAAAACTGCCTTAGACCTCGATGTCCGGTTAACCGAACTTATAGTTCATTTAATGCCCGGTCGACCGAACCTCAAGAACTTCGGTCGACCGAACTTGTCCTAGTCGACTGGTGCTCTCGGGTTGTCCCATATTTTTTACCGCAGTTAACTTTTTTAAATGGGATAAATTTGATTAAATAATATTAAAACTTTTCTAATAATTCCAAAGATATCCTTAACGGTTATATTTTAGGGGTTGTCTATAAATACCCCTTCATTTGGAATAATTAGCAAGGAGACTAGAAAAACAATTAGCAAAAATCCTCTAATTCTCAAAAGCTCTATTTCTCACATCCAAGCATTATTTCTTCATTCTTACTCATCCTCTTTGCAAATCTTGTTAAGTAATAGTGCTATTGTGAGTATCTAGTTAAACTTACACTCTCGTTTGTTCTAGTTGATTGATATATATTTTTTATCCGAGAGTAAGCTTGAAGTTTTTTTAGGATACTTCATTAATAAGTCTTCTAAAGGAAAACTTTGTAGAGCTTGTGAGTTTTGCATCATCATTGCAATACTCAAGAGTTCGTATTGCTTTTTGTTTGTGGAATAAATTTTTGCAAATCGATTTCAAATATCTCGTGTGATTTACTTTGAGAAATATTTTGTTGAGATATTTGTGCATGCGCAAAAAGATCTTTGTTGAAATATCATTTAATTGATTTTATCTTCTTGAACACAAAGATCAAATTATTTTATAAATTAAATCTGAATCTCTCTCGTGGTTGTTATTGAGAAATATTATTTGTTGAGATATTTGAAGTATGCTTGTGATCTTTGTTTATGCATTGTGATTGAAATATTATTTTGACACAAAGATCCCATCACTTACACTCTCACGCACTGATTGTTATATTTGCATAAATATTTGAGAGTAGACACTAAGGCTACATTGAGCTTATCATATCCTATCTTTTGGAAGTGTATTGATTGTATTGTGCGTATTGGGTACATATCTGCTTTAAACGAAAGCACAATCACTGTACCATTTGATTGTAAAATATGAGTGCTTCCAAGCATGGCCTGAAGAGGCCGTAATCCAGCCCGGTAAGGATTGTGTAGGTTGAGGTTAGCCCTGTCTTAATTGACCTAGTTGTAAAGGTTGAGGTCAACCCAATGCTAATTGATCTGGTTGTTTAGGTGCCGCTTCACCTATTAAGTGTGCCTATAGTGGTAATCCTTGTGCTTGTTAGCCAAGGCGGGGACGTAGGCAATTTGGCCGAACCCCGATAACATATTGTGTGTATTGTTTACTTTTCTACACCTTACTTTTCTGCACGTGTATGTTTAATTTCTAAATTGCATAGATTGACCCTAGGTTGCATTATATTGTTATTAAAACTAGTAGACCTAGGCGATAAATTTTAAATACCCAATTCACCCCCCTCTTGGGGTTGCACCAAAGCTAACACTCCTGCAATATTCATGGATTTGATGAATAGAATCTTCCACCAATATTTAGACCAGTTTGTTGTTTTTTTTATTGATGATGTACTGGTCTATTTGAGGAGCTATGAGGATCATGAGATACAACTGAGGTAGGTTTTACAAACGCTCAGGGAAAAGAAGTTGTATTTCAAGTTCAGCAAATGTGAATTCTGGCTCAAAAAGGTTGTGTTTTGAGGCATGTCATTTCAGGGGATGGAATTTCTATGGATCTTAGTAAGATTGATATGGTAGTGAATTAGATTAGACAGAGGAACATCTAGTAGATCAGGTGTTTCTTGGGGCTGACTGGTTATTACCGTCATTTTGTTGAGGGATTTTCAGTATTATCAGGGCCTCTGACGCGACTAACTAGGAAGAACGTCAGTTTTGAATGGGACGACAGCTGTGAGCAGAGTTTTCAGGAAAGCAAAGGCTTGTCACGACACCAGTGTTGATCATCCCGTGAGGGGGTGAAGGTTATGTTATCTACAATGATGCGTCCTTGAAGGGGCTTGACTGTGTATTAATGCAGCATAGTATAGTGGTAGCGTATGCTTCCATGCAGTTGAAAGAGTATGAGAAGAACTACCCTACCCATGATCTTAAATTGGCTGCAGTAGTACATGCATTAAAAATTTGAAGGCATTACCTGTATGGCGAGCGATGTGAAATCTTCTTCGACCATAAGAGTTTAAAGTACTTTTTCACTCAGAAGAAACTGAATATGGGACAGAGTAGGTGGTTGGATCTAATTAAAGACTTTGATTGTACTATCAGTTACCACCTAGGAAAAGAAAATGTGGTAGCGAATGCGTTGAGTAGGAAGTCTGTGGGACCAGCGCTAGCAGCTATGGAGATTCAGTATCTGATCATGATGGATCTAAAGAGGCTTGGCATAGAGATGGTCGAAAGTGATCTTCAGGTACGTGTTGCCAGTTTAGTGGTGTAGTCTACTCTACAGGAAAGGATTAAAGCTGCTCAGAAAGAGGATCCAGAATTAGCAGAGGTAATAGTTAGAGTACAGGGTGGTCAGGGATAGGAGTTTTGCATTTCAGATGACGGAGCTTTACGATTCCATTCTAGATTATGTGTTCCTGCTGATGCTGATATTAGGAAGACCATCTTGGAAGAGGCTCATAGATCTTTATACACAGTTCATCCCAGCAGTACGAAAATGTATAGGGATCTACGAGAGTCTTATTGGTGGAGTGGTATGAAGAAGGAGATTGCCAAGTATGTAGCACAGTGTTTGATGTGTTAGCAGGTAAAGCCTGAACACTAGAGGGCGGCAGGCCAGTTGCAGCCACTTTTCAGCCTAGAGTGGAAATGGGATCACATATCTATGGATTTTGTTTTAGGGCTTCCGTCAGCATTACATTACCAGAATCCAATCTAGGTGATTATAGATCATTTGACTAAGACCGCCCATTTCCTTCTTATCAAGATAAGCTACTCCATGGATATACTGGCAGAGATCTATATTCAGGAGATAGTCCGTTCTCAGTACATTGGGATGAGATGAGTGAACGGCGAGTTATGGGACCAGAGTTAGTATAGCAAGCATACGATAAGGTTCGGCTCATCAAAGATAGAATCGGTGCAGCTCATAGCCGATAGAATAGTTATGCCGATAACTGCCGCAAAAAATTAAAATTTTATATTGGTGATCATGTGTTTTTGAAAATAGCTCCATTAAAAGGGGTTATGAGATTTGGAAGGAAAGGTAGACTTAGCCCTAGGTTCATTGGCCCGTTCGAGATTCTAGAGAAAGTGGGGCCGGTTGCCTACAGGCTAGCTTTACCGCCTGTGTTGTCCAAGATATACGACGTATTTCACGTTTCCATGTTGAGAAAATACGTCCTAAACCCTTCTCACGTAATCAATTATGGTGAATTAGAGTTCAGTGATTCACTAGTCTACAAGGAGGTACCAATACAGATTATGGGCAGGAAAGAACAAGAATTACGTAATAAGAAGATTCCTTTAGTAAAAGTACTGTGGAGGAATCATGCAATAGAAGAAGCTACTTGAGAACTCGAGGAACAGATAACGCAGAAATACCTGCAATTGTTCCATGGGGTTCAGTTGTAATAAGGTAAGTGTAAGTTATTGTGTAATGTTTCTTTTGCAGGTTAGTCAGTGTATGTATTAGTTTAGTTAGTATGTAGTATTTTAGTTTTGGGAGAATTTTATTTTATATATGTAATCTCCCAAAACTCGGAATGTAACCACCATATTCCTCTGCCATAAGTGAGGGTAAGTAATAAAATAAGTAGACCACTTTTCTTAAGGGACGATGAATCATATGAATAGTAAATTTTGAGAACAAAATTTTTATAAGGAGGGGAGAATGTAGAGACCTAAAGAATCATGGTATTTAAATAATAAAAGAGGGAGAAAAATGGAAATTGCAACGGGGCATCAGAGCAGGTCCTCGTTAACGAACGCGAAGAGTTCGTCGACGAAGTGACTATTGGACTCGTTGACGGGGACATGTGTCTCGTTGACGAGAAGATACCGAGAGACTATTTCTCAGTTCTGAATTTTGTCGACGAGGAATAATCATTCATTGATGAATTTCCTTCGTGGCCTCGTCAATGAGGTGACATGGCTCATCGACGAGTGCAGGTGTATAAATATCCTAAACTCGAATTTTTCAGTAGAATTTCACGCAGAACACTCTCTCTCCTCTTCGGTTTTTCACCTTTCTCTCTAAGATTTCGGGCCGGATTCTTGCCGGTTTGACGACACGAGGCCATCGCGACACTAATAGGAAAGTTCTCTTCAAGTATATTGGAGTGGATCGCTGGTGGGGTCAACTTGAATTTTATCCCAAATTTAGGGTAAGACCTTTTATTTAATATTTGACTTTCCTACAATTGTAAAAAATGTAGTACTCGAAGAAATACTGAAGTTTTGTTCAAGGAGATATTGTTTTCAGGGAGTTGAACGGGGAACCCTACAGGTGTAAGACTAGTGGTTTTAGGGGCTTTTCGGTAGTTAGGTGAGGGGATAAACTAAAGCAGTCATTTTCCATTAAAATTATGATTATTTAATAACATATTAGTTTTTAGAAAACATATTTATATATGAGAATATTTGAGAAAATATACGTTTGGGAAAATACTGCTGTTATACAGGAATATATATATTTTAGTATGAAATGTCAGGAAATGTGATTTCAGAACAGAATACATGATTTTTTCAGTTTGTGTGGCATGAATATTATTTTACGTACAATGTATTATGTTAAGTCGGTTTTGTAGAAAAAACATGTTTACGGTTATTTTCAAGAATAACATGATAAAGTAGGAAATTATGATTTCAGAATATATATGATAAATAGTACATTTATTCAAATCAGTATTTATGATATGCTTGGCGTAAGGTCGTGATTGATTGCCGGTGCAAGGTCGCAGCTATGCATGTTATTCGGCGCAAGGTCGCAGTTATGAATATATTTGGCGTAAGGCCATAATTATTTTATGTTATTACAGAAATCAAAAAATGCTATCAATCTATTTATGTTAAACAGTATATTATCATGTACTATATGTTATTAGAACCCGGATGATAGTTCAGATCAGTTTCAGGAGCATGGTACCATAGCTATACAGTTCAGTTCAGTTCAGACTTGTGCTAATCGCCCCTATTAGTAGAGGGGGCGGGAGATGGATAGTTGATGTGACTTTCAGTGTATAATTGTAGATGTCCACCTGGTAGTCTGGACCAGGGTGTGGCGGGTCCTTCATACTTAAAGACATTTTTAACTCGGCAGTGGTTGGCCAGCCATTGTCGTGTCCTGCTTTCGGACTGCACATGTAACACCCCGACCCTAAGGGGTCTGGGATATTAACTTTTTACTACTCATTTACGGCGGAAGCAAAATAAACTAAATTTTTATTAAACCAGAGCGCTAATTATCCATATTACAATAATTTATTTCAAAAAAGAAAAATTACACAAATATAAATATCTGAAACCATACTAATATTTCTAATAAATCTTTATTTTTTTCTAATTCCCACCCGCATGCTTGCTAAGCCTAATTTCCGAGATGTCCTTTAGAGTTATCTGAAATAAAATATAATTGGGGTGAGACGACGCTCAGTAAGTAAATAAGATTATTATTAGTGTGTGGCCAAAATGAGCTTTTAAAGAATTTCGTAAAACAATATTTAATACTATAACTTCAAGACTGCTTTTAGAATAAACATAAATTTAAAAATTTCTGCATAAAACTTTTGTCATCAATTTCAACAGTAAATTTTTACAATCATATACTATAACTGCTAAATTAAACTTTTAACTTTAAAACTGTAAAAATATTTAATGATAAACATACATATACTTTTCCTTATACGTTATCCTTAGATCGTCATTTAAGCACCAAAATGATCCTTTTTCACGTAAACTTACACTTTTCCTTCAAATCATCAGTAACTTTGTGCACGTAATTAAATATGTATAAACATATATTATAAAAACCACCCTTAGGCCTGTTTGCCGTAAGTCATGTTTACCCCCATGACTGGGTTGTGCGGTCCGAAGACTGGACTTAGCTAGCTGGCCGACCAAACTAAATCAACGTACGTAAACTTTAAGTGAGATTTTCCTTATTAAGTCCTGGTCCGGAACCAGGTGTGCACTCAGGAGAAATCCACTAACATAAATAACCACTCTGTAAACAGTGTGGGTGCACTCTGATCCGTATAAACTTTAAGCTGCGGTACCGAGCATCTGTAACTTTGAACTTTTGTTGCCATAAGGGGTTTTAAAATCATCTTATTATAATTTATACAATTTAAAATAATATCGTGAAAATCTCATCTTTACTCATATTTTCATAAAAACATGTAACGTAAAAATAAACTCATGCCACACAATTTTTGTGTTAAAAATATATATAATTTTATTTTTGAATAGAAATAAATGTTGAAAATTTACCCGAGGGGATTAGAACATTTCTTAACTCAAAAATAGATGCAAGTATATTAAAGATAGAACTGGTATAATTAAATATGCGTAAAAATAAACTCATGGAAATTTTGTGGAACTAAGTAACATAGTTAAAATTTACGTACAAAATAAACTCGGGTATGAATTTAAAATAAAAAAAAGAAACTAACATAATCAAAATTTACTTACCTTCTTCTTTTACCGTGTGCTACGAACACAAAAACTATCTTTAAGCAATGAGATCGGAAAGAGTGGGTGAGTGAGAACTTACTCAAAATTCTCTCTCCACCACAAATTCTTTCACTCACTAGTCCTTCTCTTCCTTAGAAAATTGTTGTGAAAATTGAAGGTTGAGAGCTTCCTATTTATAGGAAAATTTTGGGGAAGAAATGAAATTTATAAAAGTGTGGGGAGATTGGTGAAATTATAATTTTTAAAAATTAAAGAATGGGCAAGGTATGGGTTGTGTATGGGATAGGAATGGAGGCCATGTGGGAGTGCTTGCCACCATTCCCACTAAATAATTTTTTAATTAATTACTTACCTAATTAATTAATCAATTACTTAAGTAATTATTTTATTATTTTATTTTTTTTTTCCTAATCATTATTATCATTGTTATTAATTTTAAACTACTTTTAGTATTTATTTATTTTATTATTTATTTTTGAACAAGAATTAAATTTAAAATTTGAAAACTCATGTGGGCCCCACATGGTCTTGTGGGCCCCACACAACTTCGAGACCCGAATGGATCCTACGTAACTCGAATAACTCTTATACGATTTTATGCATCCTACATAGCTTTGAGACTTATGTAAACCTCCATACGGCTTCGGGACTCATGTGGGCCCCACACAGTCTTGTGGGCCCCGCATAGGATACCTATATTATTATTATTTTATCATATATTTCTTCAAATTATATCAGTTAAAACATTATTTTATGTACTTATTTACGTATATAAACAGTGTCTTGTGGCTCTGGGACTCATGTGGACCCCATATAGTCTTGTGGGCCCCACATATGATACCTATATTATTATCATCTTATTATGTATTTCTACAAATTATGTCTGTTAAAATACTATTTTATGTATATATACTTATTTACGTGTACAAACAGTGTCTATCCTGTTTATCCTATGAAATTCCATTTTGACCAAGCCGACCTCCAGGGAGCGACTAAGCCGCAATGGTCTCTGAGCACTCGCTAAGATAAGGTCTTTCTTAGGCATCAAACATGGAATCAAGGATCCTACAGAAAAACACTTCTGTATTGATATTAACTTAATGACTATTTTTATTATTTTATTATTATTGTACTTTAATCATATATATATATATATATATATATATATATATATTTGGGTCATCACAGCACAACCCGTCATGGGGGGGAATACATGACATCAGCTAACTATTCATCCTGGGTAAATTTCAGAATTATTAGATATATCAGACGATTTTGTAAACAGTGAAATACAGTATGATTCAGTATGACTTTGAATTTGTATGCTTACTCAGTTATGATGTTACCAGTATTTTCAAGCATGTGATTTGTACTGTATATATCTATTATAGCACGCAAATATTCATGTTGTCATACAACTGTATTTAGTTTATTTCCCCTACTGAGAGGTGTCTCACCCCAGTTTAAACCATTTTAGGGAACCTAGAAAGACAGGTGGATCGAGCCCGCGCCGTTGAGGCGGCTATACTACCCTGCTAGGAGGGTGAGTCTTTTGAACTAGGGTCAGTAGGTTGATGTAAGATCCTAGTTTTATCTTTCGTGATTTTGAGGATTGTATATATATACAGTTGTTGGTGGAATGTAGCTAACTCTGGTATTATGTATTCTATGGATGGATAAAAATTTCTATTTATTACTGCTTAGGTTTCCACTGTGTATGACAGATGTGTCTCCGTTGCCTACGGGTTTGGGTTGACCTTATTATGTTTAAAGTAAATGATATTTAATTATATGGTAAATTAGGCAGGTCGTTACATTGTGCAACAAAATTTCGTAGGGAGATCTATTATTTAGAAGGGGTGTGGGCATGCAATTTATGAGGAAAGTTTTGGTTTGAAAGGCATCAACCCAGTATGATTGAGGAACGGAAGAATGGGATAATAGTGATAAGCCAGTTTTGACAATGTGACGGTGACAACATTCGACACTTCCATTTTGTTGGTGAGAACCAGGACATGTGATTCAATGTGAAATGCCACAGGATTGAAAAAATAAATTTTAATGGGCAAAATTGACCACCCCAATCAGTTTGAATTGCAATGATATTAGCATTGAAGGTGTTACGAACAAACTGAAGGAAAGCTACCACTATGGGAGATACATTAGATTTTGTTTGCATAGGGAAAAGCCAAAGAAATTTGGAAAATTCATCAACAATGGACAGATAATAGCGAGAATTATTTGTGGAAGGTGTTGGCACAGGACCCCTAACATCCATGAATAGGAGCTAAAATGGTTGCTGTGATTGAGATGGTGAGGCTGGGTGTGGAAGTGCATGAGTTTTGGTAGAGGAGCAAGCTGTGTGCCCAAAGTTGATGTTCGAAGAGAACGAGAGATTAAACTGACGAAGAACCAGTGACATTGTAGTGACCCGAAAAATAATATTATTATTAATAAAGAGGGAGGAAAATGGAGATAGGAACAAGAGAAGGCAGTAAACTTCCGCGTTCGTCGATGACTTCGTATTTTGGAGATAATAATAATAATAATAATAATAATAATAATAATAATAATAATTTCAAGGAATTGCCAGGACTCGTCGACGAATACAGGGGTTCGTTGACGAGCGCATAAGGAAACTCGTCGACAAATACAGGGTTCATTGATAAGCGCATAAAGAAATTCATCGACGAAGTTACGTCTCGTCGACGAGAAAATATCGAGCAAAGGTTTTGGATTGCTGTGAATTTCGTCAATGAATACAGGGGTTCGTCGATGAATTTATTGAAGGACTCGTCGACGAGGTGACGTCTCTCGTCGACGAATCTGGCCCTATAAGTAGTGAAAAATCATATTTTTATTCACTTTCAACGCTCCTCTCTCTCTCTCCTCTCTCTCTCCTACGGTCTCTATCCCTTCTCTCTTCATTTTTGGCCCCGCCAGTCGCCAGATCGACAATCCGAAGCCACCACGACGCTCCTGGCGAAGTTCTCTGCAAGTCTGCTGGAGCGGATCGTTGGTGAAATGAAGTTGGATTTCATCCCAAATTCAGGATAAGGCATTTTAGTCCATTTTTGGCCTTTTGACAGTTATATGAAATGATGTAGGCAAAGAAATACTGATATTTTATTCTATCAAACGTTATTTTCAAGGTGTTATGTAGGAAGCCCTGCGGGTGTTAGGCCAGTATACCATAGGGGCTTTCCAGTAGTCAGGTAAGGGAAATATGCAATGCTAGGTAATTTTAAAAATATTATACAGTTTATTAAATTATGAAAATTATGTATTAAAGTATGGTGTGGCTTGAGAATATGAATATAGTACGGAGATATGTTTTATGAATTTCAGTATTATGATTTTATGAATTTCAGTATCATGATTATACGAATTTTAGTATCATGATTATATGAATCTCAATACCATGATTATACGAAATGCAGTACTATGATTATGCAATTATCAGTGTTATGATTATACAGTTCTTAGTATTATAACGTATGAATTACAGTTACAGTTTATGCAGCATCATGGTTATTATAGTTATTTCAGAATCATGAAAAATCAGATAGTGGTATGTAGAAATATATTATATAATATCATACCCTGTTGGACTATGCAGTTACAGAACACGATACCGTTGTTACAGATATTATGTTATGTTATGAGTGCAATCACCTATTTAGATAATACGTGGTAGTAGGTCGATCACTTAGGCCCTTGATGTGGACAGACTCCCCATCAGATATGGGTTAAAGTAGGTAGATCAGACCGATGGAGTATAGTGATTTACCCTGATCAGCCAGCCAGTGTAGATCCCGCCTACGGGCTGCACAACCCTGTCGTGGGGGGTTAAATCATGACACATAGTTATCCATAGGGAAAATTTTCAGTTACTATTACGCATGTATAGATTTACAGAAACAGGGAACATACTTATGTACACTAGAAGTATTTTAAATAGTAACCTACAATACTGTTATGTTAAGCAACATGGAAAGGGTGGTGTATTTTATTACTTGTACTATACTTACGTATCCAATTATACATGATTATATGAAAACAAATTTTCATAATACTGTAACTCATTTGCCACACACTAGTAATAGCATATTTCGTCTTATTGCGCGTTGGCTCATCCCAGTGTTGAATCAATTTTTTTCAGGTGATCCAGGTAGGCTCGCAGATAGAGGGGCTTCAGTAGTGCCCTATTAGTGAAGTGAGTATTGTGGAGGATTTTTGTATATCCCATCATAATTGAGGTTATTTTGGGAAACATATATATGTGTATATTTTGGGAAACATGTTAGTATTCTGGTATTGTATTGTATATAATTATATATGGATATGTTTAATTAATTTCTACTTCTCGCTGCTTAGGTTTATGGTTGAGTTTATCCCAATATGGTATCAGAGCATGTTAAATGTCATAGTATAAAAAAAAAAAAAGATATGAAAATTAAGTAGGTCATTACAGACGTAGTGCGAGGGGAGGGATGACCAAGTCGTGAGTGCCATAGATGAGCAGTAGAGCGAAGAGCAAGAAAGGCTTGAGGTGGAGAGGTTGAAGGCACTGCATCTATCGAAAAGGCATACAAGCCATCTTCAATGGGACCCTTGAGGAGCACCTCCTGGGAACGTGAATCCTTCACAACAAAATAATATGGGTGAAATTCAAAGAAAACATTATTACCAAGACAAAATTGATGAGCAGAGAGAAGATTGTGAGTAATAGCAGGAACATGAAGTAAATTGTTTAGAAGAAAAGTGCCAGAGGAGGTGTTCAAGTGAGCGGAGCTAGTATGTTGAATAGGTAAGGAGGATCCATCCCCAATGCTGACTTGATCGGGCCCCTAATATGAAGCTGAATCCAGATTGAGATTCCCAAAGTCGGAAGTAAAATGGTGCGTTGTAGCCGTATCAGGAAACCAGGTATTTGTCGTAGGCTAAGGCGCAGGGAAGGTGGTATTTTTGGCACAAGGGAAGGTGGAGGTGGTGACTGATATGCTTAATCAAAGCGGTAATAGCAGGTTCAGGCTGTATGTCCGTACTTGTTACGCACCTGACATTGAGGATGAGAATTTGGAGGAGAGGTATCTGAGGAACTATGAGAGGGACGAAAACCCCGACCGAAGCCACGACCTCACCGACTCGCACGATATGAACTAGAGTGACGGCCACGGGATTACCCCAAGGAGGGAGGTCGAAAAGTAGTGGAGTTGGCAGCCAACGTTGTGGAAGATAAAAGAACTTGGATTTGATGATTTAAGCGGGACTCATGGTTTAAGAGATAATTGTAGATCTTATAGGGAGAAAAAGACTCTAAACGGGTGGTCAAGGAGGTGACAAGAGACTCATACTCTGTACCTCGTCTGGCGAGGAGGTATATAGAGAACTCAGAGTCAGTGAGTGGATGTCCAGCCGCAGATAGGGTCGAAGCCAAGTTTTTAGCGTGACCGAAGTAATCAGACACAGTTTCAGAGCCCTTATTGAGTGTTGCTAACTAGTACCGAGGGTGAACGACATGCGCCGAGGACTTGGCAGCAAACAGATGTTGCAGAGTCTTCTAGATATCAAAGGAAAAGATACAGTCAATCACCTGAGCCAGAACAGAGTCAGAGAGAGACACAGTAAGCATGTACATGAGCAGCTGATCTTGCTGAACCCATCTCTAGTAATCAGAATTTGGTTTGCCGTGAAGCTTTGGAAGAGGCAGCGGGGAAGAGCCATCAACAAAACCAAAGAGTTGATGACCCTTCACGAAGGGAACCATCTAAGAAGGTAGTTGTCGATGGTAAGTTTAGTTGTAATGAAGTAAGAGGAAGTAGGAAAAGGTGAGGAATTAGGGGACGGAGGTGGAGGAGGAGAAGGTGGAGCAGAGGAGGAGTTTGAGTCGGAGTCGGAGGCCATGAAGTCTACTGTATGTTGGATCGGGACGTGAGTCCAGTGAAGGGCTCTGATACCATGTTAAAGTGAAAAGAAATGCATGAAAGGTATATGATAGAAGGCTAAAGAGATATACAGAAGAGTAAATTCATCTCTATCATTCATTGCTCTGCACCTCAGTACACAGTGATAGGCCCGAATATATAGGCTTTGACAGACAACAACTTAGCTACATTTTACAATTTTATCTTACCAGCTCAACCATTTTGTTAACTTAAGATTCGACTGGAATATAAGGCAGTTGGTTGGTTTCCTTGCTGTGCGCCGAGAGCTGCATTCTAGTGTGCTGAGGTGGGGACGTGGCTGTATCTCTAACATATCCCAAACGTTTTTAGAAAATTATTTTCAAAACATATTAAAAAAATGCAAATAAAAAATTTAGATTTTCATAAAACAATTTTCAAGAATTTTTTGTGTTCTCGAACATAGTTTTTCACGTACAGTGAAGAATACGGGGTAAGTATAGTTCGTTTTTTTAATAATAATAATAGTACCAGTTATTATTATTATTATAAAAAATTTTAGTCCTTATTTAACTCCTTTTGTGGATTTTGAAATTTCATAATTCTATAGACTTTGTCTGTGTTTCTGCCTAGTTGGTCTTCCTTCATATATCCTCTTGTACAGACTCTAGACTCTATCCTTTGGGCATAATTTTCAATAAATATTTTTCTTTAAATGGTATAATATTTTTCAATAAATATTATCATATTGCAACTAAATTTCATAAAATATTTTATTATTAGACTCCCTAATTCCTTTTCCCCATTGATAATGGGAATCGAACCCTAAATCGAAGTACCGATTTGGCATCAAAAAACAAATTATTGGGCGCAGGAGTTGGTTCAGAGAAGCATGATAAAAGAGAGACTACGAAAAAATATAATTTTATTTAACATATTGCATCAAAAATAAAAAAAAGACACTATGAATTATTGAAATCGAACTTAAAATTAAAATATTTTTTTATTAGTACTTAGACAAGGGAAATGGAAAAGGGTTTGAGCCCCTTAATATAAGTGAACAAGCCCATCTTAATAAATCATCGTTGCAAAAAAATTATCATAAAAGAAATTTTGAAAACTATTCATTCTTAGTAATAATAAATTTTTGGATAAAAGATATTGACCTCTCTTGAGATTTGACATAAGGACAATAATCTCTCTTAAGGTATCAAAAATTTAAGGGACATCCTTGAAGTTTTAAGAATTTTAGAAACCTCTCCTAAAGTTTGTCAAAAAAAAAAAATTCCTTATATTTTATAAAAAGACAAGTTTTTTAAGGAGATGTCTATGTCTTTTTAACAAATCGAAGGATAGATTTGGGACATTTTTAAAATCTCACGGAGATTTATAACATTTTTGAAACCTCAAAAGAAGATATCTGTCTTTTTGTCAAATTTTAAGATAGGTAAACGTCATTTGCTCTAAATTTTTATTATGAACATTGTATAACTTTTATATTGTAGTTGGCAAAAATTTCACTGCAAATTCAACATTTTTTAGACCAAATAATTTTATAGCTAATGAGTGTGAGCAACCGTACTTTGTCTCTAAAATCATTGTGCAATAATTTATTTTGATCTCAATTTATTTAACATATATTTGAGGATGAAAAGAGAAAATTTTATACTTAGTGCTTGTTACCTATAAAAAAATTCGAATTAATCTTATTTTTTTGACACGATTCAGTTAGTCTGACTTTTGAATCGTCGGTTCAGTTTAATTTTAAAATTTTAGTTTTTAATTGATTTTTAATTTTTAAAATTTAGAAAAATGGGAAATTTTCATATAAATTAGAAAAAATATTTAAAATCAGGGAAGATTTAATAAAAATTATTTGAGTTATTTTGATTTGGATAAAAAAATGAGGAAATTAAAAAAAAACCAAAAAATGAAGAATAATCTTTAAAAATCTTAGAACATTTTAGGAAAATGTAGGAAAATTTTCAAAAAAAATTTACGAAATTTTGAAAAAATATGAAAATATTTTAAAGACTCTTTTTACTCAAATTTGATAATTTTATTTGATAATTATCTGTATATATTCTATTTTAATGTATGCGCCCCAATGATTTAATAAAAAGTAAAAAGGTATTTCAAACCTCACCCATTTTAATTCTAAGGGGGTTTATCCAACAAGATCTCCTCATTTAAAGGTCATATTTGACATTCCTAAATCGCATTTTAATTAAAAACCATTAGATTAAATTTAGAGATAATTCATGATTAATTAAGTATCATCCATAGAACGGGTGTATAAGGGGTGCTAGTACCTTCCCTTTGCATAACTGAACTCTCGATCCCAACTCTAGTAAATGTAAGCCGAGACTGCTGGTTCCTTGACTTAGGATTAGTTTAGAGACCAATCAAGAAATAATAATTAAGTGAACTAACTGCACCTAGGTAAGTAATAGGTTAGTGATGACTCCATCAAATTTTCAATATTTTTATTGCTCGTAATTCTAGTCCCTTCTCCGGAACATTGCGATGATTACCTAATTTAGTTAAAATACATATATATGATAAAATCATAATATATTCACTGTACCTAATAATTTGTCCCAATAAAGCCCTGTAAAATCTTTGAAATCTCAAAACAATTCAATTTTTCAATATCAATCAAACCTCAAAAGAAGTTGTGTTCTTTTTTGCTTTAATTTTAGTTTGTATTTTTAAAACATGTTCCATCCTACAACCACTTCATTAATTCAATAATTCAACGTCTAAGGCTAATTTTTTTTTTAAAAAAAAGAAATGTAATAATTACTCACACATCATGCACTTAGCAAATTTATTAGGTGAAACAATTAAACATTTAATACTGATCTGTCATGAATTACATGTATGTTTTACTCTTGTTGGGGTAATAGGCCGGATAAAAATTTTTCTTTACGGCAGAGACAGGAGAAGATATGATAATGATTTATTTTGCTTCTAATTTTCCCTTATTTTCCTTTACCAAATCTTTGATCCCAAGAGAGCCAAATCCATTCAACAGCTCAGATGTAAATTTGCAATGATGAACACAGAGTTAAAATAAATAAGAAATAATTTTAAAAAATCAGCAATAATTAGTTGAAGAAATCATATTCTTAGAATTAAACCAAAAATAAGAAGTACCATATGATGCAATTTTGATTTTGATTTTATACGTACACAAAACATTCCACAGAAGAATTAATTCAACAATCAAAGATTGAAATGGATTTTATACATATGTATGGATCAAGAAATGGCAAGCAGCATCATCTTCTTGAACTCTTCAAAATCAAGCAGCCCATCTGAATTGGTATCGTAAGTCCTAATCATGTTCCTGCAATCTTTACCACAGTTCTCCTGCCACAGCCCCAATCTGCTGAGCACGCTCTGCAGCTCCTCGCAGGATATGAATCCGTCCCTGTTCAAGTCGAACACCTCGAACGCCTTCGCCAGGTCCCTCTCCTCCTCCTCCGCGGCCACGGCCTCGCTCTCGCCGCCGCCGTCGCCCTGCGAGCTCGATATGGAGCTGTAGAAGAACATGAAGTCATTGAAGTCCAGGCAGGGTTTGCCCACGAGGGAGTGCAGCTCCTCTAGGCCTAGCGGCACCAACCCAGTTCTGTCCAGGAGCCAGTTGAGCTCCTCCAGGCTCACCAGCCCGTCGCCGTTCCGGTCGAGCTTATCGAATATGCGAGCCATGTCGCTGGAGGTCAGGGTAGGCATGGCAGTGGGTATGTATGCAGAGACCATTGATATGATCGCAGAGGCATTGACATATATATATATATATATATATATATAGATAGATAGATACACAGATACATGGGTGGGTGTATATGGAATCTGTTTGAGAAGAAAGAAAATTTAATTAGCCGTGGATTCCCGTACAAGGATGACCAAGAAAGGGTGGGAAGTTGAGATCTTTGGGAAGATGGGGGGAAGGTTCATGGAAGAAGATGTGCGAGTGACTTGGGAATTTAATTGTTTGAGTCGTTCGTCATTGGCGTGTTGGCTACATTAAATTCTTCTTCGGTCACAACTCTAGAAATTTCTCTAATTTCTACCTTTCCTTTTTTTCCCCACCTTGTTTTGCTTTTAAATTTGCCCTAGTTCTGATTTCGTATCTTCTTCCTCTTTCTGCGACAGTGAGAACTCTCTGACTCTCTCATGGCGAAGTTGTTGGTCCAGTGAGGAAACGTGAATAGACTGCGTTCGTTGATCAAGCCACAAATTGTACAGCACTTCTAATATGAATTTGCATGTATAATCTCTTGAGCTGCGTCGAAACAGAGGAAGGATTCATATATGGATATGGGGCAGAGCCGCAGAAGCGGTTCCAGGATTCTTGGGTAAAGAGATTCAGCGCGTGGAATTTCGAAAAGGAGTTTTGACTTCGTGAGAAATATATATAATTGAAGGGAACGGAGGAAGGACGAAGGTGCGGGAGCAAGCGACTGCCATGGCAGATGATTCTTGATGGATTGTGGGGGCGCAATTTATATAAATGATAAAAAATATATATATAAACAAATTAAAATAAAAAATAGAAGGAAGAAATAAAAGTGTTTGCGAGTTGACGCTACAGGACATATGCTTGATTGTTGTGGAAGTTTTTATGACTAATTTATTAATCTTTTTTTTTTTATTTTTATTAGGTTGGGTTTCTCTCATCCCTATCACCACTAATGGACTCTCTAGCGGACACTCCCCTTTGAGGCACACAGCCTGGCACGCAACCTGGCGGGATCGATGAGAGATACTAATCTCACGCCTGCACACACGGTAGCCTGCACACACGGTACCCTCCACACGTGCAGGAGTAAATTGCGAATATGCACTTGTACTGGAAGGGTTCGAACCCTCAATCTCTCCGTCAAGCGGCCTATGAGACTCCATCCTTTCCACCCGAGCATATGCCTAAGGGTGACTAATTTTTTAATCTTGACAAATGAAAGATATGTTTGTTTTTTAAGAAAAATATTTAATGATATTGGCCCCACGTGGGCAAGCCAAGTAAATGTCTCACACCGTATCATCTAATGAAGTCGTGCTAGGTTGGTTCATGTCATCAGGGATTCGTATTTTATGGCATGATTATTTTTTCAGGTTTAATTGGCTTTACAACTAGTTCAATATTTTCTTTTTTATATTGAATATCTTACAAATATATTAAATATTTCAAAATTCATTAAAAAAAAGATACCATGTAGTCACGATTGCTTGACTAGCTATGTCTCTCTATAATATAACAATTCAATTGAAAGAGCATTAGTTATATGTATAAAATATTTTTAATTTGGTAAAAATCTAATCAAATGCCAATAATTATACTTTATCTCTAGTATAATGTTATTATTCATCTCCTCAACCCTACATATTCAATTAAAGATGAAAACGTATTTATGTATTGATAAAATGAATAGTATTTTAAAATCTATCCATAAATTTATAATTCAATTTTTGTAACATCTAATAATTATTAAATTAACTACTGATTAAATTTATTGATTTATTTTTATCCATTTATGCTATCAGATGTTATTAGATATTATTATTTTTGACTTTATAATAATTTCATACTTAAGGTGTGTTATGCAATGATAAGAGTATTTATGAATTTGTACATAAAAATAGTACTCTGTTAGTTCATTTTTATTCATTTATGCAATCGAATGTCATTAAATAATAATATTATTTTTTATTTCCTATTAATTTTATGCTTAGGGGGATGATATGCAATCTAAGAGTACTTTTGAGTTTGTGCATAAAAACAATACTTTGTGTTAATAATAATTTTCATACCAATAAAAATTAAATTTAACATTTCATGATATAAACTTGGAATTGAAAATTTTAAATATTATTATGAAATGAATTAATTATGAAAAAATAAATAAAACAGTTAATATTTTGAAATCCTCATAAATAAAATGATTTTTTTTAAATCTTCTCATAAATTTATAATTTAATTTCTATAAACTCTTATAACAATTAAATTAATATTTTTGTAACTATCAATAATAATTGAATTTATCAATTTATTTTTATTCATTGATACTATTAAATATCATTAAATATTATTCTCATTATTTTTTTTTATTTCATGAGACTTTCATGTTTAGAAAATTATATCAAATGTTAAGAGTGCTTATGAGTTTATATGCATTAAAACACTATAATTTTGTTAACCACTAATAATTAAATTAAAGTTTTTTGTAATTTAAATTTTAAATTTCATTTTTATTTGATATTGATAATTAAATTGATGAATGATAATTATATTAATAATTTCTATTACAGTTGTTAAGAAATAAATTTATTTATGAAATAGTAAATAATTAACATTTTGAAAGCACCCCACAAAAAAAAAATGATTACTATGTAATTTAAAACCTCCTAATAAATGTCAACGAAACAGCAAATAGCAAAGCAAAAGATTTCTTTCCTTACTTTAGCCCACAATTATTTCCTTATTTCTCAATTAATTATTTAGTACAGTTAGCATATATTTAGTTTACATGTACAGGATTCGACATATTATAGTTTACATGTATAGGGCTAGAATCATGCTAGAACTTATTTACTTTCCATGTATAGCATTCTTGTAAAGTCTATATATATAATATACAGAACTCAAGGCTAAACTCTTTGGCCATTCACACAATACTTTGACATGATTAGAGCCAGCCAACTGCTAAGTTTTTTTTCCCCCTTCGAATTTTTTTGTCTTCTCAGTTTCGGAGATGCCTCTCGTTTCTGTGGCTATTGTGGTTTTTTTTTTTTCTCTTCTGGAATTCTTTTGTTTTCTGTTCTTTCAACCTTTTGTGGCTAAGTGGCTATCGGCACAACATGTTTTCTGGTTTGCCATTTATTTTAGTGCATGCAACAACTTTCTATTGCTGTTTTTGGTGCTTCTCTATCTCGTCACAACAGGTTTCTGTCCTTGTGATTCTAGGCACAGTAGGCAACAACTTTCTGTTATTGTTTTTAGTGCTTCTCTATCTCGACACAACAGGTTTCTGTCCTTGTGATTCTTGCCACAGTAGGTTTCTTGGTTCAAGATTTATTTTTAAGTGCAGGAAGGTTGGTCTTGGTTCTCTTTGTTGCTGTTTCTAGTGCTTCTCTGTCCTTGTAATTCTTGGCACAGTAGGTTTTTTGGTTCAAAATTTTTTTTTAGTGTAGGCAGATCGTTCTTGGTTTTATTTGTACCTGCGTTGATTTATTTTTTGGTGGCCTTTTTCTTTCAGCACGATCTATTTTTTTTTTCTTACTCCTCAATTTTCTTCTTTATTTAGCATAGACTCCGCACCTATGTGTGCCAAGTTTACGGGCAACAATTATTCTATGTGAGCTTTTCAATTTGAACTTTTCCTAAAGGGAAACGATGTTTGGGGTTATATTGATGGCATTTATTGTGCACCCAATCCTGATAAATCTAATGAGTCAACGACTTGTCCTTCATGGGTTGTGCTTGGTGCCAAGGATTCAACGGCTTGTCCTTCATGAGTTGTGCTTGATGCTCGGATTATGTCTTAGCTTCTTGACTTAGTTGAGTCATATATTGTCCCCAACTTGCTACCTTGTCGCACTGCTCAATCTATGTGGACTTATTTAAAAACAAAATATCATCAAGATAATGGTGCCTGTTTTTTTCAGTTAAACCATGCGATTGCCACATTTCAACATGACAATTGTTCCATACAAGACTATTATTTGGGGTTTCTAACTCTTTGGAACGAATATTCAGATATGGTTACTGCAGATGTTCCTGTTGCCACTCTTCCCATTATCCAACGTCTTCACGAGATTAGTTGTCATGATTAGTTTCTTATGAAACTCTGCCCCGATTATAAATTTGTTCACTTATCTCTGCTGAATTGTTCTCCTATTCCTTCTCTTGATGTTTGTTTTGGTGAATTACTTTGTGAACAACAACAACTTAGTACTCAAGTTACTTGGGCACAATCTCATGGTAGTTTTGGGTCTATCCCTGTGGCTTATGCTGCTCAACGACGAGGACCGCCTGCATATTCTAGCACCTTAATTGTCGTGTTTATGCTGCAAAGAATTTGGGCATATCACTGCTAATTGCTCCAAGAAATTTTGCTTTTATTGCAAGAAAAACGGTCACATTATCAAAGACTGTCGTATCTACCCGCAAAATCGTCAGGCCAAGGCATTACATGCTTCTGTTATTGTACCCCCCACAATGACTTTTGCAGCCCCTAGTTCTTCTTTAGGTGACTCCTTTGTTTTTGCACCTACTACAATGAATTACTGCGCACACGAAATGGTGCAACAGATGCTAATTTCGGCATTATCAGTAATGGAGCTCCAAGGTAACAATTCTACTAAACTATGGTATGTGGACTCGGGTGCCTCTAATCACATGACGAATAATCCCACTACCCTGTGTCATGTTCGGCGCTACATTGGTCAATCTGCTTTTCAAAATACCATTGACAGTTCTTTGCCAACAGCTGTTGTAATAGATGCCTCTTCTATGTTCATTGATGTGTTTCTTGCTCCTTAACTTTCCACAAATCTTATTTCTTATGGTTAATTAGTTGATAACAATTGTGTTGTTAATTTTTCTAATAATGGTTGTGTTGTGTAAAACCATGTGAGGAGGGAGCCAATCACGAAGGGACCTAAAGTGGGGCGCTTGTTTCCATTACTTTTGCATGTTTTAGCACGTTCTCCAGTTTCTTATTAAGTCTTTTGTTTGTAATAATGTTTTAGATCTTAGTATGGTGTGACAACGTTGTTTAGGCCATCCCAATACTCAGATCTTATCTCATGTATTGAACTCCGGTTTGCTTGTTAATAAATAACATTCTTCTTTTTCTCTTGAGTGTGTCCCTTACAAACTTGGCTTGGTAAAAGCAAAACTCTGCCTTTCCATTTGCATGCTAGTAGAGCTTCTCAGTGCTTTGATCTTATCCATAGTGATGTTTGGGGACCTTCCTCGGGTAGTTTACATGAAAAATTTAAATACTATGTGACTTTTATTGATGATCATAGCAGATTTACTTGGGTCTACTTTCTTCAGTCTAAATTTGAGGTTTTTTGTACTTTCACTGAGTTTTTAGCGTATGTTCACAATCAATCTTCTACTTCTATTAAGACATTACGCACAAATTCTGGTGGTGAATATGTGTTTACTAAGTTTCAAGAATTTTTGGCTTCTAAAGGTATTATTCATCAACGTTCATGTCCTGCTACTCCTTGGCAGAATGGAGTAGCCAAACAGAAAAATCGTCATCGCCTATATCAAAAATTAATTTATAAAATTATGAGATATCTAAAAAAAAAAAAAGAATAATTGCCCAACTTCCGTTTCAAATCTGGAAAAAAAAAATTAAGGAAAAACATCACTGCGAGGAGAAGAGAACAATTTAGAGAGGGAACTCTTTTTTTTTTTTGTCATTCTATCCGTTAATGTCTTTTACATTCCGCCACAGACTAAATTCAAGAACTTGAATCACATGAAATCCATGACTTTCAATGCTCTAAAATAACAAATTATTTTATATAATTCCGTATTTCAGAGATGATTTATATTGACTCTAAGAACTTTCTAGTATTCTAGTCTTATAGGATTTTAGATTTCTTTGACAAAGATTCTGATGTGAAGTTCGACATAAATTCATTGGCTTATAATATATTGTATGTCTTAGGTGGCAAATTGGATGATCAAGATACATCGAAATTTTGCTAAATGAAGATGGAGTAGAAGTAGAGTTTGACATATTGACTTAGATGGAATTGAGAGAATGGAGGTTGGGAAAGTGCCAAAAGAGGTGGTGAGGATTGTAACGACCTGAAGAATAATGGTATTTAAACAATAAAGAGGGAGGGAAATTGAAGCAGTAACAGAAGGAGGCCGCCGACTTCGTCGACAAACAGAGAGATTCGTCGACCAGGGTACAAAAGGGTCTTGTCGACGAGGTCATATTTCGCCGATAAGAAGATACCAAGAGGGTGTTCCAAAGCTCTGAATTTCATCGATGAGAAGATGGCGCTCATCGATGAACCTTCTTTTTGGCCTCGTTGACGATATGACGTGGCTCGTCGGTGAAGCCCACAATATAAATAGTGCTAAACTCAGTTTTTAAGCAGAAATTTCACCCAGAATCTCTCTTTCTTCTCCCATATGACTCATTCTCTCTCTCTCTCTCCTCGATTTTGGCCCCGTAGTTCGTCGAATCGACAATTTGAGGCCACCACGACGCTCCTGGGAAAGTTCTCCCTAAGTCTGCTGGAGCGGATCGTCGGTGGGACGAAATTGGATTTCATCCCTGATTCAGGGTAAGGTATTTTTGTTGAAATTTGGCTTTCCAGCAGTTGTAAGAAATGCAGCAAACATAGAAACAATAATATTTTGTTCTGAGATATATGATTTTTAGGGGATTGAGTGGGAAGCCCTACGGTTGTAGGACCCCGATACAGTAGGGGGTTTTTAGCCAGAATCAGGTAAGGGAAATATGTTATGCTAGGCAGACCTATTATGATTCGGTATAAATTATATGTTTTCAGCAAATTATTATTCAAATTATTTATGCAGTTTCAGAGCTTGATAATGTTGATATTTAATTATGTGGCATGAGTTAGTATTAGTAGTATAAGGTTTCCATAATTTTCAAAATACCATGATATTTAGCATATGCGCAGAAACTTGTATTTTGCAGTATTTTCATAATATTATGATATACCTATTTCAAAACCATAACATTTAGTTCATACAGTAAATCAGATATTTCAGTTATTCAGTTAAGAAGATATCTCAGAAACTCAATTATTACAGTTTACTCAGCATTTTTTATGATGTTATGGTTATTTCAGATGTTACAAAATCATGGTAAAAACAATATTTTTAAAAATATCAGTTATGTATATAGTATCAGACTCTGGTAGACCATATTCAGTAGTAGAGTACAGTACCGTAGTTATATTCAGTTAAGAGTGCAACCCCTATTCCGATAATAGGTGGTATTTAGAAGTCAATCGTGCCTATGTTGTGGATAGGCTCCCCATCAGATATGGGTTGAGGGGGTCGATCTGACTGTCGGAGTTCAGTTGACTTACCCTGGTCAGCCAGTCAGGTTAAGTCCCGCCTTCGGGCTGCACAACCCTATCATGAGGGGTTGATTCATGACTTTAGTTATCCATCCAGAGAACTTTCTTCAGTTTTATTATATATGTATGATCAGATTTTTTAGAAAATTAGCCCTACTTAGATATTTAGAAGTATTATGAGCAGATTATTCAAAAAAACCAGATTATGTTAAACAATATAGGGTATGATATATTGCAATAGACATGTGAGTTTTCTTTCAGATTTTATTAATTATGGTATTTTCTTAAATCAAAATTTCTAAGCATAGGACTCACTTGCTACACTCTAGTAATAACATGTTTCTTCTTACTGAGTATCGCCTCATCCCATTTAACTTATATTTTTCGGGTGATCGAGTAAGGCAAGCAAATCAGGCTTGCAGATAGAGAGGTTTTCAGTGCTGCCTATTGATAGAATGAATATTTTTCGGAAGGTTTTCTTTGTATAGTTCTAGTCTTTGAAGAGGGTTTTTGGGAAATACAGCTTTATATGTAAATTTTATGGAAGTATTTTAGCACTTTGGTATTGTACGACATTGTATTGTATATGCATATGCTTTTCGCAGATCGTTACAAGGATTTTAACGATTTAAAGAGCATAACGGTCATTATTTAATTAGTTGGAAGTCAAATATAATTTTTAATTAAATAAATCAATAGCTTTAATTGAATAGTTTAAAGAGCATAATGGTCGTTTTAGTTAGGAAGTCAACTACTATTTTTTTGAATTAAAAATTTAATAATTTGTTAATGAACCTATCGCAACATTTCGGAGAAAGGCCCGAAATGGCAAAGAATAATAATATTGAAAATTTGATGGAGTCACCATTAACTTGTTATTTACCTATGTGCAATTAATTCACCTAGTTAATACCCGTTGATTGGTCTCTAGACTAGTCCAAAACCAATAAACCACTAGTTTCAATCTGCTTTTACAAGAGTTGGGAGTGGAAGTACAGTTATGCGAGAGAAAGGTACTAGCACCTCCTATACACCTGTTCTACGAACGGTACATAATTAATTACAAATTATCCCTAAATTGAATGTAATAATCTTTAATCAATCCTTTAAAAATAAATAAATAAATAAATATTTAAACAAAAAAGGAAAACTATGGTGCAATTTAGGAGTGTCTAATAAGATCTCCAAAATGAGGGCATCTTGTTAGACAAACTTTTCTTAGAACTAATATAGGTGAGGTCTAAAATATCTCTTTACCCTTTGTTAAATTATTGGGACACACATACACAAAGATAGGATATACACACACACACACACACACACACGGATAATAATAAAAAATCATCAAATTTGAGTAAAAAAAGTCTTAAAATATTCCCAAAATTTTTCAAAACTTTATAAATTTTTTATGAAACTTTTCTGACATTTTTTCAAAACTTTCTAGGATTTTTAAAGACTTTTCTTCATTTTTTTTATTTTTATTTTTTATTTTTAAAATTTGAGTAAAAAATAACTCAAATATTTTCATTTTATTTTTATTGATGTTTAAAATATATTTTTTTATGATTTTCCTTGATTTTTATTTTTTTCCAATTTTTAAAAATTTAAAATCAAATTAAAAATAAAATAAAAAAAACCATCAACTTTAAAAATTGGGCAGGTTCAATCAGATCTGACCCCGTTGGGACAAGTGAGCCATGTGTCCACCTACAATTGTGATACGTGGTTCTTTTTAAATTTATTTTATTTTTTGAACTTGTCGGCCTTAGTATACTAGGGCTAACAGAATCCACTATAGTAGGGTGTTGTCAGTATGACGTCACCTGCCGACGTCACTTGCCATGTGGCAACTTTTTTTTTATATTTTTGTAGCAGTTGACGTCACCCACCATGTGATAGTTTCTGAATGGCTCTAAATAGGTGACATGGATTGCTGACATGACAAAAATCAAGTCGTCTAAAGAAAACACATATTGGACGACTAGTATTACACCACGCCACCCTCGAAAGACGCAGTCCTAGCTATGCCACGTGTCACTATACTAATGGTGACACATGTCCCACTAACACCCATATATAAACTTGTTTTTTTCCTCTCTCTCTCTTCCTTTCTTCCGTTTCACTTCTATCTACTCTTTTTCTTTCTCCCTCTTTGCTTGTGGATCTGCCCTTCTTACACCTCTACTCTCTCACTCCTCTACTCTCTCTTTCTTTCTCCCTCTTTGTTCATAGATCACTCTCTTTGCTATGCTCGTAGATCTCCCTCTCTCTCTCTCTACTCCATTTCTTTTCTTTTCTTCTTCTTCTTTCTCTATTTTTACTTTGCCTTTACTATTTTCTCACTATTTGGTAACTCTCTCACTCTCTATTTCATTCTCTTTTCATTTTCCCTTTTTTCTTTCTTCATTTTTGTGACGACCTACTCATTTTCCACACATATTTTTTTATTTTATAATATAATAACATCAAAATCACCAATCTCATCAAATCATAATCCACCTGGACCTGTGGGTACCAGGGATATATCAGAACATATAGCAGAAACCCTAGCAACAGAAAACATACAATCATGTACGTCTCAATACCATATGTTACAATACCAGAGTTACTGCAATCACTACATCTCAGTATATACATCTCAAAAATCAGATATAGGGACATTTCCCACAAAATCTAACTGTCCCTACAAAAACTTACTCTTCAAAAAGAGCAATCAAACCGCACTAGATCAACGTGGCTTTTCCCACTCTCCTATCTGGGGCTTTTGAAAAGTTTATAAGATTTAGGGGTGAGACACCTCTAAGTAAGGGAAAATAAACTAATATCAGTGTGTGACAATTTGAGTATTCTGTGTTCTACATATACCATATATAACATATGTTGTAACTGTTTGTCAAATCTAGGAAAACATATATATATATATATATATATATCAAATCATGGGAGAACATACTGCATTTTCATAAACATATCTCATCTCATATTATAATAATAACATAAAAATATTTCTAGTAGGTTAACTGGTTGTTGTCATGTATTACCCCCACATGACTGGGTTGTGTGGCCCGAATGCAGGACCTGACAATGTTGGCCGACCATTGCCAAGTCAAACATACAGTCTGTAAGTCCGATGGATCTGCCAAATCTGGTCCGTACACCAGGGGCGATCACAACACACTTTTTTAAAAACCACATCGACCATCCAATCTCACACCACTCCGTACAGCGGCGTTAACACAAATATCATGATCACGAAGACCATGGACACATAGCAGCGGTACCGTGCAAGTGCTAGCCTAGACCAAGCCAACCAGGTTCTAATATCATATAATATATACTAAAACTGTGATATATTGATATCTCATATCATTAATTTTCATATCAATCATATCATTTTGCATATATACATGTATCATGAAAATCATTGGCCCGTACGCCGGTATTACACATTTTATCATAGCTTGGCTCGTACGCTGGCAAATCATAGCATAGCCCATACGCTGGCAAATCACATCACATAGTACGGCCTGTACGCCGGCAAATCACAGTCACATAGCACGGCCTGTACATTGGCAAATCACATCACATAGCACGGCCCGTATGCCGAAAAATCACAGTCACATAGCACGGCCCGTACACCGGCAAATCACAGTCATATAGTACAACCCGTACGCCTGCAAATCATATAAAAATCTCGGCTCGTACGCCAGTTTTTCATCATAAAAATCAGTATCATAATCACATTCCCAGAAAACAGTATTTCATATCATTTTATACTCATGCCACACTAACAGATTTTTTTCGCATATTCAACATACCATCATTTACAGTATTTTCCCAAATATATATCATATATATATATACACACACACACACACACACACACACACATGCATTTTCTCAAAAGAACTAGCTTAATTTATCCCCTTACCTGACTACTGAGAAAGCCCCCAAAACAATTTAGTCTAACTCCCGTAGGATTTCTTGACCAATATCCTGAAAATGAAAATTATCAGTATTAAATTTCAGTATTTTCATGCGTACATCATTTCTTATAACTATCATAATATCAAATTTGGCTTAAAAAGTCTTACCTCAACTTATGAATGATTTCCTACTTCGTTTCACCAACGATCCACTCCGGTAGACTTGCAGAGAACTTCACCAGGAGCGTCGTGGTGGCTACAGATCGTCGATCCGGTGACTGTCGGGGCCGAAATAGAAGAGAGAAGGGAGAGAGAGACGTAGATAGAGAGAGAAGAGAGAGAGGGGTGCTAAAAATGATAAAAATCTCGGTTTTCCACTATTTATAGGGTCAGATTCATCGACGGGACACGTCACTTCGTTGACAAATCCTTCAGTAAATTCGTCGATGAAGCCCTGTGTTCGTCGACGAAATTCAGAGCAACTCAAACCGCCTCTCGGTATTAGGGTTGAATTGATTGGGTTTGGTCAGTTAGGCCGGGTAACATTCAGTTTGGGCACTGGGCTTGAACTTAATTAATAGGGTCATACCAAACTTTATTTAGGGATTGAACTTGGACTAATCAATTGTTGAATTTGGTCTAGATCCTCCCAAACTCTATTTGGCAATGGGCCATGATCAGGTTCAATGGTTAATGGGCTCAAGTCCAAATCGAACCTGGGCCTTGGATCTTGGTCTCTGGGTCACAGGTAAGATCTTAGGTCAACAGGTTTGATCCAAATAATGGATCGAATCCAAGTCAATGAGTCAGATCCAAACCTTTTATTTTAAATAAAATTTTGCATTTCAAATCACTAGATCTTAAATTTTAAAATTTATGATAAAACAAAACATAACAACCTTCATAACAACCTTAGTCTTCAAACACCTTTTGTCTTCAAGCTTGATATTCGTCTTTCAATTTTTCTCTAATTATGGCCTTTTGCATTCTCCAAGTCTTAGGATCTACAACCTTTTTGACTCTTGAATTGTAGCCTTTATCCGATTCCTTCTTTCTTCACAAACTCTCATCCAAACTCAGAATTCTCTCAAACTCTCAATTTTTTGACTCCCACTCTCAATTGTTTATATGACTTCTCTGTATTTGTGTTCTCTTACTCTCAAAATGCCTTTATTTCATAAGCTTGTGGAACTAATCAACTTAACACTAATTAGTCAATCAATACTAAATTTTTCAATCAGTATTGAACTCAGTTTTCCCACGTTTCTCACATGTTTATTTGCTTGAATCTTTCTTTTACGGGTTTGAACTTGGAGTTTCAGATGCTAGCCCATTTCTTTTATTTATTTATTTATTTTTCATTTTCAATGTATAATTCATTTCCTTGTATTTTAAATTTTTTTCTATATTTTTTTTATGGAATGAAAATTTGTATAATTTGTTATATTGGACTTGGACAAAATGAGTGTCTACAGAATCAATAGTACTAGAGGAATAAATATATCAGCTAATAAATAATAAATATTATAATTAATTTTTTTAAAAAAACTGAAATATTAGTGTGAAGGGCTTAAAAAGTGTAACGGTCTTTAATAAACTAGTTTGGAAATCAATTATTTTTTTTAAATAAAAAAATTATTATGAATCAATAATATTAGAGGAATAAATAAGGATTATAATTAAAAATATTAAAAAATTAAAAATTAATGTGAACCGTTTAAAGAACATCATGGTTGTCATTTAATTAGTTTGAAAGTCAAATCTTATTTTTATAATTAAAATATAATAAATAATTAATAAACCAATAGTATTTGTAATAGTTATTATGATTGAATAATTTAAAAAATTAAATTAGGAAGAAGATTTTAGAGATTTTGGAGACCAAAATAATCTCTTTTAATATATAATATAGGTGGATAAGATTAAACGAACTCTTACCGATCCGTTGGTTGATTTAATTGGTAAAAGATTTGATTTGTTTGCAGCCCTTAAGAAGCTCCCCATGCTCCACTAGGGTTTTGGAGCGATAGAATCTGCACCGTACACGTGTCTCGGCTCATAAACTCATCGCCCTCCTCACTCGAATTAGGGTTTCGCACCTCCGTTATAAAATCTCTTCTCCTATGCCTCTCTCAGGCATTCTCCGTCCTCTCTTTACCAGGTGCGTTAGTGTAGGCCCGAAGAAAGTTCCTCCTAGGGTTAGGGTGTTATTTTTTTTTTCTGTACGCAACGCGTCGATTACTGATTACCTGCGCTCTCTAAAAGGTGTGGGCGTTGCGTATGAGCCGACGCTACAATTGTTCCGTTTCTGGTAATAACGTAGGGCTTTGTGTCTGCGAGAGCCCCTCTCAACAGATCCGGAGAAATCTTCTTCTTCTGATCTATTTCTTGCAGTAATAGTCCAAATAGTCATTGTAGTTCTTCTGTTGCTGTTGTTATTATTATTTGTTTTGTTTATGCCGTTTGTTTTTGTTTTCGTCAAGAAATTTTGAGATGGAGTTGATGATAATTTCCCCACATGATCGACGCTGATTATACTGAGCGACTCGTTTCTCTTATCGAGAATCCAAGCCAGAAAATCTGATCCATCTTATCCATTCTTTACTGATTTTGTTTCCTCTTATATTTTTTATTCTCCGTAGTTCATCATGAAGATTTATTTTTGCTTTTGACATGATATTGTTATTCTTTCCCTGTAAGACTATGTGATATCAAAGATGCTTTTTAGATAGTCTTTTTACACTGATATTTGTATAGTCTTTTTACACTGATATTTGTTTTTAATGGTGTTTGCAAATCACCTCAGTGAAAGGGAATTAAAATATAGTATAAACAAGAGATGGAAGTGATGATCATTTTCCCCCAATGATCTACGCTGATTATACCGTGCGATTTTTTTTCTCTTTTGAGAATCCAAGCCAGAAATCTGATCCATCTTCACAATTTTAAGTTTCTTTTTGTTTTGATTCTATCAGCATTTTAATCAAATTATTCAACTAGAAATAGAAATATTTTTGTACTTTAAATCTGCATCAATGCTCTTTACACAAATGTTCTTTTATAAATAATCATTACAGAGTGTGACTTATGATCTCATTTTTTGTTTTTAATCTGTAAACTGGTTTTGAATGCACAATTGTCGATGATGACAAATCTCAAGGCTTGTTTCTCGAAACATTCGCAGTGGCCGCCTGAGAGCTTTCGCCTTAGCCGGGTTTGAGAGCTTGTGCTGCTTGAATCCTTCCTTGGATGTCTGAGACGTTCGTTCTCTACACTTCTGATTGCGATTGTACGCCTGATATTGCAATTACTTGTTTCATTTACAGAGTGACTTTTGATCTCTTTTTTTTTTTTAATGATCTGTAAACTGGTTTTGAATGCACAATTGTCGACGATGACAAATCTGAAGGCTTGTTTCTCGAAACATTCGCAGTGGCCGCCTTAGAGCTTTCGCCTTCGCCGGGCTTGAGAGCTTGTGCTGCTTTAATCCTTCCTTGGATGTCTGAGACGTTCCTTCTACACTTTTGATTGTGATTTTACGCCTGATATTGCAATTCTTTGTTTCAGCAGAAATGTGATATGAATCAAAGAATCTATCGTCAGGCAATACGAAAATATATTCTGCCTTTAGCCCTGATTATTCTTTTTTACAATATAGGATTTATTGGTGACAAGGTAGATAGATTTTCAGTCTGCTCATCATATCTCTTATTTTCATTTCAAATATAATTTTTGGAGGATTGGGTCATGATGTTGGATGAAGAGATGAATCAATCGGATTCCCAATGATTCAAAAATGATATCAAATCCCTTTCTTTCTGACACATCTTGTATCCTCCATTTCATATTGATAATTTTCCCATTTTTCATTCTTTTTATAGGTAAAAATGCTTGAAAAGTTCTATGTTTGTTTTGATATTAGAGTGGCCTGTGATGATTAGTCAGGGCATTTCATCATGCGTCCTCCATTTCATATTCATAATTTCCCCATTTTCATTCTTTTTAAAGGTAAAAATACTTGAAAATTTCTATATTTGTTTTGATATTAGAGTGGCCTGTGATGATTCAACAATATTTGCTACTCTTGATGGGCAAATATTTTTTCCCATCTGATGACTCCCATCCACCAAGATCTCTGAGGCTGCTCATCCAAAAAACTAAAGAAGTATTGTTTTGTCTTTTTTTTCTGTGGAGCATGAGAAACATTTTGATCCTTTTATGGGAGAAATTATGGATTTGAATTTTTGTAGAAGATAATATGTATTATAAAATTGTACTGAATTTAATTTTAGTTTGGTTTGATATAGGGCTAAAACTTTGGAGAGGTTTTTTGAAGTTCTAAAATTCAGTTAATTTCTCTTTGAATCTTAGGGTGGTTCGAAATTAGGTGTTAGAAGAGTAAATTCTAGTCTTGGTTTTTGCAGCAAAATAAAAATTATTTGAAAAAAATAAGAAAAACTGCCATTATTGAATAAGGAAAAAATTACCAGAATTTGAAACATCTCCCACGCCCCACAGAACCCACCCCAATGATGTGCCTCTTTGAACACTATTACAACGGCTTTTGACACGGCTTGGTATAGATTTGTCAAAAATATATTTGCTGCTACCCTTCCATTGACTTCTAAAATGTCAGAAAATACTTTTCAATGATGATACTATATTCCTGCACATTGTTTGTTGAAAATCCTTTTTTAAAACTCTACAATTTGTATATACTTAACCTAAAAAACTAAATTCCTTCAGATTGAACTAGTTTTCGATTGTGCTCTAAATTGAAACATGCCATTAAACAACTATTATTATTTTAAAATTGGATACTAGATTACGTCCACATCTAGTATGATGTCTTTTCTCAAGGTTTTTCCTCAGTTGGATTGTATTTATCACGAAAACCATCCTAATAACAGACAAAAGTCATCTAAGTTACTCTTAGTTGCCCTTTGAACTCTCAAGTCCTTAATATATCTCTCAAAAAGTTTTATTACTGGCCTATGGTTTTAAAATTCTTAGGACTTCGTAGTCTTTTTAATGGAAAGTTAGTGTTTTGATTTTGTCAAACTCCAAGGAGGTCTGCGACATTAAATGTTAATCAAAATTTTGAAGAACTCATAGTAAATAATTGTTGTTGGGAAATAAATTTAATTTTATTTAAATTCGGTATGTGAATAAAATTAACAATAATAAGGTAATTTAAAAAAAATAAAATATAAAAATTGAAATGAAATTGAGATAATAATAAATATCATATTGCTTCCACCCTTGAAGTAATATGTTTTTTTTTGAAACATTATATTATTTTTTTTAATCTGTATTTCTTGGGGATTTCAATTATGATATAAAAATGAGTAATAATGTATATCACCCCTTTTGAAGGTTAAATGAGGTTAAAAATATACCCTTTGAAGGAAGTAAGTATTTACTATCTCTTGTGGAGACTAGATATATAGCATCTTGAGGATGTCTATCGTACCAATTTTGGAGATTGATGATGCAATAAGCTTAATATGCAGTCCTATTGTAAAACAAGCCAACTCAGGAATTAGTTCACGTGAGTTTAATGAGCTTGAGTATTGTCCAATTCAGTCTTGATCATTTAGTTATTGAGCTACAAATCTAAACTTGAGTTTGACTCATTTATCTTAATGAATGAGTTTAGATAAGGTATTATCGAGTTGAAAACTTGATAACTCAAAAAAAATTGGCTCATTTGCTGTCCTAGTTGCTTAGATAGAAAAATGCACAAGGGATGAATTCTATTAGCGTAAGGCGAATGCTTTTTTAGATCCCGTTAGAGTTAGTTGAATGCCTTCAAGAAGGAAGATGACTAACAGTAGTGGAAAACATTGGTCATGTGTTTTACATCTGGACAATAGGCTCAAGCATGGTAGACCTAATATACACACACACACACACACACACACATATATATATATATATATATATCATAATACTTGCACAGAAAAAAATATATATAAATAAGTTAATAAAGCAACACTTCTCCATACATATTGTAGAATTGTTCTAGGCAAGTCCCCATATTTTAGAATATTTGAATGATTTCCTTATTATTAACATTTTCAAACACATTTTTTTCAATATATGTGACCATTCAATCATTCGTCCCTCTTTTGATTATGTAACCAATAATTTATAATGTCAATAGCTGAGAATTCTCTTTCTATGATTGGAGTTGTAATTTGCAATATAAGATAATTTTTAAAGTAAGAACAAGAAAGGATAAACAATATGTTTCTTTGTCTCAACCAGTCTCCCACGAAGATCACTCATTCCCTTAGTCCTGAAATGTAGTTTTAAATGTAAAAAACATATCTCAAGTTGGTTGCAAGTGTCATTAATTCTATGTGAAAAAAAAAAGATTTACATAGGTAGTATTGACCAAGTCAAAGTAATTTTTGTTTTATCAAAAGAACAAAAATGAATGTACTAGATTTAAGCATGACACAAATGAATACATTAAACCCATGATCAAGACTTTACTTGATAAAATAGTTCATTTGAAGTAATGTAAATTTGAAATACAGTAAACCCATCATCAAGACTACTATTGAGCTACAAAAGCATCATCCATATTTGGAATGAGAATTTTTGCGAATATTATAGAAAGAAGTAATATCATTAAGCAAAAATTTCCATCTTTCACTCTCATCATTTGCAACCATTGTTTGTGTGCTTTGACCAATATCATATCATTTATGATATCTTAATATTTCCTTTGAAATGCTTGAGACAAGTCATTGGTAAATCTTAATATATTTCTCGTCAAGTGAAAGTTAAATACAATTTTAAAAGATTGCACCAAACAAAAGATACTTGCTTCTGCTCTTTGTTCTGAGCTAGTCCCATTTATTTTAAAAACTTTAAGAACATTAATTATAAAATAAAACACAATAATCAAAGTGATTAGAGCTTTATCATGTAAACTAAGTGAGTAACAATGACCCATTTAAGAATGGTCTCTCGATTCAAACCATGCCCATTTGAAAGTTCTCCATTTTACAATGTTATCACAACTTTACGAGCTTAAGTTTCTCAAACAATGTTTGGTTATTGCATGAAAGACCAACCACACTTGTTAAATTGGCAACCAAATTAAAATGCACAACAATTTCAAATTGCTTTCAATCGTTGCAATAGCTACAAATGTTAATTGAAGCTCATAAGAAAAATAATGAACATAAAAAATCATTTTCCTTCATATATTCATTGAGTCCCCTTTAATGTTACTTGCTCCATTAGACCTTGTCTATGCACTTCAGATAAACTCAACCCATGTCTTGAAATAGGGACTCGATAGTAGCTTTAAGTGACATAACAATTGTATATAAAACATGAATAATGCTAATAAAGTTGTAGTGCCTTGAGCCCGGAGGGGTCCGGAGTGCTATTTCCTACACATATATCTCTGATACCATAGTGATAATGGCTCGAACCCAAATAGGGGTCCCGAGTGTCCCTGTCTATAAACTGAATTTAAGCATGCAACGGAAATTATATAAACCTCAAACATATTACCAAAGTTCTAAACCATCTCAGTTACACATATTTGTCTCAAAGTTCTATATATATTACATCCCAAAATAAAGCATAAACATAATAAAAAAATGTCTCGGTTACACTTACAAACAAAAAAAACTACCAAAACTAAACCCAGCTCTGTAGTATGCTTGGCTCGATTTCCTGTGGGACCTAAAAAATGAGTTAGATATTAGGGCGAAACACTTCTTAGTAAGGCGAATTAGATTAGCATTAGTGTGCGGCTATCATGAGTTTTAGTGTGAACATAATATTTTCATTTATTTAGTTGAACAAAAAATGACATTTGAAAGTTGTACTCACCTGTATAACTAAAAATACATATACTTTCTGTAGTGATCTTAAATAAAAATAAAATAAAAATAAAAATTATTAAAAAATTAAATTAAATAAATAAATAAAATTATTAAATAAATAATATAATATAATATAATATTATTATATAGGATATGTATAAGGAAGCAACTAGGATTGCACTTGAAGGAAAGCAAAGGCCGCCCCCTATTGCTGTGCAGTGTCCTTCGTCCTTCGTTTGGGGTAAAACATAGGCATATCTTTTGGGGAAAAACCAATTTTCACTCTTACCTCAAATTTTTCTTAAATCTTAAGCCCAATTAACGAATGAAAATTGCCAAGAAATCTGTGAGAAGATTCTCTACAATTTAACTGGAGCGGGTTTTCAAGTTGGAGCTCCGGGGCACCAACTCTAAATTGGGGGTAAGTTTAACAATTTAGGCTTTTATAGGCTATTTAGGGTATTCAAAACCTATGGGGATTTTAGGGAAAGTTACTCTGGGGATTATGATGAATAATGTGGTTAAGTTTGAAATTCAGCGTTCAGGGGTTTTGAACGCTGTGGGGCATAGGTCGGGGTTTTATCGGACTTTTCAGGAATCAAGTAAAAGGATTAAGTCAAGTCAGGATTTTATTAAACATGAATGGATTGAATTGTTATATATTTATTTATTTATAAGTTCAAATATTATTTTGAAAACCAATCATTCAACAAGTACAAATCTAGGATATATGGTATGGTATTTTTGAATATTATGAACGGTGGAAAATTTGAGTTATGTTACAAATTAAAAATACTATGTATCTTGGTTGTCTTCTGGAATATTTCCAAATACTGAAATTGTGGGGCAGGTGAATAATTTTATGGTTTATTGTGAAACCGAAATTGAGAATGGTTGTGAAACATACTGGAATTGCTTGTAAATAATGCAGGGATTTGATATGACGGTCGAGCGCCGAGATTTTGTTTAAATGGCTGTGAGTCGATTTGTATTTGTGGCCGGGGGTCAGGTTCTTGAAATGATAGGAAATATATGTGAATTGATATTTTAAATGGTGATTTTTATTATCTAAATTGCATGATATGTTTTAGGAACCCTGGGGACCAGTGTATTGTGAGCACGATACCGTTGCTAGTTAGGTCATGTGCACCCACACTATTTTAGATAAAAGTGCAGGGGGTCCCAGCCGACTGCCTGCGTGAGGTTAAAGTAAGGGCGCTGGACCTACAACTTTGCTGTGGATGCTTGCATACGTACTTGTAGAGGATGTTATTTTTTTGACTCTATTTTGGCTAATCACCCAAACTTAGTCCAGCCTTCGGGCTGCATAACCCGTGCCATGGGGGAAGTAAATGGCGTGTTTGTCACATGGAGTGTCTTATATGCATATCTGTTAATTTATGTGAATACGATTAATTAAAAAGATAATTTCGAGGGCTTGCTGAGAAAGACAAGTGCCCTAATAGCAGTAATGGTATTAGAGTAGAGGGAAGCTACTTGTATGGATGGATAATCTTTCCTATCCTCGGTTAATTGTGTGCGTGAGTGTAAAATAAGAATGATTTCATAAATGTGTTTATTTATTTAGTGAATTGGTATTTTTCTATACACTAAACGCATGCTAGTCACACACTAACATTCACTTTATAACGACCCGAATTTAAAAATGGTATTTAAATGATAAAGAGGAAGGTAAATGGAAACTGGAAATAGAAGGAGGCAGTCGACTTGGTCGACGACATTGCATTTTGGAAGGAATAATCTAGGGGATGTAGCAGGGCTTCGTCGACGAATACAAGGGATTTGTCGACGAAGGCTTTAGAGAATTTTTCGACGAAGACTGAATTTCGTGGACGAAGAAATACCGAGGGGGGGTTTGAGCAGACTGAATTTCGTTGATAAAGACTGAATTTTGTCGACGAAATCCCCTGTTCTATAAATATCAAAATTCGATTTTTAACTTACAAATTAAGTAATCTCTTTTCTCTCTCTCTCCCCTTCGGTCCTCTCTCTTTCTTTCGTCGATTTCGAGCCAGATTTTCGTCGAATCGACAATCCGAAGTCACCACGACGCTCCTATGGAAGTGCTCTCCAAATCCGCCGAAGCGGATCGTTGGTAAAAGTAAGGTGGAAACCATCCCAAATCTAGAGTAAGGCTTTTTACTCAACATTTGGATTTGAGACAGTTGAGAAAAGTGTTATACGCTTAAAAATATTGAAATTTAATACTGAGAGTTTTCATTTCCAGGGGTATTGAATTGGGAACGTTGGAAATAACCCCTAACTTGAGGTAAGACTTTTTAAGCCGAATTTGATTTAACGGTAGTTATGAGAATTGTTATGCACGTAGAAATATTGAACTTCAATACTGGGGGTTTTCAGTTTCAGGGTGTTGAGTTAGAAACCTTGCGAGTGCGGGGAAGATTTTCTTAGGGGCTTTTGAGGAATTAGGTAAGGGGATAAACTAAGCTAGTTTTGTTTTGAAAAAATGCATGTATATATATAGCATATGGTTTCAGGAAAAATAAATATATTTATATATATGATTTATATTTGGAAAATACTGTGAAAATGATCGTATGTTGAATATGAGAAAATCCGTTAGTGTGGCATGAGTATAAATTGTTATAAAATACTTTTTTCTGGGAATATGAATGATACGGATTTTTATGATGGAAAATCAGCGTACGCGCCGAGGTTTTTATGTGTTTTGTCGGCGTACGGGCCATGATATATGACTGTGATTTGCCAGCGTATGGGCCGTGCTATGTGGATGTGATTTGCCAGCGTACGGGTTGTGTTATGATGTGTTTGCTGGCGTACAGGCCTTGCTATGATATGATTTTCCAGCATACGGGTTGTGCTATGTGTTGCCGGCGTATGGGGGCCGAGCTTTGATAAAATGTGTAATATCGGAGTATGGGCCGATGATTTTTATGACACACTTACATATATGCAAAATGATATGATTGATGTAAAAATTAATGATATGAGATATCCATGTATCACGATTTTAGTATATGTTATATGATATCAGAACTTGGTTGGCTTGGTCTAGACTAGCACTTGCACAGTACCGTTGCTATGTGTCCATGGTCTTCGTGATCATGATATTTGTGTTAACGCCGCTGTACGGAGTGGTGTGAGATTGGATGGTCGATGTGGTTATTAAAGAAGTGTGTTGTGATCGCCCCTGGTGTACGGATCAGGTCAGGCAGACCCATCGGACCTACAGACTGGACTATTGACTTGGCAGTGGTCGGCTAACCATTGTCAGGTCCCGCCTTCGGGCCGCACAACCCAGTCATGTGGGGGTAATACATGACAACAGCCAGCTAACCTACCAGAAATTTTTTATGCTATTATTATTATATGAAATGAAATATGATTATGAAAATGCAGTATGTTCTGCCATGTTTTGATGATATAAGTATGTTTTCCCATATTTGATAAACAGTTACTGAACATGATATATATGGTATATGTAGAACACGGAATCCTCATGTTGCCACACACTGGTATTAGTTTATTTCCCTTACTGAGAGGGGTCTCATCCCTAAATCATATTAATTTTTCTGGAGCCCCTGATAAAAGAGCGGGAAAAGCCCCGCTGATCTAGAGTTGTCAGTTTGCCCTTTTTGAAGGGTAAGTTTTGTAGGGATAATTAGATTTTGCGGGGAATGTCCCTAGATGTGCTTTTGGGATGTATATATGAGATATAGTGATTATAGTAACTCTGGCGTTGTAATGCACGTTATGATGAGATGTATATGATTATATGCTTTCTGCTGCTTAGGCTTCTGCTATATATTCTGATATATCCCTGGTACCCATGGGTCTAGGTGGATGGTGACCTGCTGAGCTGGAATGTATGATGATGATTTTATTATATTATAAAAAAAATGTGGAAAATAAGCAGGTCGTGACAAACTTAGTCTTTTCCTTACTGAGTTGCGCCTCACCCCTACTTTACAAACTAACTTTTTAGAAAATCCTCGAGATCGGGTCTAGCAGGCTAGAGGAGTCGGACTAGCGGTGTAAATTTATGTAGGTAGTGTGTATGGATAGATAGTTTATTTTTGTGAAATTTAATGGGTTGTAATTATGTGAAAATAAATATATTTGTGTATAAAGATAGTTAGAACTATGGTAATGTAATTTGAGGATTTTGTATTTCATTTCTGCAGCATATATGTGTTTTATATTTGATAAATAAGGTATCAGGTACACAGACGTCACTAAAGTAGAACCTCGGGCCCACATGGCAGGTCGGGGTTGTTACAGGTGTTACAGGTTGTATTAGAGCCTAGGTTTGCTAGGTTCTGCAGACTTTAAGGATTGAAATAAGATAGGGATAGGATTGGGTAGGTTAAGATGAGTTTTGGTCTGAAAGCTTGGAGGTAGAAATCCTTTGACGGACTTCTGTGATTTTATTAATCATTCGCTAGTTTCACAAAATCATGTTAAATCCATCGATGGTTTCGTTTCTGGGTTAAGGGACTGGAATTCAGAAAATTTAGTTGGAATGTTAGGATGAGTGGGTATGTGTGTGAAGTTAATGTTAGGATGGAGATTTTTACCTCAATGGTTTTGTGATAGAATTGAAATATGAATTATTAAATTAGAACTTGTATATTAGATCAATTCCATTATTCCATATTTGACTTAATTATGTTAAATGTGAAATTTCTAAGTCGGGTTATATCCTATTTACAGGATGGATTGCAAGGGAAAAGATATTGTGGTTGGAGGGGATACCTCTAGTGAGGATGATGTTGATGCTTCAGCAGTGCTGCGACATATAGCGCGACAAGCTAGAAAGGAGAAGATGAGGGACTCTAGAGAGCAGGATCAGCCAGTAGCTGATAGGGGTTGCACATTTCAGCAGTTCACCCAAGCTGAAACGCCCCGAACCTTTAAACCCGAGTCCGGTGCGTTATACCTGATCACATCCTCATAAATCATATTCCAAAACATACGCAACGGAAAAACATGATTATAACCTCCATATAACATAATACCAGAGTTTACTAATTATAACTATAATCTATAATAAATCATCCAACACCTGCATTTCCATAATTACATATATCTCCAAAACATTTCAGTATGTTCACAACTTTCTTTTCTCCACAGACTTAAAATATAAGGACGTAAAACATATATATTTGCATCCCATAATTAAAATAAAAATATACCATTTTCTTTTTCTATTTCCCAATAATGTTATAGAACCTCTAGCTCTCTAAGCTTGATCTCGATGAAATCCTTAAAAAAAGATAAATTTATATTCGGGTGAGACACATCTCAGTAAGGGAAGAAACCATATATTAAAGCAATGTGTGGCCAACATAAGTTTATATATAACATAATATTTAACATTTGAAAATCCTTAACATAATTTTTGAAATCATTTCCTGATCCTAATCAAACACATGCAAATATTTAACCCACGAGATTACCCGAGGATAAGGGTGATTACCCGTCCATACAAGTAGCACCCCTCTGCTCTGATACTTAGGCAACCCAAAGGTCACAATTTAAGCATACCAGGGCACTCACCTTACTCAGTAAGCCCTCAAGTGTTAAATTGATCTCGTACTCACACAATTCATACAAAAGTTTACCGGCAAAGGCCCTAAGGATAGGGAAATCTACCCGCCCATACAAGTAGGTTCCCTCTGCCCTAGTACGTTATGCTGCTACTGCCACATCTGTAGCTACTAGTGCACTCGCCTTACTTAGCAAGCCCTCAGGCGAAAGGTACGCCTCGCCCGATCATAACATGTTCTACGTACATAGATACTTCTAATATCATAATACATCATTCTTTTCTATCATTATTCAAGCATACACATATGTTCATATTCATGGCTTAACATTGCATTGTATTTCACTTTAAGTGACTCTTTCCATTTTACATTATTCACATTTCACATTTCATTTCTATTCCATTCATTTCCCTTTTCATTTCATTTTCATTTTATACTCATTTTTATTTTAATTCATAAATACTCAACATCTTTCCAGCCGTGGTTGGTTAGCTTCGGCATCCTTTCAGCCGTGGTCGGCATCTTTCAGCCGTGATTGGTTAGCTTCGGCATCCTTTCAGCCGTGGTCGACATCTTTTCAGCCGTTGTTTGTTAGCTTCGGCATCCTTTCGGTCGTGGTCGGCATCTTTTCAACCGTGATTGATTCCATAATTGCATTAACACTCACATGCAACAATTTCATATATCATTTTCATGCTCATTTCATTTTCTGTATATCTTGCATCTCGTATATATATCATAATTCCACACAAAATTCTATTTTACTCATGCCACACAATTTAACAATAAAATTCATACAATGCCTATAAAATAAGCCAACCAACATTTAATGTTTATATGCTGAAAATACCTTTCATTTCTTACTTAATTATTCTGAAAATATTTCTCACTTTCATCAGTTCATTTTCGCATATACATATCTAATAAACAACCCTAAACTCGAAAGAAATATAATTTAAATGGCTGGCATTTTACCCATACCGAAACATATATACGTACATATAACACAATTTATTTTTTTATTAAATTCATAAAAATTATGATTTAATATATATATTTTTTCCCTTATCTGGTTTCTTGAACTACGCCAACAGGGACTCCGAAAAATACCTGCGGCGCTCACTCGGACCCTGAAATTAAATTCCTAGTTCCAATAAATTATTCATGAATAAAATATAAATTTAATACTTCCTAGGGTCATAATTCCTAAATAAATAATAATACCCTTAAATTTAGCCAAATTGACAAATTTTTCAAATCCCACTCTCACTTTGGAGTAAGGCCTAGAAAATCCCAATTGATAAATTACCTACGTCAAAATGACAGTGACGATGACTAGGACCCCGTGGTGGTGTCCGTTCGTCGATTTAATCACATATTAACGGCGAAATTGAGAAAATGGGAAAAAATTACCTTTTCCCAGGAGCAGTGCCTAAACCTTTCCCATGAAAAATCTGCTCCAGTAGAAATGTCGGCAGCGGAACCAGGATTCCAACGGCACCTTCCGTTTCCCGATCCGTCGCAAACTCACTGAGTAATTGAGAGAAGAAGAGAAGCGGAGACGGAGGAGTGGCACGCAGGAAAATATTCAGGAGGGGGGGGGGTGGCGTGTCTGCTTCCCTCCAGGTTCTTCTTCTTTCTTCTTTCTTCTTCTTCCTTCTTCTTTCTTCTTCTTTTACTCATTCTGTCAGTAACTTTATATATATATATATATATATATATATATATATATAATATATATATATATTAATATATTAAACTTATACTTATCATATATATATATATATATATATATCTTATTTTAATTATTTTTTTTTATAAATTCAATACAATAATATTTAATTTAACAACTAGTTATTTAATTATTTAATTTATCTTAATTTAATTTAATTTATTTATTTTTAATTTTTTTTCTTTTTCCCACACCATTCCTTTTATTTATTTATCTGTTATTTTATTTATTTATTATTATTTTTTAATTATTTTAATTTTTTGGGTCTTTACACAGGCGAACCCACCGGAGTTTGTAGGAGGACCGAACCCGATAATAGTTGAAGATTGGGTTCAGGAAATAAAGGATCTATTGGGGGCGTTGGAGTGCACTGAGGAGCAAAAGGTGAAATATGTCACTTACAAACTAGTGGGGGAAGTAAAGAGATGGTGATGATCGGTAAAAATAGTGGAGGAGCAGCGCCCAAGGTCGGCGGCTATCACTTGGAGCCAGTTTAGAAAGGTTTTCTTCGATAGGTATTTCCCCGCTGTCACCCGCGCAGCTAAGGTAGAGGAATTCCTGCAGCTAACTCAGGGGCCCATGACTATGCAGCAGTATGCGGCTAAGTTTGTGGAGTTATCCCGTTTCGCTCCACACATAGTTCCGAACAAGCCATTGAAAGCCACAAGTGGTGGCGTTGCTTTTCTGTAAAGACTTGGTGAATTATATGAATTAAATAATAATGGGAGGATAGGAAGGAAATTGTTCGTCGACAAAGTGGCTTATTGGGATCGTCGATGGGGACACGTGTCTTGTCGACGAGGAATTACCGAGAGGCTATTTTTAGTCCTGAATTTCATCGATGAGGAATGAGCATTCGTCGATGAACTTCCTTCGTGGCCTCGTCGACGAAGTGACGTGTCTCGTCGACAAAGGTCAATGTATAAATAGCCCTAAACTCGTATTCTAGCTCAAATTGTTCAAGAAAATTATATTTTCTCTCTTCTCTTTAAGATTCTAGGTCCATTCTTCACTGGATCGATGATCCAAAGTCGCCACGGCACTCTTGGGGAAGTTCTCTTCATGTCTACTGGAGTGGATTGTTAGGAGGGTTAAATTCTATCCCAAATTCAAGGTAAGGTTTTTTATTTGGTATTTGGCTTTCCTACATTTGTAGAAAATGTAGTACTCAAAGAAATACTGAAGTTTTATTTAGGGAGATGTTGTTTTCAAGGTGTTGAATGGGGAACCCTGCTGGTGTAGGACCAGTCATATTAGGGTTTTCTAGTAGTCAGGTAAGGGAAATATGCTATGCCAGTTAAAATAGAGATTTTTACTAGTAAAATATAGTATATGTTTATGGGTTTTCAGAGTATGAAATTATACAGTTTTATAAATTATATTTAATGAGTTTTAATTATTGTGTGGCATGAGAATATTAATATAGTATATAATTCTACACAACTTTTTACATAATTACGATTATATAGTTTCTACAAAATCATGATATACAGATTATATAGTTTTATTACAAAGCTATGACTACATAGTACTTACAGGATCATGATTTACAGTATATACAGACAGGAAGATGTTTTTACAGTTTTCATAGTACCATGATTATACAGTTTTACAGAACCATGATATACAAATCATAAAACCATAAAATATAGAAATACAGTTGATACAGAAATATAGTTTATTACAGTGTCATGGTTAATACAGTTGATACATAATCATGGTAAAACATATATATTTTATATAGAAATGTATTATATAGTATCAGACCCTGATGGACCATTATAGATCAGTTTACGGAGCACAGTAGTGTAGCTATTTACAATTTAGAGTGCAACCACATAACTCAAATAGTATGTGGATTTACAGTAGTCGATCGTGCCTATATACTAGACAAGCTCCCCGTCTGTAGTGACCCGAAGAATAATAGCATTTTAATAATAAAAGGGAGAGAAAATAGAAACAGAAACAGAAGGAGGCCATAGGCTTCATCAACGAAGGTCTTTAGAATTTCGTCGACGAATACAGGGCCTTGTAGACGAGAAAATACCGAGAGGCAGAATCGGCCTGCTCTGAATTTTGTCGATGAATTTACTGAAGGATTTGTCGATAAAGTGATGTGGCTCATTGACGAATCTGGCCCTATAAATAGCTAAAAATCAGATTTTTATTCATTTCTCACGCCGCTCTTTTTCTCCTCTCTCTCTCTCTCTCTCTCCCCTACGGATCCTCTCACTTCTCTCTCTGTTTTTGGCCCCGCCAGACGCCGGATTGACGATCCGAAGCCACCAGGACGTTCCTGGCGAAGTTCTCTTCAAGTTTTCTAGGACAAATCGTCGGTGGAGTCGAGTTGGATTTCATCCCAAATTTAGGGTAAGGCCTTTTAACCTATTTTTGGCCTTATGGTAGTTATAAGAAATGTTGTAGGCGATGAAATATTGATATTTAGTTATGGAAAATATTGTTTTCAGGGTATTTTGTAGGAGGCCCTGCGGGTGTTAGGCTAGTATTTTGTAGAGACTTTCTAGTAGTCAGGTAAGGAAAATATGTTATGCTAGGTATTTCTTAAAATATGATACAGTTTATTTAATTATGAAGATTATGTATTTAGTATGGTGTGACCTGTGAATATGTATATGGTACGGGGATATGTTTTACGAATTTAGTTTCATGATTTTACGAATTTCAGTATTATGATTATGTAAATTTCAGTACCATGATTTTATGGATTTTAGTACCATGATTATACGGATCTCAGTACCATGAATATACGAATTTCAGTACCATGATTATACGAATCTCAGTACCATGATTACACGAATATCAGTATTATGATTATGCAATTTCAGTGTTATGATTATTCAGTTCTCAGTATTACGACATATGAATTACAGTACAATTTATGCAGCATCATAGTTATTACGATTACTTCAGAATCATGGTAAAACAGATAATTATGTATAGAAATATATTATATGATATCAGACCCTGTTGGACTTATAGCTACAGAGTACGGTACCGTTGCTACAGATATTATGTTACTTTATGAGTGCAACTACCTATTTAGATAATACGTGGTAAGGTCGATCACCTAGGCCCTTGAAGAGGTCAGGCTCCCCATCCAGATATGGGTAGAGGTGGGCAGATCGACTGACAGAGTATAGTGATTTATTCCTGGTTGGCCAGTCAGGGTAAATCCAGCCTACGGGCTGCATAACCCTGTCATGAGGGGGCAAGTCATGACACACAGATAGCCACAGGGAACAGTTTCAATTATTATTACGTATGTATAGATTTGTAGAAACAGGGAACATACTTACTTATTCTAGAAGTATTTTGAATAAAATTCTCTGATACTGATATGTTAAACAATGGGGACAGGGGTGGTGGATTTTATCACTTATACTTTATGTATATATTCAGTTTTACATGCTTATATAGAAACAAATTTTCATGATATGGTAGATCATTTGCCACACACTAGTAATAGCATATTTCTTCTTACTGAGCATTGGCTCATCCCAGTGTTGAAATATTTTTCAGGTGATCCAGGTAAGTGAGCAGATCAGGCTCGCAGATAGAGGGGCTTCTGTGGTGTCCTGTCAGAGAGTGAGTATATTTTTGGGGATGATTTTGTATACCCTAGCTAGTTGAGGGTGTTTTTTGGGAACAGTGATATGTGTATATTCTAGGGAACATGTTAGTATTCTAGTATTAGCATTGCATGGTACTGGTTTTGTATTGTATATATTCACATATGGATATGTATATTCAGTTTCTACTTCTTGTTTTTTAGGTTTATGGTTGGATTTATCCTAGTATGGTATCAGAGTATGTTAAAAATTATGGTAAAAAAAAAAAACCAGTTAATTAAGCAGGTCGTTACACCGTCAGTTAGGGTTGAGGAGGCCGATCTAACTTTTGGAGTATAGTGACTTATCCTGGTAGGCCAGCCAATGATAGGTCCCTCCTATGGGCCGCACAACCCTGTCATGAGAGGTTAAATCAAGACATACAGTTATCCATCCAGGGAAATTTTTTCAGTTATTATATGTATATTCAGATTTACAGAAACAGTAGATGTATCTATGAATATTAGAAGTATTATGAATAGAAAATTCATAAAGACAGTTATGTTAAGTAACATAGGTATGAGCTATACTGTACGTTGTTTATACATGTTTTCTCAGATTTAGTTATCTATGGTATTTCTAAATCAGATTTTACAAATATGTAACTCATTTGCCACATACTAGCAATAACAAATTTCGTCTTACTGAGCGTTGTCTCATCCCAGTGATTTAACATTTTTCAGGTGATACAGTTAGTTGAGTAGATCAGGCTCGTAGATAGGGGGCTGCAATATTGCCCTATCTGTTGGGTGAGTATTTTGCGAGGTTATTTTTGTATAGCCCTAGTTTTAGTTGAGGGTATTTTTGGGAATAGTTGTGTATGTATATTTTGGGAAAATATTCTGACACTCTAGTATTGTATATATATGGTTGTGGTTTTATGAATTAAACTTCTCGCTGCTTAGGTTGGTTGTTGTGTCTGAGATTCCATGGGTCCTATTTGGACTGTGATGAGGGTTTGATTTATATTAAAAGGTATCACAACAGTGAAATTTCATAGTATATATATTTATAGAAATAAAATAAAATAAAATCAAGTCTATACATTTTCTGAGTTGGTAGATCGTGTCATGGCAGTTGAGGCCAGCATTTAGGAGGGGGAGAGAGTGGTGAACCAGAAGAAGAGGCCCTTGCCTCAGGGGTTTCAGACCAACTCTAGCTAGGGCTTATGGAAGCAGCCTGGTAATTTTTTGGGCCAACGACAGGAGATGGGGTACCGAGGCCATCAGGGGGGCTCCAAGCGCCCTATATGTTCTAGATGCCATCAGAGGCATTGAGGTGAGTGCAGGGGAGGACCAGTCGTCTACTACCGATGTGGAGATTCAAGACATCGGATGCGAGATTATCGCGCAGTGTTGAACTACGGGCTGAAACAGCCTCAGTATCAGGGAGGTAATCAGGCACCCCGAGGTGGTCACCAGTGGGGTACGGCTCAGGGGCGAGTATACTCACTTACGCTGGGTGATGCAGAGAACGCCGACTATGTGGTGACAAGTACTATTTCCATATTGTCAGATAGTGCTGTTGTGTTATTTAATTCAGGTGCAACCCACTTGTTTGTGTCTCGGGATTTGTTAAACTATGGGGGTTAGAAGCTCAACTGTTAGAGACTGAATTAGTAGTGGGCACAACGACAGGGTCAATGTTAATATGTAGCAAGGTGATCAAGGATTATCTGGTAGAGATTTAGGGGAGAGTGTTGTGTGCTAGTTTGATAGTCCTTGATATGCATGATTTTGACATTATTCTAGGAATGGACTGGCTAGAATCTAGCTACGCGAGCATTGACTGTCGCAAGAAGGAGGTGGTATTCAGACCTCCTAGGGAGCTAGAGTTTGTATTTTTTGGGTCGTGTGTGCGTTCGATACCACAGATCCTTTCTGCTATCCATACAAAGAGGTTACTTTTGGGGGAATGCCAGGGTTACCTTGTAGTGGTGAAGGAAGCGCCGAAGGAGGAACTCAAGTTGGAAGATATCCTAGTGATAAGAGAGTTCTCAAATGTTTTTCTAGAGGATTTATCGAGTTGCCTCCTGATCGGGAGGTGGAATTTGCAATTAACCTGATCCCAAGGACAACACCAATCTCCAAAGCCCCATACAGAATGGCTCTAGCTGAATTAAAGGAAAAAAAGGTGCAATTACATGAGCTTCTAGACAAGGGGTTTATAATACTGAGTGTATCGCCCTTGGGTGCATCGGTGTTGTTTATGAAGAATAAAGACGGATCGGTGAAGATGTGCATCGACTACTGAGAGATTAATAAGATAACGACGAAGAACAAGTATCCATTACCCTGAACTGATGACCTGTTTGATTAGCTTCAGGGTACGAAAATTTTCTCTAAAATTCAATCTGCGATCTGGATATCATCAGGTGAAGGTTAGATCATATGATGTATCAAAGATTGCTTTTCGAACTCAGTACGACCATTACGAGTTCTTGGTTATGCCGTTTGGGTTGACGAATGCTCTAGCGGTATTTATGGATCTGATGAGCAGGGTATTCCACAATTACTTAGTCCAGTTTGTTATTGTGTTCATAGATGATATTTTGGTCTATTCGAGGAGCCCTGAGGAGCATGAAGCTCATATGAGACTAGTACTTTAAGTGCTCGGGGAAAAGAAGTTATTTTCTAAACTTAAGAAATGTGAATTCTGGCTAGAGCAGGTTGCATTTCTAGGTCATGTGGTATCAAAGGAAGGGATTTCAGTGGATCCGAGCAAAGTAGAGGCTGTAGTTGATTGGGAAGGCCGAAGAACGTGCAGGAAGTCATAAGTTTTCTAGGTCTTGCCAGATATTATCGCCGATTTGTTGAGGGATTCTCTAGATTATCAAGGTCTTTGACACGACTCACGAGGAAGAATGTGAAGTTTGAATGGATTGACGAATATGAGCAGAGCTTTAAGGGGTTGAAGCAGTGTCAAGTCACTGCCCCAGTGTTGACCCTTCCATTAGGTGAGGGTGGGTTTGTAATCTACAGCGACGCATCGCAGAAGGGACTTGGTTATGTTCTAATGTAGCAGGGAAAAGTCATTGTGTATGTGTCTCGCTAGTTGAAAGAGTACAAAAATAACTATCCTACGCACGACTTTGAGCTGGCAGAAGTTGCGTTTGCGTTAAAAATTTGGCGGCACCACCTTTATGGTGTAAGGTGCAGGATCTTTACTGACTATAAGAGTCTTAAGTACTTCTCCACCCAGAAGGAGTTGAATATGAGACAGCGTAGACGGCTCGAGTTGATAAAGGATTACGACTGCACCATTAGCTATCACCTAGGAAAGGCAAACATAGTAGCCGATGCATTAAGCCAGAAATATAGGGGTATGTCAGCCTCAGCAGTTATGGCTTCGCATCAGATCATGATGGACCTGGAGAGGTTGGGTGTAGAATTGGTAGAAGGGAATCATTAGGCATTCATTTCTAGTCTGGTGGTGCAACCGACTTTACGGGAGAGAATTAGAATAACTTAGTTGAAAGATGCAGAGTTGATGGTGATTGTAGAGAAGATACAGGATGAGTAGCACACAGACTTTAATGTTTCAGAAGATGAAGTTCTCGAATTTCACACTCAATTGTGTGTTCTAGATGGCACAGAGATAAAGAGGATGATTCTGGGGGAAGCCCACCGCTTTCTCTATACTGTTCACCCGGGTAGCATGAAGATGTATAAAGACTTGCAAAAATCGTTCTGGTGGAGTAACATAAAGAGGGAAATTGCTAAATTTGTGGGTCAGTGCTTGACATGTCAGCAGATGAAGGCAGAACACCAGAGGCCAGTGAGACCACTTCAACCACTAGACATCCCTACGTGGAAGTGGGAGCATATCTCGATGGACTTTGTATCAGGATTGCCTTCAGCGTTGCATGGGTAGAATGTCATATGGGTAGTGGTTGACAGATTGATGAAGACTGCCCATTTCATTTTGATTAAAACCAGTTACTCTATGGATAATCTGGCAGAACTCTATGTTCAAGAGATAGTCAGAATGCATAGCGTGCCTGTGTCCATTGTTTTAGATCAGGACCCGCAGTTCACCTCTTGGTTTTGGAAGTGTCTGCAGGGAGCGTTGGGTTCTCAACTCACTTTCAGTACTGCATTTCACCCTTAGATGGATGGACAGTTCGAACGAACCATTCAGATTTTTGAGGATATGCTACGGGCATAAGTATTAGATTTTGGGGGCAGTTGGATCCGATATCTGCCATTGGTTGAGTTTGCATACAATAACAGTCACCAGGCCAGCATTGGAATGACGTGATGTGAGGCTTTGTACGGTCGTTGGTGCCAATCTCCATTGTACTGGGATGAAGAAGGCGAGCGACATATTTTGGGGTCAGAACTTGTTTAGCAGACCTCTGTAAAGGTCGAGCTTATCAGGGAAAGGATTAGAGTAGCCTAGAGTCGGTAGAAGAGTTATGCGGATACTCACCAACGGGAGCTATAATTCGAGATAGGTGATATGATATTCTTAAGGATTGCTCCGATGAAAAGGGTAATGAGGTATGGAAAAAAGGGCAAGTTGAGCCCTAAATACGTTGGGCCGTTCGAGATTCTGGAGAGGATTGGTTTGGTGGCATACAAGATAGCATTACCCCTAGTGCTGTGCAGGATGCACGACGTGTTCCACGTGTCCATGTTGAGGAGGTACGTTCCAAACCCCTTACATGTGATCAGTTATGAGCCGTTGGAGATCGTGGATGCTCTGGTATACGAGGAGGTACTGGTTCAGATTTTGGATCGGAAAATACAGGAACTGCGTACTAACTATATACTGTTAGTGAAGGTGCTGTGGCGGAATCATGCAATTGAGGAGGCTTCTTGAGAGTTAGAAACGGAAATACGCCAGAAGTACCCACTGTAACAACCTCCTTATAGGAATAAATTCTCTATTATTTTAAATTAAAACAATTTCCTACACAGCGTAAAGCAAATAACATGAAACACAACCTTATATATATATACAATACTAGAGTGTCTAAATATTCCACAAATATTACATATTTCACTGTACTCTCAAGAACTACTCTTACTAATACCAGGGCTAACAAAGTTGTACCCCAAAAACACTCACCCTAAAAAAAGGACAGACTAACAGCTCCTCTATCTGCGAGCCTACTCCGCTCGCCCAACTGGCTCACCTGAAAAATAATTCAACACTGGAACGAACCAAAGCTCAGTAAGACGAAACATGCTATCACTAGTGTGTGGCTACTAAGAAGTGGATTTGTAAAAATTAATCCGAGTTAAGAGTAGTACAAATAACTAAACTTGAAAATGCCGATACTGCATACTTATTGTAGGACCTTTAACTACATAATTTAACATGTCAAACTGTATGAGATTACTTTTCATAATAATACTACTATTTCTAAAATCCGATAATACTATAATATCTGAGAATATTTCCCTAGATGGTTGTATGTCATGACTTAACCCCTCATGACAGGGTTGTGTGGCTCGAAGGCTGGATCTATTATGGCTGGCCTAACAGGGTAAACCACTCTACTCTTCGGTCAGATCGGACCTCCTCAACCCATATCTGATGGGGAGCCTGTCCACAACTAGGCACGATCGACCTCATACCACTTACTATCTGAGTTAAGTGGTTGCACTCTGAACAGAATATTTGTATATCTGTAGCTACGGTACTGTGTTCTGCTATCTGATCCATCAAGGTATGATATTATATAATATGTTTCTATATACAACTAACTGTTTTACCATGATTCTGTAATAACTGTATAAACCATGACGCTGTAATAATCTGTAACTATATTAACTATATTTTTCTGGGATAAACTGTAAATCTACCTGCTATGGTGCTGTAAAACTATAAAATCATGGTATTTTGAAAGATACTGTAAACGCATTTCACTGTCTGTATATTCTGTAAAACATATTCCTGAAAATGCTATAAAAACATGTTTCTATATTGTATTCATACTCTCATACCACACAATAATTTAAAATATTTTAACATCAATAATAAATTGAACAAAGTTCTGCTATGAATAATAATCTGGTAAAAACATAAACTTAATATTGAAATCATACTAGGTTTTCCTAGCATAACATGCTTCCCTTACCAAACTGTCGAAAAGCCCCTATCGTATACTGATCTTACACCCGCAGGGCTTCCTATTCCACACCCTAAAAACCACATTTTTCAGAACAAAATATCAATATTTCTTGGCCTACATCATTTTTTACAACTGTCAGAAGGTCAAAAACTGAATAAAAGACCTTACCTTGATTTTGGGGAGAAATTCGATTCAATCCCACCGACAATCCGCCCCAGAAGACTTGAAGAGAACTCCACCAGGAGCATCGTGGTGGCCTCAGATCGTCGATCCGGCGACTGACGGAACCGAAATCGAATAAAAAGGGAGGAAGAACCGTCCAGGAGAGAGAAATGAGAGATTTATGCCGAAAATTATGCGTATAAACCAAGTTTAGGCTATTTATATTGCGGGCTTCGTCAATGAGCCACGTCACCTCGTCAAGAGGTCAAGAGACAATTCGTTGATGAACTTTGCCTTTCGTCGACGAAATTCAGAGTTGTCCAAACATCCTCTCGGCATTTTCTCATCGACAAAGCTCGCCCTCGTCGACAAGGACCAAGGAAAAGTTTTCAGTTATTACCCCCAAAGTGCGATGTCATCGACGAAGTCTGCCGTCTCCTTCTGTTTCTTTTCCATTTTTATCCCTCATTATTATTTAAATACCATTATTCTTTGGGTCACTACACCCACAGTTGTTCAGTGAGGGCTAGTGCCAAACGGGTAAGGGTATGGTTGTATATGGAGGGATTATAGTAGGTTATGTAGTTAGTTGTGTATAGTTTTAATTATGGATAGTCTTTGGAAAAATTTGTTTATGGATATTGTAATTTCCCAAAGGCAGTATTGTAACCATGGTATTCCTCTGCCATAAGTGAGGGTAATTAATAAACTTGGGACGGGGCTGCTATGTAGGTGGCTACTGACTCTTCCGTAGATAGGGATAGTAAGTTAAGAATGTGATTGGTAATAGTTAATAAATTTTGAGGACGAAATTTTTGTAAAGAGGGGAGAACGTAGTGATCTTAAATAAAATAAAATAAAATAAAAATAAAAATAATAAAAATTTTAAAAATTATTAAAATTTTTAATTAATTAAATAATTAATATTATTAAATAAATATAATAATAATAATAATAATAATAATAATGATATAATATTATTATATAAGATATGTATAAGGAAGCAATCCGGATTGCACGAAAGCAGAGGCCACCCCCCTATTGCTGTGCAATGTCCTTCGTCCTTCATCTCCTCTCTCCTACTGTAACGACCCGAATTTAAAATGGTATTTAAATAATAAAAGAAAGGGGAATGGGAATCAGAAACAGGTACGGGCATTACGAGTTTCTTGTTATGCCGTTTGGTTTGACGAATACTCCTGCGGTATTTATGGACTTGATGAACAGAGTCTTCCACCAATACCTAGACCAATTTGTTGTTGTGTTTATTGATGATGTACTGGTCTATTCGAAGAGTTATGAGGTGCATGAGACGCACTTGAGGCAAGTTTTGCAGACACTTCAGGAAAAGAAGTTTTACGCCAAGTTTAGTAAATGTGAATTTTGGCTTGAGAAGGTCGTGTTCTTGGGGCATGTTATCTCAGGAGACAAAATTTTTGTAGATCCCAGTAAGATTGAGACGGTGGTGAACTGGGCTAGACCGAGGAATGTCTAGGAGATTAGGAGTTTCTTAGGGCTAACTGGATATTACAGTCGTTTTGTCGAGGGGTTCTCAGCTTTGTTAGGACCTTTGACACGACTGACGAGGAAGAATGTCAGATTTGAGTGGGACGACAGCTGTGAGCAGAGTTTTCAGGAGTTGAAACAGAGGTTAGTCATAGCGCCTGTATTGATCATCCCATCTGGGGGTGAGGGGTATGTTATTTATAGTGATGCGTCCTTGAAGGGACTTGGTGTGTGTTGATGCAACATAGCAGAGTAGTGGCGTATGCGTCCAGGCAATTGAAAGAATATGAAGAACTACCCTACCCATGATCTTGAGTTGGTTGTAGTGGTACATGCGTTAAAAATTTGGAGGCATTACTTGTACGGCGAGTAGTGTGAGATCTTCTCCGACCACAAGAGCTTAAAGTATTTCTTCACGCAAAAGGGGACCTGAATATGAGGCAAAGAAGGTGGTTGCAGCTGATTAAGGATTTTGATTGTACCATTAGTTATCACCTAGGGAAAGCAAACGTGGTAGCTGATGCCTTAAGCAGGAAATCTAGGGAACCAGTGTTGGCAGCTATAGAGATCCAGCATCCAATCATTATGGATCTGGAGGGACTCGGTATAGAGTTGATGAAGAGTAATACCCCAGTATGTATCGCTAGCTTAATGGTACAACGTACTCTGCAGGAAAGAATTAAAGCTGTCCAAAAGGAGGATCCAGAATTGGTAGAGGTGATGGACAGAGTGCAAAGTGGTCAGGGGGAGGAATTTAGTATTACAGATGACGAAACCTTGCGGTTCCGTTCCAGATTATGTGTTCCTTCTGATACTGAGATCAGGAAGACCATTCTAGAGGAGGCCCACAGATCTTTGTATACGGTTCATCCCTGTAGTACGAAGATGTACAGAGATCTGCGAGAGTCGTACTGGTGGAGTGGTATGAAGAGAGAGATCGCCGAGTATGTACCTAGTGTTTGACGTGCCAGCAGGTAAAGGCTGAGCACCAGAGGCCGGCAGGGCAGTTGCAACCGTTATTCATCCTAGAGTGGAAGTGGGATCATATATCGATGGACTTTGTGTTCGGACTGCCGACGGCATTACATGGCCAAAATGCCATCTGGGTGATTGTTGATCATTTGACTAAGACCGCCCACTTTATACCTATCAAGATCAGCTACTCCCTCAGCCATTTAGCGGAGATCTACATTCAAGAGATAATTCGTTCTCATGGAGTGCCTGTATCAATTGTGTCAGATCGAGACCCACGATTCACGTCACGATTTTGGAGGAACTTACAAGAGGCTCTGGGGTCTCAGTTATCATTTAGCACGACATTCCATCCTCAGTCAGACGGACAGACTGAGAGGACGATACAGATACTAGAGGATGTGCTCCAAGCATGCGTACTAGATTATGGGGGTAGTTGGACTCAGTTCATGCCACTGGTAGAGTTCGTGTATAATAATAGTTACTCGTCTAGTATTGGCATGGCACCATTTGAGGCTTTGTATGGTAGGAGATGTCGATCTCTTTATTTTGGGATGAAGTGGGTGAGCGGCGAGTAGTGGGTCCATAGTTTGGGCAGCAAGCGTGTGATAAAGTTCGGCTTATCAGGAATAGGATTAGTGTAGCTCAGAGCTGACAGAAAAGTTATGTTGATAATCGCCGTAGAAATCTGAAGTTTGATGTGGGTAATCATGTGTTTTTGAAGATAGCTCCGATGAAAGGGGTTATGCGATTTGGGAAGAAAGGTAAACTTAGTCCTAGGTTTATCGGTCCATTTGAGATTTTAGATAAAGTGGGACCGGTAGCTTACAGACTAGCTTTACCACCTGTGTTGTCCAGGATCCACGACGTATTCCATGTTGTTATGTTGAGGAAATACGTCCCAGATCCTTCTTATATCATCAGTTATGATGAATTGGAACTTAGTGATTCACTAGTGTATGAGGAGGTACCAGTACAGATTCTGGATAGGAAAGTACAGGAGCTACGTAACAAGAAAATTACTCAGGTAAAAGTTTTATGGAGAAAATCATGCGGTATAAGAGGCTTCTTGGGAGTTCGAGGAGCAGATGAGGCAGAGGTATCCATATTTATTTCAAGAAGTTTGAGTGGGTAAAATGTAAGTAGTTAAGTTGTATTTCTTTTTGCAGGTACATGTAATGGTTCAATTAGTGTAGCATTTTAGTTTTGGGAGAAATTTTCTTTTGTGCATATGTAATCTCCTAGGACTCAGAATGTAACCACAGTATTCCTCCGCCATAAGTGAAGGTAAGTAATAAAATAAGTAGACCCTTTTCTTGTTAAGAGATGACGAGTTAGGCGAATAACAAATTTCGAGAATGAAATTTTATAAGGAGGGGAGAATGTAACAACCCAAATTTAAAATGGTATTTAAATAATAAAAGAAAGGGGAATGGGAATTGGAAACAAAAGGAGGCTATCGATGAACGCGAAGCGTTCGTCGATGACATTGCATTTTGGAAGGAATAACGGAAAAGGGGATCATCAGAGCTTCATCGACCAACACAGGGGATTCATTGACAAAGGTTTAAGAAGATTCGTCGACGAACACAGGGGATTTGTCGACGAAGAAATACCGAGAGGGGGTTTTTGAGTCGACTGAATTTCGTCAATGAAGACTGAATTTCGTCGATGAAATTAATAAGAATTCGTCGATGAAGGACGTGGCTCATCAACAAATCCTATTCTATAAATATGGAAAATCCGGATTTTTAACTTCTCAAGAAGCCATCTCTCTCCTCTCTCTCTCTCCCCTTCGGTTATCCCTCTTTCTTTTGTTGATTTCGGGCTAGATCTTTGTCGAATCGACAATCCGAAGTCACCACGACGCTCTTAGGGAAGTTCTCTCCAAATCTGCTGGAGTGGATTGTTGGTAGAAGTTAGGTGGAAACCATCCCAAATCCAGGGTAAGACTTTTTACTCAATATTTGGATTTGTGACAGTTGAGAAAAGTGTTATACCCTTAGAAATACTGAACTTTAGTACTGAGAGTTTTCAGTTTCAGGGTGTTGAGTTAGGAACCCTGTGGGTGCAGGGAAGATTTTCTTAGAGGCTTTTTAGGAATTAGGTAAGGGGATAAACTAAGCTAGTTTTGTTTTGAGAAAATGCATGTATATATATATATATATATATATATATATATATATATATATATATATATATATATATAGCATCTGGTTTCAGGAAAAATAAATATATTTATATATATGATTTATATTTGAAAAATACTGTGAAAATGATCGTATGTTGAATATGTGAAAATCCGTTAGTGTGGCATGAGTAGAAATTGTTATGTAATACTATTTTCTGGGAATATGAATGATACGGATTTTTATAATGGAAAACCGGCGTACGGGCTGAGGTTTTTATGTGTTTTGCCGGCGTACGGGCCGTGCTATGATGTGATTTGCCGGCGTACGGGCCGTGCTATGATGTGATTTGCCAGCGCACGGGCTGTGCTATGTGTTGCCGGCGTACGGGCCGAACTATGATAAAATGTGTAATACCGGCGTACGGGCCGATGATTTTCATGATATATGTATATATGCAAAATGATATGATTGATGTGAAAAATTAATGATATGAGTTATCCATGTATCACGATTTTAGTATATGTATATGATATCAGAACCTGATTGGCTTGGTCTAGGCTAGCACTTGTACGGTACCGTTGCTATATGTCCATGGTCTTCGTGATCATGATGTTTGTGTTAACGCCGTTGTACGGAGTGGTGTGAGATTGGATGGTCGATGTGGTTATTAAAGAAGTGTGCTGTTATCGCCCCTAGTGTACGGACCAGGTCAGGCAGACCCATCAGACCTATAGATTGGACTATTGACTTGGCAGTGGTCGGCCAACCATTGTCAAGTCCCGCCTTCGGGCCGCACAACCTAGTCATGTGGGGGTAATACATGACAACAGCCAGCTAACCTCCTAGGAATGTTTTATGTTATTATTATTATATGAGAAGAAATATGATTATGAAAATGCAGTATGTTCTGCCATGTTTTGATGATATATGTATGTTTTCCCAGATTTGATAAACAGTTACTGAACATGATATGTATGGTATATGTAGAACACGGAATCCTCATGTTGCCACACACTGGTATTAGTTTATTTCCCTTACTAAGAGGTGTCTCACTCCTAAATCTTATAAATTTTTCAAGAGCCCCAGATAGGAGAGCGGGAAAAGCTCTACTAATATAGTACTTTTGTCTGCCCTTTTTGGAGGGTAAGTTTTGTAGGGACAGTTAGATTTTACGAGGAATGTCCTTAGATGTGATTTTTGGGATGTATATATGAGATATAGTGATTATAGTAACTTTGGCGTTGTAATGCATGTTATGATGAGATGTATATGATTATATGCTTTATGTTGTTTAGGCTTCTGCTATATATTCTGATATATCCCTGGTACCCACGGGTCTCAGTGGATGGTGACCTGCTGAGCTGGATGTATGAGATTGATGATATTGATATTATTATAAAAAAAAAATGTGTGGAAAATGAGCAGGTCGTGACACCAACTCTCCTCAATCTCTTTTGCAATATTCGGCCTATCAGAAATCTAAAGATACCGTTGGGTTCCTATCACCACCACCGACAATCCTACTGGAGCGAATTTGTCGTAGGAGCGGCATATGCATATCTCCTGGGGTAAGACCATTTTTCACTCTTACCTTAATTTTTCTTAATTTAAATATATCGAAAATATATTAAGGCAATTCTATACGGACAAAGTTCATCTTTTGAGATCTCCAATGATGGTGCGGTCACTTGATGTTAAGAAAGATCCATTTCGACATAATGATGAGGGGAAGTAATTACTTGATCTCGAAGTACCATTTTTAAGCGCTATCGACTCTCTAATGTATCTCGCCAATTGTACAAGACCCGACATTGCATTTGCTGTAAATTTACTAGTAAGATATATCTTTGCTCCTACTCGACGACACTGGAATGGAATTAAGCACATTCTATGCTATTTGAGAGGTACATCTGATTTGGGTCTATTTCACTCATTTGATTCTAAGTCTTAACTAGTAGGATATGCAGATGCTGGATATCTATCTAATACTCACAATACTAAATCTCAAACTGGATATGAATTTCTTTACCAAAAAAAAAAAAAACTATTATATCTTGAAAATCAATAAAGCGGACGATTACAACAACATCCTCAAATAATTCTGAAATACTAGCTATCCATGAAACTAGTAGAGAAAGCGTGTGGTTCAAATAAATGATTTCTCATTTCAAAGCAAATTGTGGTATTCAATCAATCAAGTGTATTTCGACAGTTTTATATGAAGACAACGCTGCATGTATAATTCAAATAAGAGGAAGATACATAAAAGGTGATAGAACAAAGTACATTTCTTCAAAATTCTTCTATGCACATGAACTTTAGAAGAATAGTGATATAGATGTTCAACAGATTCGATCATTTGACAATCTAACAGATTGGTTTATCAAAACTTTGCCTACTACAATATTCGAGAAGGAGTTAAGATATGGGTGACATCTAAGAGGGAGTGTAATGAAAAATATAAAAATAAATGGGTGTCACCCCTTCATTTTTCACCATCATAAATTATGTGCTATCTTTATTGTAATATAAAAGGGTCATCTCACCCTTATTTTGACATACACAAAAAATGCTTGAAGAAAGTAAGTATATAGAAAGGATGAGAGAAGATGAGAGATAAAGAGGAGAAATATTTTGTATAAGGCCGATTTCAAATTATCTTATAATTCTTCCCAAGATAATGAAGTTTTTGATCTCATCCACTCGTAGAGTAGGCATAGTCGAACCACCTAAAATTTTTTATCTCGTTTTTTGTAGTAACCCGGATAATTATGAGAATTAAATAATACAGAAAAGAGAGGGAAAAATAATTTTAAAGGGGGACGCAGTAGGGCGTCGTCGACGAATAGTCTTCTTGGGCTTGTCGACATGGGCGCGTGTCTCGTCAACGATTATTTATCGGGGGGCCATTTTCGAGGGCTGAAACTCGTTGACGAGGGTTAGGTGCTCATCGACGAACTTCCTTCTTAAACTCGTCAACGAGGTGACGTGGCTCGTCGACGAGGCCATATGGAAAAAGGTCTATAAATAGTAGAAAATCGAGATTCAGTGAGAGAAAATTATTTTTCCTCATTTCCCTCTCTCTCCTGCTTGGTTCCTCTCACTTCTCTCTACATTTCTCGCCCCTTCTCTCCCCGTTTCTACGATCCGAAGTCTTCACGTTGATCTTGGGGAGATTTTCTACAAGTCTGCTGGAGTAAATTGTTGGTTTGGCTAACTTGGGTACCATCCCAAAATTTGGGTAAGTTGAATATTTAGGCATTTTCAGTTGTTTCAGGCTTATTTGAGTTTAGATTTTAAGTTATATGAGAATATACTAGAGTTTTGTGGAATAAAATTAGGATGCTATGATTTCAGGATTAGGGTGTTTTGGGACCCCTGCAGGCATGGGTTGATGACCCAATGAATATTTTTCAGGACTTCAGGTAAATTATAAATCAGAAAATTTACGAGTATGTAGGTTCGTGGAAATATAGTTGATTTATTGGAAATATGCATATATGTATTATTTTAGGATTTTGGGGATAGTTCGTCGTGAGCGTGAGAATTAAGTTGGAGGCAAGCCTCCCAGCCAGTTAGGTAAGGGAAATATGTTATGTTAGGAAATTTAGAAATATTATTAATTAGTAAATTATAGTACTTGTTAGTTTACAGTATTTACAGAATGCCATGTCTTCTAAAACCATAACACTTAGACATTACAGATTATTCAGCCAGATATAACAATTAGATATTACAGTTAGATATTATAATATTTTCAGATCAGATTTATAGTGTTATGGTTATTTTGGAATCATGATGAAAATAGTAGGATATCTATAGAAATAGTATATACAATATTAGACCCTAATGAATCAAGTTATATTCAATTAGCAGAGCACGATACCGTAACTAGTATAGATCAGAGTGCCACCACACATTTCATATAGTGTGTGGATGGTTTCCGTCAACCGTGCCTAGAGGGATTGCAGACTCCCTAGAAGACTAGGTTAAGGTGGCTGATTTGACGAGATAGTTACCAGTTCCGAGCCTAGGAGAGATTGTAGTTTGGATGAACTGAAGATTGATAAAATACAATTGACTTACCTGGTAGGCCAACCGGGATTAAGTCCCGCCTACGGGCCGCACAATCATGTCATGAGGGGTTAAATCATGACGTACAATTTTTCAGGGTAAACATCTCAGTTATGTATATATATACATACATATTTACAAAATATCAGCAGATATAGTATATATATTAGAAGTATGAAAAAGTAGAAAACTCACATATTACAGTTATACTTTAAACTATAATCAATACAAGTTATGCCGTATATTGATTTGCTAGCTTTTACAGTTTCAGATATTATCAATATATTATTTATGAAACTCAGTTGCTACACACTAGTAATAGCATATTTCCTCTTACTGAGCATTGTCTCATTCAGTGGTTTAACATTTTTCAGGTGATCCAGTTAGGCGAATAGATCAAACTCGCAAATAGAGAAGTCTTTTGTACTGACATATTTGAAGGGTAAGTGTATTCAGGAGATTATATTTTTGAATAGATGAAACTTGAGTGACGTGTAAGTATGTATGTAAGGTTTGAAAACACAGAATTCGGGTATTGTAATTATAAATGTATAATTTTATGTTTTCTGCTATATATGTGTGTCAATTTATGTACAGGGATATTTCAGGACCATATGGGTCCGAGATGTTATAATAGGTATAATAGGGATATCAGAGTAAATTATATATAAAAAAAGTGGTATAATTTTTGGATTGTTACAGTTTTTATTTATTTTTCTACGTCTTTTACAATAAAATAGAATAAAGTTTTATATTGCATCTTTCTTCAAAACCATCCGGCAAGTGAAAATAACCGGGCCCGGCGGAGATTTGTGCGGATTTCACGCAGCCGGGCTTTTCTCTCTTGGCCGCGGAGTGGGCGGTGCGTGCACCCATGCCGATCACCGATGCTTCATCGAACATTCTAGTACCTTCCATTCGAGACCCTTGGCCCCCAGTCCTCTTCCCCTGCGAGCGCTGAGATCAACCGAGTCGTCGGCTTCGGCATCGGCGTCCCAAACGGAGAGTCGAACGGCGATGTCAGAGAGAATGAGGTGTATATCGTGCCGGGAGGAGTACGGCCCGCGCGATGCTGGCACCTGCAAGGAGTGTTATGAGGAGGCCAGCGAGACGGAGGAGGAGCTCAAGCGCGAGATCGAAGACCTCAAGGCCAAAGTCGACTTTCTCAGGTTCTGGCCTCCTCTTGTTCACTTCGCATCTTTCCCCGACATCATTTTGGTTGCGTCGGATCACGACTCCCTCTCCGTCCCCGCTCACAAGGCTGTTTTGGTCAGTATCCATTTGGTATCACTATTACTTTTTCATTTTTATTTTTTAAAACTTTGTTCGATCAGCCCAAATATGAATTATATGTTTGATATTTGATCCCAATGAATATAGCGTCGTGCATGAAACAACGATTGTTTCAAAATATTACCCGTCTCTTCAATTTCCGCAAATGATTGGAGTGCCTGTTGGAAGATACGTTAAAACTGAACTGTCAATATTTTTCTTTTGTCCACCATGAATTGTTAGTATTTAGATATTGTGGATTGTTTTGAAGATTTATCCTTGTCATTTGTGGGAATAGAAAGTTTCCTCTTTGTTGGAGCTCGTAAAACACTAGTGGGGTGTCTGTCAAAGAATTTCCTTGTGTTGTTTATACTGCATTTCTAGTAGAACGGCTGAGCCCTTTCAGGTGGTGGGCTTCGGCCAATTGAATAACATAATTAATCATTCTTTAATCTTTAACAATAGAAAAATAGTAACTTTTTACAAAGATGAGGCTGTTGAGCGTTCGACAACAAAAAATTGTATCACGGTCCGAGTATTTTACACCTTGAAGGGGTTGAGTAACACTAGCTAAAGTACTCTTATTTGACTAGTTAGCCATTGATTATTGCATTTTATCACAAAAACATATTCACAGCAGTTAAATGTAAACTAAGTGAAAATAGTAAGCAATTCATGAAAATAAATGGCAATTAAGCAGTAAACATTGAAATAATGTGTTGATTAACAACCCCTTTGTAAGTAACATATCTTTAGTGAGGGAGGCAAGTAGGCTAAATACATTTAACAAACGCTAGTGAGTTATACAAGACTAATGAACTCTTACCTCCTCAAAAGAGCTTTATATGCCATTTTAACTTTGTCACTAGGAACCATCAATTTATTTGAGGAGTCATACTCCCCTTTTACACTAAATCTTACACTTAAAATATAAAATATGTATTAATATTAACATGATTGTAATCCATCCCATGCACATAAGATAATTAACATGATGGTAATCCATCCCATGCACATAAGATAAGTGGTCACAGACAAGCTTGGCTCATAACACATTGCCATCCAATGCTGCGGAGTGATAGTTGCTCCTAGAAATTCTTGTTTGTTAGGCTGAGTGTTGAATAAATCAATGAGCATTGCTCCTAATGTATTGCCTGTGATGCTCTTATGTATTAAGATTTCCAGGAATCCTTGTTGATCTTTGGGTATTTCCACATTTAGTTTATGTTGTAGCACCGAGAATCCTAGGAATTCTACATAATCCATAACGCTCTTAATGCACTCGCATATTTTTCCCATTTAAATAGGTTGGTGTCCTCATTAAGGCATGACATACATAATGGTCACAATTTTATTTGAAAAATTCAAAAAGGCTCACATTTCTATAGTGAAGATAAAAAAGTTATTTGATGCTCGTAATCTCTCTTTCTCCCCCTTCTTCTCCTCCCCAACTACTTTTCTCTCATCCTTATTGGTTGCATCTACAATTTACTTCATTCTCTTCATGGTGTACTTATATATATATATATATATCTAAGAAAATACATCAAGAGAGAGAAGAAATTTCTATACGAGGGAGAAGATATTTTTAAAAGAAGATATATTACTAATATTTCTAAATGCCAAAGAGAGGCCTCTAATGGGGGAGAAGTCTTGGCCATAAGTCCTGTGTTTAGTGAGAGAGACAGCCATGAGTCCATGACTCTCAGGCCCTTTTTAGAGGGAATGGGTTTTAGGTTAGTCAGACCTATAGGGAAAGATCTTAGCATTGTTGTATACCCTGAAACTTATGACACGAAAAAAAAAAAGTGAGTCCAAAAGAGTTAAATTAGTTACAAACTTCTGTTAACTATAGGAGCAGTAGAGACTGATATAAAGGGGTAAATTGGTTAAGTTATGAAGTTTATTAGTTGGAATGTGTATGGTCTACGGGATGTTAGGTAAAGGAGCTTGATTAAGGAAGTTTAGCTAAAAACTCACATGATATTGTTTTCCTACAAGGAACAAAACTTGGGAAAATAGATGGCTGGTTGAGGGGAAGTGTTTGGGAGGCTAGGTTTAAGGATCAGTATTCGGGAATTCCTTCCTTCTCAAGGAGCTGCTGGAGGTATTATTATTCTGTGGGGCACTTGATCTTTATCTTGAGTTGATAGTCTACTTATTCTTTACTTGCGCTGATAGAAATTAGAGGTAGGGTTCAATGGTAGTTTTTTTCAGTTTATGGTCCTCTTATTACTGTTCTTTGGGAAGAGTTTCGTAATCTCTCTTATCTCCCCCCTTCCTCTCCTCCCCATCTACTTATCCCTCATCCTCATTGGGTGCATCAACAACTTCTTTCTCTTCATGGTCTACTTATATATATATCTAAGAAGATACATTAAGAGAGAGAAAATAAATTTCTATACGAAGGAGAAGATATTTCTAAAAGAAGATATATTACTAATATTTCTAAATGCCAAAGAGAGGCCTCTAATGGGGGAGAAGTCTTGGCCTTAAGTCCTGTGGGTGGTGAGAGAGAGAGCCATGAGTGCATGACTCTCAGGCCCTTTTAGAGGGAATGGGAAAGATCTTAGCATTGTTGTATACCTTGAAACTTATGACAAAAAAAAAAAGTGAGTCCAAAAAGAGTTAAAATAGTTAGAAACTTCTGTTAACTATTGGGGCAGTAGAGACTGAGATAAGGGGGTAAATTGGTTAAGTTATGAAGTTATTAGTTGGAATGTGTATGGTCTACAGGATGTTAGGAAAAGAAGCTTGATTAAGGAAGTTTAGCGGAAACTCACATGATATTGTTTTCCTACAAGGAACAAAACTTGGGAAAATAGACGGCTGGTTGAGGGAAAGTGTTTGGGAGGTAGGTTTAAGGATTGGGATTCGGGGGTTCCTTCCTTCTCAATGAGCTGCTGGAGGTATTATTATTCTGTGGGGCACTTGATCTTTATCTTGAGTTGATAGTCTACTTATTCTTTACTTGTGGTGATAGAAATTAGAGTTAGGGTTCAATTGTAGTTTGCTTCAGTCTATGGTCCTCTTATTACTGTTCTTTGGGAAGAGTTTCATGCACTGTTTGGTTTTAGTTCTCCAAAGTGGATAGTGGAGACTGGAGGGTGATTTTAATGTTGTAGGATTTCCAAGGGAGAAGAAAGAGGGAGGTAGGTTTACCTCGAGCATGCAGAATTTTGATAGATTTGGTTCGAAGGTGGAGGTTGATTGGTGGTTAGTCATCTAGAGTTTAGTAGCAAGTGGGAGGATGATTTTCCTAATCTTTCTTAGACCTCTTTTTCTAGACCAGCGTCAGAGCACTTCCCCATTTTGTTGAAATATAGCAAAGTAAAGTTGGGTCTACCCCCTTCAAGTATAAGAATATGTGGTTAGATCATAAGTCTTTTCACTCTCTGATTAAGAATTCTTGGGATGTCATGTTTGTTAGAGGTTGGGAGTGTTTTAAGATTATGAAAAAACTAACATTTAAAAGAGGCTTTTGATAAAATGGAATGTGGAAGTTTTGGAGATATAGGGCTAGGAAATATAACATCTTAGCTGAGATTGATTTGCTGGATGCAAAAGAGGTGATGGATTTTTAATAGAAATGGAAGAGGCCCATTGAAAAATGAGCTGGAGGCAAAATTCTAAATTTAAATGTGTAACGCTCCAAACCCTTAAATCCGGGTCCGGTGCATTATACTTGATAAAATCCCTGATATTCCATAATTAAACCATACATACGCAGCGGAAAACACAACTATGAACCTCAATCATACAAATAATACCAGAGTTTCCTAGTTCTATCCATAGACCATAATATCCTTTAACACCTGCATTTTCATAATTACATATATCTCCAAAATATTTCAGTATGTTCACAAACTTTCTTTTCTCCACAGACTTAAAATATAAGGACGTAAAAATTGAGAGAGAAGGAGAGAGACGGACGAAGCGCAGGAAAATAAAATTTTCTAGAGGGGGGGGGGTTGCGTGTTGTTTTTCTTCTTCTTCTTCCTTCTTTCTTCTTATCCTCTTCCAGTAACTTAACTTTACATATATATGTATATATATATATATCTTATTTTAATTATTATTATTTTTAAATCCAATACAATAATATTTAATTTAACAACTAGTTATTTAATTATTTAATTTATCTTAATTTAATTTAATTTCTTTATTTTTAATTTTTTTTTCTTTTTTCCACGCCATTCCTTTTATTTATTTATTTGTTATTTTATTTATTTTTTTTCAAATTATTTTAATCCTTTAAAATTTCCGGGTCTTTACATTCTCCCCTCCTTAAAAAAAAATTTTTTCCTCGAAATTTGTTACCTGATCTTTTATTCCTATAATTCCACGATTTACCATATCCCACACTATAATCTCAACAACACAATTACGTACTTTAAATTCAATACACATCTAAGTTCTCCATATAAGGACCAGTCTCACGGTTAAGAAACATCACCGTCGATGGATTTATCGTGGTTTTCAGAAACTTTCGAATGAATTAGAAAATCATAGAAGTCCGCCAAGAGATTTTCGCCTCCAAGTTATAAGACAAAATCTTATACTTCCCTACACCATTCCTACTTCTCAACACCTAACCTAACCCATCCATTTAGCATCCTTATCCTAACTGTTTCCTATACTCTGGTATAAATCATCTCTAACCTAATACTCTAATATTTCCATATCCAGGCAATGTGAAATTAATCATACTTCCGGCTGGACATTGCTCTGATACCAAAAATGTAACGCCCCGAACCCTTAAATCCGGGTCTGGTGCGTTATACCTGATAAAATCCTTGATATTCCATAATTAAACCATACATACGCAGCGGAAAACACAACTATGAACCTAAATCATACAAATAATACCAGAGTTTCCTAGTTCTATCCATAGACCATAATATCCTTCAACACCTGCATTTCCATAATTACATATATCTCCAAAATATTTCAGTATGTTCACAAACTTTTTTTTCTCCATAGACTTAAAATATAAGGACGTAAAATATAAATGTTTGCATCCCAAAATTAACATAGAGATATACCATTTTCTTTTTCTATTTCCCAATAATGCTATAAAAACCTCAAGCTCTCAAAGCTCGATCTCGAGGAAATCCTGAAAAAAAGATAAATTCATATTCGGGTGAGACATATCTCAGTAAGGGAAGAAACCATATATTAAAACTGCGTGTGACCAACATGAGATAAATAGATATAATTTTTATTTCATTTGCAAATCATCATATAACATTGAAATTGTTTTCTGAACCTAACAATCACATGCAAAGGTTTATCCACGAGATTACCCAAGGATAGGGGTGATTACCCGCCCATACAAGTAGCACCCCTCTGCTCTGATGCATTTAGTAACCTGAAGGTCACGATTTAAGTATACCAGGGCACTCACCTTACTCAGTAAGCCCTCAAGTGTTAAACTGATCTCGTACTCACGCAGTCAACAATAGTTTACTGGCAAAGGCCCTAAGGATAGGGAATTCTACCCGCCCATATAACTAGGTTCCCTCTGCCCTAGTGCGTTATGCAGCTACTGCCACATCTGAAGCTACTAGTCCACTCGCCTTACTCAGCAAGCCCTTAGGCAAAGAGTATGCCTCGCCCAATCGTAACATGTTCTACATACATAAATACTTCTAATATCATAATACATCATTCTTTCCATCATTATTCAATCATTCACATTTCTTCATGTTCATAACTTAACATTTCCTTGTGTTTCACTTTAAGTGACTCTTTCCCATTTGTGTCATTCACATTTCACATTTCATTTCTATTCCATTCATTTCCCTTTTCATTTCATTTTCATTTTATACTCATTTTTATTTTAATTCATAAATACTCGGCATCTTTCCAGCCGTGGTTGGTTAGCTTCAGCATCCTTTCAGCCATGATCGACATCTTTTCAGCCGTGATTGGTTAGTTTCCGCATCCTTTCAGCCGTGGTCAACATCTTTTCGGCCGTGATTGGTTAGCTTCGGCATCCTTTCAGCCGTGGTCGGCATCTTTTCAACCGTGATTGGTTAGTTTCGGCATCCTTTCAGCCGTGGTCAGCATCTTTTTAGCCGTGATTGGTTAGCTTCGGCATCTTTTCAGCCGTGGTCGGCATTTTTCAACCGTGGTTGTTTTCGTGATTGTATTAACACTCACATGCAACATATTTCATATATCATTTTCATGTTCATTTCATTTTTTGTATATCTTGCATCTCGTATATATAACATAATTCCACACAAAATTCTATTTTACTCATGCCACACAATTTAGTAATAAAACTCATACATTGCCTGTAAAATAAGTCAACCAACATTTAATGTTTATATACTAAAAATACCTTTTATTTCTTACATAAATACTCTGAAAATATGTTTCCACTTTCATCAGTTCATTTTCACATATACATGTCTAATAAACAGCCCTAAACTCGAAAAAAAATATAATTAAAATGGCTGGCATTTTACCCATATTGAAAAATTACACGTACATATAACACAATTTATTTTTCATTTAATTCATAAAAATTCTGATTTAATATATATTTTTCCCCTTACCTGGTTTCTTGAACTACGCCAATAGGGATTCCGAAAAATACTTACGGCGCTCATCCGGACCCTGAAATTAAATTCTTAATTCCAATAAATTATTGCTGAATAAAATATTATTTAAATATTTCCTAAGACCATAATTCCTAAATAAATAATAATACCCTTAAATTTAGCCAAATTGCCAAATTTTCCAAATCCCACTCTTGCTTTGGAGTAGGGTCTAGAAAATCCCAATTGAAAAATTACCTACGTCAAAATGACGATGATGACGACTAGGACCCCGTGGTGGTGTCCGTTCGTCGATTTAACCACATATTAACGGCGAAATAGAGAAAATGGGAAAAAATTAACTTTTCTCCAGGAGTAGTGCCTAAGCCGTTCTCATGAAAAATCTGTTCTAGTAGAAATGTCGGCAGCAAAATTAGGATTCCAACGGCACCTTCCGTTTCCTGATCCGTCGCAAACTCGCTGAAAAATTGAGAGAGAAGGAGAGAGACGGACAGAGCGCACGAAAATAAAATTTTCCAGGGGGGGGGGGGTTGCGTGTTGTTTTTCTTCTTCTTCTTTCTTCTTATCCTCTTCCAGTAACCTAACTTTACATATATATATATTATATATTACTTTAACTTATATATATATATTAACTTACTTATATATATATATATATCTTATTTTAATTATTATTATTTTTAAATCCAATACAATAATATTTAATTTAACAATTAGTTATTTAATTATTTAATTTATCTTAGTTTAATTTAATTTTTTTTTTTTTTTTAATTTTTTTTCTTTTTCCCATGCCATCCTTTTATTTATTTATCTGTTATTTTATTTTATTTTATTTTTTTCAAATTATTTTAATCCTTTTAAATTTCCAGGTCTTTACAAAATGGGTTAGAGAGGGTGACTCTAATACTGAGCTTTTCCAAAGATTGGCTAATGGTATGGTGCCGAAAAATTTAGTCGAGAGAAGGACTAGTCTCTTATCATCCTAGATTGATTGTGAATGAGATCACTGAATTTTTTTTTCTTTTTCCAATTTATTTACAAAGGAGGTTGAGAATAGACCAATGATTGAGGGATTGGAGGGGAGCCCTATTTCTAGCGATCAAATGAGATGGATGAAAGTCCTGTTGAGATGGAAATTAGGAATGTAGTGTTTGGGATGGATAATGATAATTTTGTGGGTTAACTTCGTGGGTTTAGATGGTTTTACTATGGCCTTCTTTTAGGATTGTTGGGTTGTGATTAAGTCTGGTTTGAAGGTCTTTAATGAATTCTATTTTAATGGATTCTTAAGTAAAAACATTAATTCTACTTTCGTTACTCTAATGCCTAAACCGGATCAAGCTTCAAAGTTGCTGATTTCGACTATCAGTCTAGTCATAGATGTTTACAAAAAATTGTTGCAAAATTGCTTGCGGATAGGTTGAATAAAGTGATAGGAGATACTATTTCTAAGGCCCAGAGTACTTTTGTTGGAGAAGATAAATTGTGCATGCTAACTTGGTGGCTAATGAAGTAGTGGAGGATATTCATAGGAGGAATAAGAAAGGGAGTTATATTCAAGTTGGATTTTGAAAAGGCTTATGATAAGTTAATTGGAATTTCTTGGATAAAATCTTTGCTAACAAGGGGTTTGGGGAGAGGTGGTGGATTTGGATGAGGAGGTGTTTGTCAAATGCTTTCTACTCGGTCTTTATCAAAGGGGAGCCTAAGGAGTGGTTTAGAGCCTGGAGAGTGGTTAGGCAAGGGGGATCCTTATCACCATTTTTGTTTTTTCTAGTTGTTGATACTTTGAGTAGGTTGACTGATAGGGCTGTGGGTAAAAGTTATGTGAAGTGGATATGGGTGGATAGTAGGAGGGTAGTTGCGTCTCGTGTTCAGTTTGCAAAGGATACAATTTTTTCCTTAGTTGATCAAAGAGAGTCCTTTTTGAATGTTCTACTAGTTCTATAGATTTTTGAGAAGGTTTCGGGTTTAAAAATAAATTTGTGCAATAGTCAAATCTCTGCCAGCTAGGTCTTTGGATTGGCTTCCTTAGTTGGGTGTGGCATTCTTGAGTGGCCCTTGTCTTATTTAGGAATTCCCTTTTTTGGAAGGGGGGGTCCTAGGTTTGTTGGGCTTTCAGATCTGGTAGTGGAGAGGGTGTCTGAGTGTTTAGAGGGGTGGAAAAGTGTTTTATTCTCTCTAATGGTCATATCACTCTTATACAGGCTTGGCTTTCTAGTATACACCTTTATTCATTGTTCATTTTTTGAAATTCCTCTTGTCGTAGCTAGGAAAAATGAGGAAGTAATGAGAGATTTTCAGGGGCAGGGGAAAGGAGAGATTATTTGGTTAGTTGGGAGGATGTGTGTAGATCAAAGGTGGAGTGCGATTGGGGGTGGAAAGGTGCTTTATTGTCTCTAATGGTCATATCACTCTTATGCAGGCTTGTCTTTCTAGTATACACCTTTATTCATTGTTCATTTTTTGAAATTCCTCTTGTCGTAGCTTGGAAAATTGAAAGGAGAGATTATTTGGTTAGTTGGGAGGATGTGTGTAGATCAAAGGTGGAGTGTGATTTGGGTCTCGGGAAATTTGGTATCGAAAAACATTGCCTTATTGGGTAAATATCTGTGGCATTTTCCTTAAAAAGAATTCTATTTGGTATAAAGTTATAAAAAGTATATTTGGCTTTCACTATAATGGGTGGGATGCTAATCGGGGTTTAAGATGTTCTATGGAGAGTCCTTGCCCCTCGGAAAAGTATTGCTCAGATTTATCCTTTGATTATTCCTTACATTAAATATGCTGTGGGCGTTGGGTCTTGGATACTCTTATGGGAAGATGTCTAAGTGGGCAATTATGTGCTTTCCATCACATTCACTCGTTTATATAATCATTCTTTAGTGGATACTAATGTCAATACTTTCAAATGGGCCTACTTCTTGCCTTGTGATGTATTCAAAATGCGTGATATAAGATTGGGAGAACTCCGCTAAGTAATTGGACAACTAAAGAAAGTACAATTATGCGCCTTTGGCCTCCTTGACCAAGGGCATCGCTCTTTTCCTTTTTGCAAAATGGATGCATGGGTTTCCAAGGGCCACATAATAAGAAAGCTCTCGGGATTTCCATTTTCACAGGCCTCATGGTAGAGAGTTGGAGGAACTATGTTCTTTGTTGGTTCTTTTGGAGGGCTGCCCTTTCTCATGTGCGAGTGATGATGTAGGAGTTGGGGCTTGGATTCCTCAGGTTTCTATTCTTCAAAAATCTTAGTGTTAGCTTGAACAAATCTTTTTAAATCCTTTCCTCTACATATCATATGGAAAGCTAAAGTCCCCTTTGAGATCAAGGCGATTGGTTGCTTGGTTGTTTTTAATAGAGTTAACACCAACAAGCTGCTGTAGAGTAGGAGTTTTTTGAAGGCATTGTCTCTGGATGTCTGTTTCTTCTGTTTTGATAGCTGAGAATCTGCTGCATATCTATTTTTGCATTCCCCTTTCTCCTGGGGATCTGGAATAAGTTATTTGCTGTTTTTGGGGAGGATTGAGTTTGTCCGGATTTGGTGGAGAAATTATTACATATCCCTTTTAAATATATTTTAATACAACTGGCTATCAGTGTTCAGATGGTGAACAAATAACAATTTAATTAATAATTTTATTGCATTTTTATTAAATTTTTTCCAAATAAAATACACTTAAAAGAAATTATATATTGTAAAGTTAATATAAATTCAAAATTATATTCATACTCAAATATTAAGAATTAAGATCTTTAAATCTAAAGTTTTAGGCAAACTTAATCTAACTTTTTCATATTACCAAGATAAAAACTAAACTAAGAAGTGAAGTATGCTAATTGTAGGCCATTGGGAAGAATATGATGTTTATGGAACACATGTAATAGTTGAAGTAACAAATTTAAGAATGCTGAAGTCTTAAATTTCAATTAAAAATAAAAACCCACAAAATCTTTAAATGAAATGTAACCAATGGTATATATTAAAAAAGAAAAAGAACTCTGTAAAATTATGCCATTCATGCAAGTCCTTGGAAGTTTGTTTCCCAAGTTGCTAGTCTTTTCTTTCCTCTCATACATTTTAAAGCAGGTATTGGAGATGAAATTTAATTTTGGGAGGAGTTTGAGTTGGTGAGTCTTTGTTGGTGTTGTTTGTGCCGTGTTTGCTTAGGCTTCTGTTGATCACAATGCACCAATTTCAACTTTTTATTCTTTTGAGGAGGGGGGGGGGGGAGGCTCCCTTTCTTGGGATTTTCATTTCTTTAAAAGTCTCAATGAAAGAGATGTTGATGAATTAACTTTTTACTGGGTGTGCAAGACTCTTTCATGCCAAATTTGTGGGGGGATGCAAGGCTTTGGATTGGGGATGCTTCAGGGTCTTTCTCTTCAAAATCTTTCTTTTCCATATCGCGTATTCAACTACTTTGCTTCAAACTTGCAAAGACCAATGGGTTGCTGCTGTCTCCAGCTGGCTTAGTGGGAAAATTGTTAATGATCATTATGTAATCCTTGATGTTTACGACACTCCACAGAGTGGTTGATGCTTTGTACCACGGGTTGGCACCCCCTTGATGCCTTGCTAATATTATTTTCTCTTCGCTAATAAAAAAAATCTGCAAATCCTAGTCCTTGCTCTTACACAGCTGTTTGGAAAGCAAAGATTCCTTTTAAATCTGGGCCTTCATTTGGACTTTAATTCTAAACAAGATCAACACAAATGCTATGCTACCAAAAAGAAGTCTAATGCACTTACTAGTCATTTGTTCGCTCATTGTAAAGTAGCAAGATGCATGTGGAACAGTTTGTTTTTGTACTTTGGTGAGGTTTGGGTGGCTTCTGCTACAATTCTGCTGTTTTTTCAACGTGAAGTTTTGGGATGAAGGAAAGAGAGGATATTTTGAAGCTCTGTTTTTACAATCTTGTGGTTGCTTTGGCTGGAAAAGAATGCTGTAATTTTTAAAATCAAAAGACTTCTCCAAGATTGTTTTGGGAGAAAGTTGTTTTTCTTGCTTCCTCTTGGGCTCATTCTTTTGGGGTTTTTGATCGTCTTTTTCTGTCTGATATTTAAAGGGATAGGAAGGCAGCTTTGATGTAATTTGGTTTTTTTTTTTGTGCTTTTTTCTTGGGGAATTTCTTATCCTCATTTCATTGTTATTATGTTTTCTTTTGAATGGACTTATTTATTATCTTAATAAAACTGTAAAATTATAAACTTATGCAACTAAATTTTTGAGTCAGCGAAACCTGCCTAGGTCAATCTGGGTTTTATTGCATTTGACTGGGTCAATTGTTTTTCTGGTCAACATGAAAAATCATCCCATTTTTTAGGTTTGGAGCATTGGGTTTTGGCTGGGCCAGGCTGAGCTGAGCTGGCTTTAACAAAACCGCTATAAATTGCCTAAGTTCCCTTGTAAGGTTGCTGGCCGTCCACACCATTTTGGATTAAAAAGTTGTATCTACTTAGCTTCAATAAGAATTTGGGAATAGATGAATTATTGCATTGGTATACAAATCTCCAAGTTTCTGCCTCTAGGCTATGATAGTACCTATTTTAAAGTCCCCTAGCGCCATAACATTTTTCAAACTTGAGGCAAAATCAAACATAATATTTTAAATGTCATTATAGATTGCATGAGTAGCTAGAATATCATGTCCAAATACATTGTTAGAAAATTGTGTTTGCATAGTGGGAAGCACCCAAACTTATATAAAATTGGCTGGATTAAGGCAGTTGGCAAAGTCAAAGTGAGCGAGAGCTTAATTCTTTTTCTATTGGCAAGTGCCAATGTGTGGTTTTGAGTGATGTTGTGGATATGGATGCATGTGACCTACTATTGGGTAGGCCTTGACAATTTTGACTTGAATGCTACTCATGAGGGTAAGGATAATGTGTATCCTATTCATCCCAAGGCTACTAAAGCTAAGGAAAGTCAGAATTTTTTACCAGTTCTAGTCTAGCATTCTTTGTAGATGCGAGTGAGTTGTGCTCTTGTGGTAAAGGATTAGAAGGTTATCCAAGGTGAGGTTTCCACCATAGTGCAAACTTTATTATGTAAGTTCAAGGAAGTAATGCCAGATGATATAACATGAATTACCATCTATGTCAGAATGTAGGGTATACAACACCGCATCGATCTTGTTCCTAGAGCCAGTCTTCTGGACCTACCATACGAATGTATGGGCCCACAGGAGAATACAATGTTGTAGGAGATAGTGGAGGACCTATTTTGTCAAGGGAAATTTTTGGAGAGCATGCATTGCTAACCTAAATTATGGATGGTAGTTGGTGAATGTGTGTTGATAGTAGGGCGATTAGCAATATCACAACAAAATATCAACTTCCTGTTCAACCCTTGAAAGACCTGCAGGATATGTAGGTAGATTTGTTGGAGTTCACAGAATTGACCTAAGGATTGGCTATCACCAGATTTGCAGTAGGCAAGGGTACAAGTGGAAGACAACCTTCAAAACTAAGAAGGGGCAATACGAGTGATTTGTGATGCCTTTCAGATTGTTGAAACACGCTTAAGGAACCTAGTTCTTAAACCTTTGGAAATTCTTATTTTGATGATATTTTCATTTATGATCAGAGCGCAGAAGGAATAAATGTGGATGACAAGAAGGTTCGTGCAATCGGATGTTGCCCCCCCTTCCAAAACAGTGTGCAAAGCTTCCATGGGTTTGGCAAGCTTCTAGTAAAGATTTAGTAGAGGCTTCAACCTACTCATAGTCCTAATTATTGGGTGTTTGAAGAATGGTAAGTTCCAATAGGGGGAAGAGTAAGAGAAGAGTTTCATTAGTGCGTGATGTCAAATGTATAAAAAGTGAGGATGATATTGTCATGGTTAAGGAAAAAGACATAAAAGAAAGATGACAAAGTTACTTTAGTAAGCTGTTTAATGAAAACCAAATAAAAGGCTTAAACTTAGAATTGAAAAATGAGGAAAAGACTAAAAATGAGATATTTTTTTTGCAAAATTGGAGTTAATGAAGTTAAATATGCACTAAAAAAGATGAAAAATGGAAAAGTTATAGGACCGGATAACATCCCAATTGAAGTTTGGAAATGCTTGGGTGATAATGGAATTATATGGTTAACTAATTTATTTAACACAATTATAAAAGATTAATGGAAAAGTTTAGGGAAAAAAAGAGATACTTGCATATGGTATTTATTGACTTAAGAGAAATCATATGATAAGGTATCTGGAGAAGTTCCATGGTGGGTTTTAGAAAAAAAGAAAGTATGTAGTGGGTATGCAGCATGCTAATGTTATTAAGGATATGTATGATGAAGTAATGACTAGCGTAAGGACTATAGATGGAGAGACTAGAGAATTTCCAATCACAACAGGTGTACATCAAGGATATGTTTTGAGCCCTTTCCTTTTTGCTTTAGTGATGGATTAACTGAACAGAATCCAAAATGAGGTTCCATGGTGTATGTTATTTGCAGATGATATTATATTAATTGATGAAAGGAGCGGACTAGAGGCTAAGTTAAACTTAATGATTAAGAAATAAATAGCACTTGTAGATTTCGATACCTTTGATCTATTATTCAAGTTGAAGGAGAAATTGAAGAGGATATAATGCATAAAGTTAAAGCAGGTTGGGTGCAATGGAGAAGTGCTTCAAGTGTGCTTTGTGATTGTAGAATACCCTTAAAATAAAAAGAGAAGTTTTATAGGATGGTTATAAGACCAACTATGCTATATGGATCATAATTTTGGGCAGCGAAGAAACTGAATATCCAAAAAGTAAAAATTGTTGAAATGAGAATGCTTAGATGGATGAGTGGTATAATATTGAAAGATCAATTAAGAAATGAACATATTCGCAGTAAGTTAGGTGTAGTTCTTGTAGAAGATAAGCTAAGGGAGGGGCGACTCAAATGGTTTGGGCACTTGCAAGGTGGGCCACATGGTGCACTAGTGAGGAAGAGTGAGTTTGTTATTGTGAGGGGCAGTATAAGGGGTAGGGTTTGACCTAAAATAACTAGGAATGAGATAGTAAGGATATAATAGCTTTGAATTTGTCCAAAAAAATGGTCCATAATAGCATAAATTGGTGGAAAAAGATTCATATAGCCAACCCCACCTAGTGGGACTTAAGGCTTGGTTTTGTTGTTTTGTTGGTGGGGGCTGGAGGGCTAATGTAGAATAGTATTGATATCTTGAAGGTCTAGTTTTACGCTATTCTTATTGTAATTTTACGTTTTATTTTATTTTGTTTCATTTCACTTTGTGATCTTATGAGTTGACTAGAAGGTTTAATTTTAATATTTCATCAGCTGTCCTGAAGATTTAATTTTAGAGTATAACTCTAAGCTTAATTTTATTTTATTAAATTTATGCTTAATTTTGGTGTTTTGAGGGCTATAAGTGAGCTTCTCCACACCATTTTGGATTAAAAAGTTAGGGTTTTTCCCCCATATATCATTTTTTCACAGGAAACCATAATTGATCTACGGTATGACTGCTTGTTTCAGCATTAATGTATTAAGCATGCTATGCCTACCTTATGCCATAAATTTTATATATGTCATGATGTAGGACGAGAAGCGGCTATTTGGATGGATGTGTGTTTAGTTTAATTGTATTAGGATTATTTATGTTGGGGGCTTGTTTGTAGTAATTGTGTATTCTAGGGTTGTGTTTTTAATATTATGTAGTTTTAGTAGTATGTGTGTAATTTCATATGTTTAGAGGTTTTCTTATAAATAATATGTGAAAGCGATGATGTGAGGAGCTGTTGATGAATTTGAATTGAAGTGAAAGTGAGTTCCCCCCTGGCATCTCCGGAGCCCTTCCCCTTCTTCTAATTTCTTCATGGCTGCAGAACCTTGATGCTGCCCCTGCATCATTTGGTATCGGAGCCCAACTTCGATCTCCATTCTTCCTCACTTTTCTCCTCTTCTCTTCCTCTTCCTCTTCTTCCTTCTCTTCTTCTTTGAAGTGAAAGTGAGTCCCCCCCTGGTATCTCCAAAGCCCTTCCCCTTCCTCCTCTTCTAATTTCTACATGGCTGTAGAACCTTGATGCTGCCCCTGCATCATTTGGTATCGGAGCCCAACTTCGATCTCCATTCTTCCATTTCAGTCTGTCCATTCTTCCTCACTTTTCTCCTCTTGTCACGTCCCGAACCCCGAAATGGGACCCAAGGGTGAAAATGTAACTCACCTGTCCCTGTATCTGATAAAACATCCCAAAGATACAGTACAATGGATGAGGGTTTGACCTCGTGGGGTTCCCAGGCACCCTAAACACATTCAAACACAATCATATACGCAGCGGAAAAGTCATTCTATATAAACATATACAGTACCATACCAGAGTCTATACAAGAGCAAACACAATGCTCTATTCAAAATCTACAAACGGGTGCCCAACACATCCCAAAATGGCAACCCACCAAAATTACAGTCTTAGCACTTACTTGGCGCTAAACGCGGTACACCGGTCACTATGCTCCCTACACCAGGACGCTAGTTCCGGTTACTCAAAGGACCTGTAAAAATGTACGTACAGCAGGGGTGAGACACCTCTCAGTAAGGAAGAACACAGGTTATATCGGTGTATGGCATTTGAGTGTTATCATGATACACTAACATGCATAGATCAGTTGTCAAAACAATCAAAACAGTTCCAGTATTTTCACAAACCAAGTAATACAATTTGGTGTCGTCACACCCTTCGGCTCGAAGCCGGACAGTCTGGTGGTATTTCACACCCTTCGGTAAAAACCAGTGATCTGGTAGTATTTCACACCCTTCGGCTCGAAGCCGGACTGTCTGGTGGTATTTCACACCCTTCGGTACAAACTAGTGATCTGGTGGTATTTCACACCCTTCGGCTAACGCCGGTGCCCCCGGTAACCTGGCATAGCATCAACGTTGAACCGGTGCAGATCTGGTGTTCGCACACCCTTCGGCTCGAAAGTCGGCCATCTAGTGGTATTGCGCACTCTTCGGCAAAAGCCAGATTTTTACACCTGGAACAATTCAGAACCCTGTTCCTATTTCACAAAGATACAACATATGCATGCTTATATAACCAAACAAACCACACCAATTTGGTAACCTAATCATGGTTTTCCAAATAAATACAGTTTAAACAAAGTCAAGACACGACCATCCTAATATCATAATATAAATCAACATATACCCACGGTTTTCAACAAAACCAGGGATGCAGCCCGTCGCTCCATTTTTCCCAAAACTGTAATAATTAAAAACTCATAGTTTTCCCCGTTAGATCCCCCCCAAATGAGTAGCCAAAACACACACAGGACCGTGGACCACAGTTCCACTGAGTCCGATTTCAAAAATAATCAATATAAACATAGGTCCCCTTACCTTTTTCCCGAATATTCATTCCCGAACTCCAAGGCCCCTAAACAGCTAACCGAGTTTCAAAACCTACAAATCACAGTACAAAATATATTCACAAGACCATTACCTACAAAACTACCGGATCAGAATTGAAAACCGAGCCTTACCTCGATTTTTCGCCAAAACCCGAAAATCTCCGACACGAGATTCCAATCCGTAGAAGTTGTAGAGAATCCTTCTACGATCCTCGTGGTAACTTCAGATTTCCGATTCCGTCAACGATCGGCGAAAAAATCTAGAGAGAGAGAGTGTAGGGAGAGTTTTAGAGAGAGAGAGATATCTTCTAAGTTACTTAGTGAAGAAGTAATGAAAATTTCCTTTTATAACCCTTTGACCCGGCCCAATTTCGTCGATGAAATGGTGCCTTCGTCGACAAATCATTCACTGACTTCGTCGACTAATCGGTGGCCTCGTCGACGAATCTGGCATCTCCGGTTTTTTCGAGACTCCTCATCTTCTCCTCGTCGATGAAATCTGGCTTCGTCGACGAAATATGCCAGATTCCCAATTTGCCTCTCTCTTATTTATTTAAATCTATTTATCACGGTTCGGGTTCTTACACCTCCTCTTCCCCTTCTTCCTTCTCTTCTTCTTCCTTCTCTGTTTCTGATCTCCTGTTCTTTCCATAATTTCCTGCTGCCCAGCAGCAGTCTGCCCTCTTCTTCTTGTCTGTTCTTCTTCTTCTTCTTCTTCGTCTTCTGTTCTGTAACTTCTCCCTCCCTCTCTTCTGCTGCTTCTTCTTTGCTCTCATCTTGTTCTCTGGTATTCTTCTTTTTCTTCTTCTTCTTCTTCTTCCATTATCTCTAGTTATATCTCCTTCTATGTTACTCTCTCATCTCTTAGTTTCTATTCTGAAATTTTGGTATTTAAGAAAAAGAAAAACTGAAAAGCAGTTCCGCAGTTTCAGAACTTTTAAGAAAATTCCAGCTGTGCCCTCATTTCTTCAATCACCACCTTCCAGCCACCGTCCTCCTTGTCTGTTCTTCTTCTTCTTCTTCTTCTTCTTCTTTTCTGTTCTGTAACTTCTCCCTCCCTCTCTTCTGCTGCTTCTTCTTTCCTCTCATCTTGTTCTCTGGTATTGTTTTTTTTCTTCTGCTTCTTCTTCCATTATCTCTAGTAATATCTCCTTCTATGTTACTCTCTCATCTCTTAGTTTCTATTCTGAAATTTTGGTATTTAAAAAAAAGAAAAACTGAAAAGCAGTTCTGCAGTTTCAGAACTTTTAAGAAAATTCCAGCTGTGCCCCCATTTCTTCAAACACCACCTTCCAGCCACCGTCCTGCAACACCACCCATACCACCGAAAACAGAACCCCCCGAAACCCTTCCCTTCAAAATTTCATCACCAACCTACCAGCTGTGAAGCCCCACGCTCCACCTGAAATTCTCCAGCCGCCGCCCCCTCCAAATGCCACCATTTCTGGAGTTGTTCTTGACACACCACCACCACCACCATTCGACTCACCACCCTTTGATCTACCACTCACCAGAAAATCATTGCTGGACGCGCTCCACGCGCCGGCAACTGCGAGTGGGATTCTGCTGGACTCCCCTCTTGCTGCCAGAATCGCGAGAAATTGGTTTCCAGCCACGATAAATTGGTGTTTTCTCATGATATTTTGTTTTGCAGCATCATATTTGGGTTCTTAACTTGCAATTTTGTAAGCAAGCGTGATAATTTGGCACGAAACCCTAGAAATTGTCTCTGCCAGCATCAAAAGTCAGGTTTTATTGCTGCTATTTGTGAGTTTTTCTGGTGAATTTGTTTCATTTTTGCATCATACTCAAGATTAAAGGTGACTTGAAGATTGTTCTTAAATAATTGAAAGTGAAGTTTGTGATTTGCTTCATATAAGTGCATCATGGTGACCAATGTTGAATTGGCTGCAAAGGTGGAGTTGTTATCTGGTAGGGTACAAAATGTGGAAAATGCTTTGGAGACTATTACCAGTGCTTTGATTAGGCTAACAACCGAAGCTGCAGCCTTTGGGTAAAGGTCCATGGAATTTCCTACCAAACAAGATGGTGGAATAGCAGCTGTCCCTCATGCTTTTGATTTGTGTGAAGGCCAAAATAATCATTTGAATTAGGGAATTAAACTAGAAGTCTCAGATTTTAATGGTGATGGTTCTCCTGATGAATTTGATGATTGGGTGTATTCTTTGGAGTACTATTCCCATGGCATGACATGAATGAGGCTAGAAATTTGTACTTTGCTGAATCAAAATTGAAGGGAATTGCTCGAATTTTGGTGGATTAAACAAAGGGAAATCTTTAGAAGAAGGAGATTTGGCGAGATTACAACGTGGGATGAGATAAGTGAGCTATGCAGGAGCAATTTGTTCCTCCCAAATATTAAGTAGGATGTTCATCTCTGCCGTTTGATTTGAAGCAAAAAGAAAAGACAATGATGGAGTACACTAGTAGATTCTATCATTTGGCTACTTGTGCCAATACAGAATGGAAAGAGGATGTTACGATAGCTTTGACAGAAAAGGGCTGAAGCCAGCTATTGCCTCCAAACTTGCTGCATGTCGTCTTATCACAGTTGGGGATGCAGCATAGGCTGCCACTCAAATTGAGGAGGACATGCAATGCAATCCTCCTAGAGCTACATGAGCCCTCTGGTTTGAGAAGAGTACTAGCGGAGTGGTATGAGAGAAGACATTGGTGCAATTGGGTAAAGGTGTTCATACTAATACCTCTTGGAAGACTCCTGAGCATTCTAGAACAACTTCTAATAGCCAACCATCACTCAAATGCTTTAAATATCAAGGTTTGGGACATTGAGCTGCACAATGTCCTAACCAATTCATGGCTTTTGCAGAAAAGGAAGAAGATGATGATGATGACACTAAAGTAGTTGAAGCTAAGACAAAAATTCCAAGTGACTTAGATGAGGATGACAATTTGAGAACCTGTTTAGTGCTTTGACATATACTTTCTTCCCACAAGGTTAAAGAGACAGAGGATTGGAGGCGGACCAACATCTTTTAAAATCAAGTCATATGCCAAAAACAGCTTTGTACTTTGGTTATTGATCCTGGTAATCGCACAAATGTAGATTCTGAAGAAGCTGTGAAGGAGTTAAATTTGGAAGTTGAGCCTCATCCCGAACCATACAAATTTGCTTGGGTGAATAATGCCAACTTGAAGGTCCATGATCACTGCTTACTTACCTTCAAGATTGGTTCCATTATGGAGACAATGCAATGTCATATCCTTCCTCTCGAAATTTGTTATATTCTTTTGGGCCGACCATGGTTATTTGTTTGAAAGGTGAAGCATGATGGATATGAGAATTCTTATTCCTTCTCCATTGATAAAAATAAGTATAAGTTGATGCCATCACGCATTCTTCCACTCACCGAGTTGAAGTGTACTGCTGGTTCCTTTTTATGAAATGAGATGACTTTATTCTTGTTGATGGACTCCTTGGTACTTCCCCCAAATCGATGGAGTTGAGTTCTTTTCGAAAGGAGGGAATAAATGATGCAGGGGCAACATCAAGGTTCTGCAGCCATGGAGAAATTAGAAGAGGAAGGGGAAGGGAGGAGAGAGGAGATACGAGGGTGGAACTCACGTTCACTTCAATTCAAATTCTTCAACAACTCCTTACATCATGGCTTTCGCACACTATAAGAAAGCCTCCAAACATTTGAAATTACACACATACCCCTAAAACTACATTACATTACAAACATACCCCTAAAATACAATTAAACAAACTCCCAACATAAATAATCCTAATACAAGCAAACTGCACACACATACTTAAATAACTAAATAACTAAGCACATTTGGGTTTCGGACCCAATAAACTATTCGCCCTATTCTTTGACATAGGTCTCCTAATTGGGTCGAAATGATCAATCCAAATAGTCGCTTCTTGTCCTACATCTTGGCATTACACCATCTTCTTCATTATGCATTCTTTTTGTATCAAACCCCCTTCTTTTTGGTAGCTTGAGTAGAGATAGATGGAAAGCATTATATATGTTGTGTGCATGCACACCTATGCATGTGCACATGCATGGGAATTGATAAATGGTACACATGAGTATATATTTAACATCTACATGGGAAAATTATTTATGCATCAGTGCTTTTGGTAATGGAATTTACTTTTTTGCTCTTGGGTCTTCTGCAGCATTTGTTGTTCTTTGAGATTGAAGGGGTCTTCTCTTTTTAAATGCTCGATTGACAAGTGATTGGTTGGATGATATTAGACCAAAAAATCCGGATTCTATATGGAATTGCAAATTGTTAGGACCGGAGTAGGATCAATGGGATTGGTAGGATCATGGTGGGATTGGAAAATTGTACAGCTTGTATATGAATTGTACAGCGTAGTAAGTGTTTTTTTTAATCTAATATTAACAAAATTTCTAGTAGAGAGCCCACACTTAGCAGCGGATCACAAAAAAAAATGCAAGGTAAGAATAATTTAATAAATTTATACTCCCAAGAACAAACAATTAAAAACATTGTCAAAAACATTTTAGCTAATGCAATGGTTATTCACTTGCATTTTAACAAACACATCATACACAAATTCAACATGCAAAGGCTGATTGGCACTCCAGTCCTATAATTGGCACCCCAGCTCTTTAATACCCTTAAGCAACTGCCTCAAACAAAATGATTCAAACTAATGTAGTCGTTATATTCATTGATGCATTTTCACAAATACATCACATGCACACACAGCCCTGTTTTTCGTGTGGACTTTCACAAACACGTGGAAAGGGAAAACACAACATTGACTTCATCTAGGAATTCTTTCAAAACACATTATGACTTCATTTGAGCATTCTTTCAAACATCACTATAGCACTAAACTGCTCAAGAAAAAGGCAGCAACAATGGGCACAGAGAGTTCAACTTCAAAAACAATAACAGGTTTATGTAGCCTAAATGTACAATAATTAGAACACAAATTTCTAAATTAGCATATGATAATAAATAATAAAAGAGAAACATAAGTCTAAACACTAACATTGCTTGCAATATAAAAGATAACATAAAGTAGGAATTAACCCCTAATTCATTGACTAAATTACATGAAAATGGGAAGGATGATTGTATTGGAGCCTACTTTAGCATTGGCAACTGCCAATAGTGGGTTCATTGTTTTGGCAAGTCCAACATTTTAGAAAGAGCCATTGTAGAGCAGCGTATTAAGAAAAGAAAGAAGGATTGAGCCATGCGAGTTTTAGATATGAAGAAGAGCAATAGCCATGGAAGTAGACTTGTACTGGAGTGGCCATGCCATGAAGAAATTTAATTCGACTACTTGAACATGGGAAGGAAAATTGCAGAGATTAGCAACAACTTTAGGAAAGGGGAGACAAACAGGTAGATTGAGAAACTCAAAATTATTGGTAGATGGAATCATATAGGAACATTTATTTGTAATATTAAAGATAAAAAAAACATCAAGATTTTTAGGAAATTGATGCTTGGAATTTTAAAGATTTTTAGAAAATAAATATTTAGAAATTTTAGGAATCTACAAGCTGTAGGAATAAATTTAAACATAAACTTAGAGAAGGGGAGAACATAATTTTGCCATCGAGGTAGGAGAAGATGAGTTGTCAATGGAGTTGTGAAGGGGAACAGCAAGAGTCGGGGAGAAGAGGCATTGTCTCGGTAGGAGCACACTGGCTTGGATATGGAAGCAGCTTCCAAAATATGCTGCAAAGACTACACAACAACAGAAAGACAAATTAGTAAAGATAATAATAATGAAAAAAGAAAAAGCTCTAGTTAAAACACCCACGTAATTGACACCTGGCATAACCAAGCCCAACTTTAAAGAGTTATATAGATGAACTCAAAAATATCCATTTTTAGATTGGTGTTCATTAAGTGGTTCACACCTCAGACATCAATATTTAGGTCGAGGATATATGTAGATATTTAGTGCACTAGTTTGTTAGATTATAATAGAGATGATTGTGAAAAGATGGTTATAGTGATCGGCTTGATGAAGTCCCCCCTCGTGATCTCTGTAATATTGATGAACCAAATACTGGTTTGAATGTTCAAAATAATTTTAATGAGCTGGCTTGATAGTTACACTTTTGTTATTTGTTTGCTAACTTTAAAATATGTTTTAGATGCTCATGTGCATATTTGTTTGACAAATTTGTGTTAAAAATTATGTTTTTTTCTCTCTTTTTCTCTATTAATGTATTCTTTTTTTTCATTATAAGCTGATTTGATTAAGAATGCAACAATTTGAACTCTTAATCTCCTCATTTCACGGGGGCTTTACCTTACAAGCTTTTTTACTTGTTATTTTCCTTGTCTTGAATAGTTATTAGACAATTTTTTAGGGTTTATAATATTTAAATTTATGAAAAATAGCATATAATGATATTAGAAACTTGCAATGCTCACTTGATCTTGCCAACTTGCTCAGTGACCCAATGGAGGATCTTTATTTTAGCAGTCATGCTCGAAACGAATTTGTGCTGGTTGATCTTTATTTTAGCAGTCATGCTAGAAACGAATTTGTGCTGGTTGATGCTGCAATCTGAAAGCAGTTTCACAGAAATCTTAGGAAAGAACTGCTGTACTTAAACTGTGGAATAAACATGTTCTGGTGCAATGTGTGTGTGTGTGCGCGCGCGCGCGCGCTTTGTTGCTTTGTCTTGCTGAACAGTCCTTGAACAAAAATGGGCTTGTTTGATTATATGTTGTGGCATACTAATTCTGATTATCAATGCCAGCCGTCTTGTATAGCGTTTGTACCATGAATGTTAGGTTGTCCTCTCCTCATTACTGATTTCCCTATTTTCTTCAATCATTTTATTTATATTTAGGTAAGCCGTTCCCCAGTTTTCAATGCAATGCTTGTAAATGAAATGGAGGAAAGCCTGAGTGGTAGAATCAAGATTAGCGATGTTTCATACGAGGCCCTTCAAATGTTCGTCGACTTCTTATACACGGCTGATGTCTACCTGGATGAGCAAATGGCATGTGATCTCATTGTATTGGCAGAGAAATATCAAGTGAAGCACCTCAAAGACTATTGTGAGAATTTCATGGTATTGAAATTAAACTGGGATAATTCAGTAATGAGCTTTGCATTTGCACACCAGCACAATGCCAAGCACCTGCTTGATGCTGCTTTGTCATTGATTATGGAAAACATGGAGAAGCTAACCAAGCGGGAAGAGTATACAGAGCTCGTGGAAAGGGATCCCCGGCTGCTTGTTGAAATCTATGAAGCTTATCTCTCCAAGTTAATGCTGCTGCCCCATAATTCTTCCCTGAATCCATAATCGGCAAGTTTAATTTCTCCTTTGTTTTTTGGTTATGTTGATAAACTCTGGATGTAAATAAAGTCTATTAGTTTTTATTTTTGTTTTTTATATTTTTTTGGCATTTCTGAAAACGGCCCTCTCTCTCTCTCTCTGAGCGTGCTCCAGAAGATAGAAAAAGAGTAGAGCCTGGTTTTTGTCAAGTACTTTGGCTGTTTTTGGTTCATACCTATTTTCAGTTGATATAAACTGGACCTGACTAGGAATTAAACCATTGAAGGAAGGGCAGACAATTTTGTGTTTTGTTTTTCTCCTATATTATTGCTTAAAAAGGTATTTATCTTCTTTCACAAACTAGTCAATAAATAAAGTTTTCATACGAGGGGTAATTAAAAAATTGATAAATTTATAAATAATTATACCCATTTGTCTTTTTTGTTGTTATTGTGCTACAAATAAACAAATAAATACATATATATGCTTATTATTATTTGGCTTGTTTGGTGAAAGGAATCTTCCATAAATTCTGGAAATTCTTCATGTTCACATTTGGTTCATTTCGAAAATCATAAATGGTCGACATCGGAGGATTCCCAATAACCCATTAAGCCCACAATGTAAAGATATTTTGTAGTTTCTATATGCAGCGATTATAAGACTATTTTCCTGCCGCTGTTCAACTGTCAATGTGAGATGTTATAGTTTGATTGATCTGACTGTTGAAGTATGATCTCAATACAAAATAGTGATCTTCTATTCTATACAGAATTATAAACCTTGAAGTCCTTCATAAAACAATGGCATTAGGTCACGTTTAAGACGGCGTTAGAGGATGATAACCCTGTATGTTTCACTGACAACATTTTGATCTTTATCTATTTTTTTTAACTCTCTGCAATTCTGTGAAAAGAATATCCAAAAGATTCTTAGGTATCGCGTCTGAGACTAACTAGGAGAAGTGTATATTTCTTCACCCTCCATTGTGCAATAGGAATTTGCTTTAGATTGGTAGTTTATTATTATTTTTTTATTGGTCAATTGGAGGTTTATACTGGATTAGCCGTAACTCATTCTTTTTTTCATTTCATATTCTTTCTTTAACTTTTCAAAATTCATAGCTTGAAGCTTTAAACCAGAAAATTTTGGGCTTAGACGACTAAGGTTTCTCCTACAAGACTACTATTGTTTTAATTAATTAATTAATTAATTTATTTTTTAGCACTATCCGTGTGGGGTAGTGTATATCCTTCTCTTTGGAATTAAAAATAAATAAATAAAACACTCGTTGCTCTTGTTGTATACCCAAAAAAATTGTTGCTTTAAAAATAATAGCTGTGTATTGGTGTTGCAGGGTCATATTTTTATATTTTAAATGTAAAAGAATTGCATGTCTTTAAATAAATTATTCATATTTGTTGTTTGGGCAACATGTTGTCAAGAGAACAAATTCAGAAAACTCTAGTTTTGATGCGTGAATAATTCATTATCTTCAATGTTTGTACCCGTCCAAACAGAATAATAATAATGAAGTTTTTAGACTATGAACAAAATAAGAGGGAGGGAAAGTCAAATCCTTTTTTGTTTTTTTGATGATTAAACATGCTATTAAGGTCTCTAATTAGACGCAATGTCTCTTATTAGACGTGAAGAATTATTAATATTACCCTTTCAAACAAGCACCGTTGTTTAAAGAGTTACTAGCATATACCTTTTCAAATGATTATGACTATTATATTTGAACTTTAAAATAAATTTTAAATTGACACGTATTTTCCACTAGTTGTCTTATTTGAAATATAATTATTAAATTTGAAAAAATTAATTTCAAATATAGGATCTTAATAAATGCTCCTCTACAGACACGCCAAGTAGCTTAGTGCCAAGTAATTAAACATAGGGCCTCTTTGGTATCATTGTTAATTTTGTTTGTACACAATGAAAAAATAGATTATAAAATAAAAATATGCATAAATTTTTAAAAATAATAATAAAACCAATTACAAACACTTTTACTATTTTTCAATTGTCATGTCTTCTAAAATTATTAGAATTATTATATTTAAACAATTATTTATACTTAAGAAACACTTTTCAATGTATTGAGATTGACATAAGTATAATCACCACTATATTTGCAAGATACTACTAGGAATAGAACTAGGAAAAAAAGTTGGATTCATACTACTAGTGATTTGAAGAGGTTTCAAACCCATTTCAATTGACATTTTCACCATCTCTCTCAAAAAACCTTAGCGAATGGACTTGCCAAGTTATTATTTTTAACATATGCAATAATAATTATTTATTCTAAAATTAGTTTTCTAACATATTCACTGTAAAAACTCGAACTCATAAAATAAAAGAAAATAAATAAGGAAGAGAGAAATAAAGGAAAAAAAAAAAGAAAAAAGAAGGAAATTGGTTTGACAGGACCCAAACCGTCAACGGTTTTATAGAGCTTGGGAAAATCGTCGTTGGTTTCAGTCAACAATGGAGGGTCAACTGTCAAACTATCGATGGTTTTGTGAGGGCAGGGAAAACCGTCAACGATTTTCCTGTGAGTTTGCTTACTTAAGGGCTAAGCAACACATATTTTTCTTATAATTCAAAAATTTCCTCTCTCTCTCTCTCTCTCTCATAGGGTTTTTGGACTCTCTCTCTCTCTCTCTCTCTCTCTCTCCTATAGGCTCACCCGGATCCCGTGATCACTCTCCTCCCCTCTTTTGGCTTTTTGGTTCATTTTTGGCGGCGGATCGAAAAGCTAGGGTTTTCCTTTTTTCAAATGGAATCGGTTTCTTTTTCAAGAACAGGTAAGGGGATTAAGTTAAGTAAGATTTTTATTAAATTTGAACCGATTAAACTGCATCATATATATATATATATATATATATATATATATATATACTTATGATTGCAAAGGTTCTTTCGAAAAACAACCATTCAAAGTGGAGTTTTATAAACTATGGTATATCGTATGGTATTTTGAATGAAATGAACGGTGGAAATCTTAGTTTTATCTTGTGAACTAAATATGCTATATTTTCTTGGTTGCTTATGAGATTATATTCAAATACTGAAATCGTGTGGCAAGTGAGTGATCTACATGGTTTATTGAAATACCAAATTTGGGTATGGTTGTGAAAATATGTTGTAAAATGATGATTTACATTGGTTGTGAAAATACTGGAACTATTTGTGAAACATACTGGAACTGTTGATGTGAAATACTTGGTTTTATTTGACGGTCAGGGGCCGGGTTATATTTTACGGCCGAGGGTGTGACTGCTAAGAGCTGGGTTTTATATGGTGGCTATATGCCAGTTTTATTAAATGATAGGTTTTATAGGAAATAAATTTATACTACAATTTTTAATACTTAAATTGCATGATATGATTTAAAAACCCTGAGGACCAAATGTATTGTGAGCACGATATCGTTGCTAGGGAATTACTATTTGGTCATGTACGCCCACACTGTACTAAGAGGTGTATGGTAGTTTCAACCGATTGGCCTATGTAGAGGTTGTACCTTCCCTGGGGTCCGGACTAGGAAGTGGTAAGGCAATTAGACCTGCAACTAGGTTGTGGATGCCTGCAGATGTAGTAGCAAATGGTTACTCTGACTTTGTTTGGGTTGATCCCCGAGGGCTTAGTCCAACCTTCAGGCCGCACAACCCGTCATAGGGGTTAAGCATGTCGTTAGTCCCAGGAAGTGTCATTTACGCATATCTGTTGATTTATGTAAATGGTGCTATTATTTATTGAACTGGTTTATAATGAGGAAGTAAATACATATTTTTCAACTGTAAAGGTGTGAGTAATTGTATGTGAATTAAAATGCATGAATGTTTATGGCGAAGTAAACTCTCCACCCGAGGGCTTGCTGAGAAATGCGAGTACCCTGATAAGTATCAATTGTAGTCATATCAGGTTGCATAACATGTTAAAATAGAGGGGAGTTACATGTATGGGCGTGTAATCTCCCATATTCTCAGAAACTTTCACTTATAAATAATTGTGTGTGTGTGTGTGTGTGTGTGTGAGTATGGTCTGAGAATGATTTTATAACTATGGTTAATTAACAACTGATTATATTTTGTATACATTAAAACTCATATTGGTCACACACTGATATTAACTTAATCTATCTTATTGAGAAGTGTCTCACCCCAATATACAAATCATCTTTTTAGGACCATCTCGAGATCGAGCTTTGCGAATTCTGGGGTAGGGTGATAGCTAGTTTTTGTGAGTGTCTCTAAGAACTTTAATGTGTTTTAGTTACGTATGAAGTCCTCGGATATGTATTATGGTTGTATGGACTAAGTTAGTTTCTTTCTTCTATTGAGTTGTAATATGAATATTTGGAGACCTTTATGTATAAAGATAGTTTAGAATTCTGGTAATATTTTGGAAAATGTATCATTTATTTATGTTGCATTTATATAATGAATATGGTATCAAGTAAACAGACGTCATTAAAGTAGCACCTCGGGCCCCACGTGGCGGGTCGGGGCATTACATTCGCATCTTAAGCTAATATGTCTAGATATAGAGTAGGTAGATTGTGACAACCTGAATAAAATAGAATTTAAATAATGAAGAAGAAAGGAAATTACTAGAAGACTCGTCGACGAACATAGGGGATTCGTCGACGAGGGTATAAGAGAATTCGTCGACGAAGACTGAATTTCGTCGACGAAATTATTAAAGGATTCGTCGATGAATGACGTGGCTTGTCGACAAATCCAGTTCTATAAATACAAAAAAATCTGGATTTTACTTCACAGTTAAGCAAACTCTCTTCTCTCTCTCTTCCATTCAGCCCTCTCTCTCTCATCGATTTTGGGCCAGATTTACACCGGATCGACAATCCGAAGTCACCACGACGCTCTTGGGGAAGTTCTCTCCAAATCTGCTGGAGCAGATCGTTGTTGAAAGCAAGTTGGTAATCATCCCTAGGTTGAGGTAAGGTTTTTAAACCAAATTTGATCTTATGGTAGTTATAGGAAATGATGTACATGTAGAAATACTGAAGTTTAGTACTGGGAGTTTTCATTTTTAGGATATTGATCAAGAAATCCTACGGGTGTTAGGTTAGGATATTTTAGGGGCTTTCTCAGTAGTCAGGTAAGGCAATAAACTAAAGCAGTCATTTTCATACAAATTATTATTATTTATAAGAAAAATTATTTTCTGAAAAGCATGTATTATAGCTATAGATTACGAAGGAAATGTACGTTTGAGAAAAATACTACTAATATGTTAAAATGTAAATATATATATATATATATATATTATATATATATATATATATATATGTATGAGATGCTAGAAAGTATGATTTTAAAATGCAATGTATGATTTTATACAGCAAATGTGTGACATGAATATTATTTTACGTGGAAAAATATTATGATATGATAATGATATGAATGCAGTATGATTTGAGAAGTTATGGAAGTATACAGTACATTATAATTTTGATAAATGCATGATAAAAGGATTATTTTCAGAATGACGTATTTATGTATGATTTCGGCACGAGATAATTTTTATGTATGATTTCAGCATGAGGTCGTATTTATGTATGATTTCAGCATAAGGTCGTATTTATGTATGATTTCGGCATAAGGCCGTATTTATGTATGATTTCGGCACGAGGCTGTATTTACGTATGATCGGCATGAGGCCGAATTTATGAAATGTTCGGCACGAGGCCGTAATTATGAAATTATGAAAGATGCTATACTATCATGTACTATATGTTATCAGAACCCGAATGTTAGTTTAGTTCAGTTTAGGAGCTCGGTACCGTAGCTATATAGATTAGATATCTATGTTCAGATTAGTGCTAACCACTCCACGAGGGGGTGGGAGATGGATAGTCGATGTAACTTTCAGTAGAGTGTGGACGTCCACCTGGCAGTCTGGCAGGCCCATCGTACTTACAGACATATTTGACTCGGTAGTGGTCGGCCAACCATTGTTGGGTGGAGCCTTCGGGCTGCACAACCCGTCATGAGGGGTAATACATGACATTAGCTAGCTATTCATCCTGAGTATATTTTTAGTGTTATCAGTTATAACAGATGTTTTACGTACGATATGATTTATTAGCAAGTATGAAAGTATATGATTATTCAGTATGTTATGATAAATGTCTATAGATATATGAAATGTACTATATATGTAGAATTGCATTAAAATGTTCATGTTGCCACACAGTTATATTTAGTTTATTTTCCCTTACTGAGAAGTGTCTCACCCCCGAACTAAATATATTTTTTAGGAGACATTGAGTGACCGGTGGGTCGTAGCCGCCGTGGAGTCAGTGATATTACCCCGCTAGAAGGGTGAGATTTTGTACTAGGGTCAGAATTATTTTGTGTTTGACCCTAAAGTTATTTTGATATTTATGAGGATGTATATAAATATAGTATTATGATGTTGTAGTAAACTCTAGTATTATGTTTTATGGATAGATGATTTAGATTTTATGTTTACTACTGCTTAGGTTTCCGCTGTGATTGACAGGTGTCCCCGTTACCCACGAGTTCGGGTTGACTTTTCCATTTATTTTGTTACATTTTATATTAAGGAGTTTGAGGTCGTTACATTTGGTATCAGAGCCTGGGATACTAGGTTCTGTAGACTCTAGAGTGCAGCAGTAATAATACTAGAGTGTAGGATAAGGGGGTTTGAGGTTTGGTTTTGTAGGCTAGATGCAGGACTTCCGGGGTGGTTTGTGTGATTTTCCTGAGGTGACGATTTCAGGAAAGTCAATGTAAACTATCGTTGGGTTGGGTATCTAGGTTGCAGGATTGAACCTTGAATTAAGATCAAGAGTGACGAGTTAATTAGGAGAAAATAGCATATGACTTGAGTGATACGTATAGAGAAGGAAGTTTTGAGTTAAGTTACATGTTTTTCAGGATGGACCTTGGTGGCAATAGTGCCCACGCTAGTGGGAGTGAGGGTGTTGGACCCTCAGGTACTGCGGGTAGCGATTCAGATGCCGTTTTACGTAGCATGGCACAGTAGGTTATGGCAGAAATTGCCAGGAGTTCGAAGGAACCGGGTGGTCCATCGGCAGGCCACAATAGTTCAATTGAGAAGTTTATTAAGATGAGTCCTCTGGCTTTCTCAGGAGGGACAGATCCTGCAGTTGCTGAAAATTGGGTGCAGGAGATAGAGAAAATATTTACAGTGCTGTAGTGTTTAGAGGAGCAAAAGGTGTTGTTTGCCACTAACAGACTAATTGGAGAAGCCGAGAGATGGTGGTCAATAGTGAGACTTTTAGAGCAGCAGATGACTATACTTGTGGAGATGACGTGGGAGCAGTTTAAAGAAATATTCTTCGACAGGTATTTTCCTGGCTCTTCCAGGGAGGCTAAGATTGAGGAGTTCCTGAACCAGAAGCAGGGACAGCTGTCAGTACAGCAGTACGCGGCAAGGTTCATCGAGCTATCTCGCTTCGCCCCGTACATTATTCCAGATGAGGTGAAGAAGGTACGACATTTTGAGAGAGGACTGAGGAGAGAAATATACAAGCAAGTATCGATTCTGAAGTTGCAGGATTTTGCCGAACTGGTTGATAGGGCCACTATAGTAGAGATTAGTGAGCGATTGGAGGCTGAGGAGCAGAGGTAGAAGAAGAGATCCATACCTTCTGGTTCCCAGCAGGGGGTTGGACGTGGTTCATGGAAAAGAGGTGGCTATTATAGAGACCAGAGATAGGAGACCGGGAATCGCGGTTTCTAGGGTGTGCAGCCATCTCTAGCTTGCCCATCTTGCGGGAAGAGACACCTGGGGCAATGTCATGCTGGGTGAGGTGTCTACTATAGGTGCGGGGAGCCAGGATATATGATGAGGGAGTGTCCGACACAGTTTGGTGCTGCTCCTGCTCCTAGACTTGCACGAGGAGGTTACCAGGAGCCACGAGGAGACTAGTAGAGGAATATGGTCTCAGCCAGGGTTTTCGCTTTGACGCCAGGTGATGCTGAGGCGGCCGGCGACGCAGTGATAGGTATTGTTAATATGTTTTTATTTAAAGTCATTGCACTTTTTGATTCTAGAGTCACACACTCATTTGTGTCCTTGGGGTGTGTCAAATTATGTGGGGCGGAAACGCAACCATTAGATGTTGAACTGTTAGTGGCGACACTCACCGGGTCAGCAGTGAGATGTAGTAGGATGCTCCGTGGTTGCCCAGTTGATGTTCTGGGGAGAATTTTATCTGCTGATTTGGTGGCGCTAGATATGCACGGGTTTGACATTATTTTTGGCATGGATTGGCTAGCAGCTAATTCTACTATTATAGACTGTCATGCAATGGAAGTGATATTCAGACCTCCAAGGAAACCAAAATTTAGATTTACAGGGTCACGAGTGCAATCCTTACCTCAGATGGTCTCAGCTGTTCAAGCAAGGAGACTGCTCCAGAATGGTTATTTGGGATTTGTGGCTTTTGTAAAGGAAATGTCAGAAAATGAATTAAAGCTTATTAATACGCCTATGGTGAAAGAATTTACATACGTGTTCCCAGATGAATTACCGGATTTGCCACCTGATCGTGAAGTATATTTTCCCATTGATCTACTTCCAGGTACATCGTCGATCTCTAAAGCACCGTACCGAATGGCGCCAGTAGAGTTGGTAGAATTGAAAGATCAGTTGCATGATTTGCTTGATAAGGGCTTCATACGACCTAGTGTATCGCCGTGGGGAGCTCTAGTGCTGTTTGTAAAGAAGAAGGACGGGTCTATGAGGATGTGCATAGATTACAGAGAGATTAATAAATTGATAATCAAGAACAAGTATCCTCTCCCCGTAACGATGATTTGTTTTACCAGCTCCAGGGTACACGGGTGTATTCAAAGATCGATCTCAGGTCAGGTTATCATCAGGTAAAGGTGAGAGTGGAAGATGTATCGAAGATGGCTTTCAGGACCAGATATGGGCATTATGAGTTTCTGGTTATGTCATTTGGTCTGACGAATGCTCCTGCGATATTTATGGATTTGATGAATAGGATTTTTCATCCATATTTAGATCAGTTTGTGGTTTTTTTTATTGATGATGTACTGGTTTATTCGAGGAGCTATAAGGAGCAGGAGATACATTTGAGGCAGGTTTTACAGATGCTCAGGGAGAAGAAGTTGTATGCCAAGTTCAGCAAATGTGACTTCTGGTTCGAAAAAGTTGTGTTTTTGGGGCATGTTATCTCCAGGGACGGAGTTTCTGTAGATCCCAGTAAGATTGAGGCGGTAGTGAATTGGGCTAGACCGAGGAACATCCAGGAGATCAGGAATTTCTTGGGGTTAGCTGGTTATTACAATCGTTTCGTTGAGGGGTTCTCACCTTTATCAAGGCTTTTGACATGATTGACTAGGAAGAATGCCAAATTTGAATGGGACGACAGCTGTGAGCAGAGTTTTTAGGAGCTGAAGCAGAGGTTAGTCACAGCGCCGGTATTGATCATACCGTCTGGGGGGTGAGGTTACACTATTTACAGTGATGCGTCCTTGAAGGGACTTGGCTGTGTGTTGATGCAGCATGGCAGGGTAGTGGCGTATGCGTCTAAACAGTTGAAAGAATACGAAAAGAATTACCCTACCTATGATCTTGAGTTGGCTATAGTGGTACACGGGTTGAAAATTTGGAGGCATTACCTGTACGGCGAGCGGTGCGAGATTTTCTCGAACCACAAGAGTTTAAAATATTTCTTCACCCAAAAGGAATTGAATATGAGATAGAGAAGGTGGTTAGAGTTGATTAAGGATTTTGACTGTACTATCAGTTACCACCCAGGGAAAGCAAACGTAGTAACTGATGCATTGAGTAGGAAGTTTGGAGTATCAGTGTTGGCAGCTATGGAGATCCAGTGTCTGATCATGATGGATCTAAAAAGACTCGGAATTGAATTGATAGAGAGTAATACTCTAGTATGTATCGCCAGCTTAGTGGTACAACCTACTCTATAGGAAAGAATTAAAGCTGCCCAAAAATAAGATTCAGAATAGGTAGAGGTAATGGACAGAGTGCAGAGTGGTCAAGGAGATGAATTCTGCATTTCAGATGATAGAGCTTTGCGGTTCCATTCCAGACTGTGTGTTCCTGCTGATGCTGACATTAGGAGGACTATTTTAGACGAGGCTCACAAATCTTTGTATACAATTCATCCCGGTAATACGAAAATGTACAGGGATCTGCGAGATTTTACTGGTGGAGTGGAATGAAGAGGGAGATTACCGAGTATGTAGCCCAGTGCTTGACATGCCAGTAGGTAAAAGCTGAGTACCAGAGACCAGCAGGTTAGTTGCAGCCGCTATTTATCCCAGAGTGGAAGTGGGATCATATATCCATGAACTTTGTTTCAGGATTGTCGTCGACATCGCATGGTCAGAATGCGATTTGGGTGATAGTAGATCGGTTGACTAAGTCTGCCAATTTTCTTCCTATCAAGATTAGCTATTGCCTCAGCCAATTGGCAGAGATTTACGTTCAAGAGATAGTTCGTTCTCATAGGGTGCTTGTATCCATAGTGTCAAATCAAAACCTACGATTCACGTCACAATTTTGGAGGAGCTTGTAGGAAGCTCTGGGGACTTAGTTATCGTTTAGCATGACATTCCATCCTCAGTCAGACAGACAGACTGAGAGGACAATACAGACACTAGAGGATATGCTCCATGCATATGTATTAGATTTTGGGGGTAGCTGGACTCAGTTCAAGCCGCTGGTAGAGTTCACATATAATAACAGTTACCAGTCCAGTATTGGCATGGCACCGTTTGAGGCCTTGTACGGTAGGAGATGTCGATTTCCTTTGTATTGGGATGAGATAGGTAAGCGGCGAGTTGTGGGTCCAGAGATGGTACTGCAGGCGTATGATAAGGTTCGGCTCAGCAGGGAAAGAGTCAATGCAGTTCAGAGCCGACAAAAGAGTTATGCCGACAATCGCCGCAAGAATTTGGAGTTTGATGTGGGTGGTCATGTATTTTTGAAGATAGCTCCGTTAAGTGGAGTTATGAGGTTTGGTAGGAAGGGTGAACTTAGCCCTAAGTTTATCGGTCCATTTGAGATTTTAGAGAAAGTGGGGCCAGTGGCTTACAGGCTAGCTTTACCACCTACACTATCCAGAATACATGACATATTCTACGTATTTATGTTGAGGAAATACGTCCCAAATTCTTCTCATATTATCAGCTATGGTGAGTTAGAGCTCAATGACTCGCTAGTCTATGAGGAGATACCAGTGCAGATTCTGGACAGAAGAGAACATGAACTACGTAATAAGAAGATTCCTCTAGTAAAAGTTCTATGGAGGAATCATGCAATAGAAGAGGCTTCTTGGGAGCTCTAGGAACAGATCAGATAGAAATATCCGCAATTATTCCAAGAAGTTTAAATGAAATTAGAAATGTAAGTAAATATGTAATATTTCTTTTGCAGGTACATGTAACACTTTAGTTAGTATGTGATCTTTTAGTTTCGGGGGAAATTTCTTTTGGTATATGTAATCTCCCAGAACTTGAGTTGTAACCATGGTATTCCACCAACCATAAGTGAGGGTAAGTAATAAAATAAGTAAACCATTTTGCCTAAGGGATGATAAACAACGTGAATAGTAAATTTCGAGGAAGAAATTTTATAAGGAGGGGAGGATGTGACAACCCGAATAAAATGGAATTTAAATAATGAAGAGGAAAGGAAATTACTAGAGGACTCGTCGACGCACACAAGGGATTCGTCTACGAGGGTATAAAAGAATTCGTTGACGAAGACTGAATTTCGTCGACGAGGAAATACTGAGAGAGGTTTTGAGTCGACTGAATTTTTTCGACGAGGACTGAATTTCGTCAATGAAATTATTAAAGGATTCGTCGACGAATAACGTGGCTCATCGATGAATCTAGTTCTATAAATACAAAAAAAAAAATCCGGATTTTACTTCACAGTTAAGCAAACTCTCTTCTCTCTCTCTTCCATTCAGCCCTCTCTCTCTCATCAATTTTGGGCCAGATTTACGCCGGATCGACAATCCGAAGTCACCATGAAGCTCTTGGGGAAGTTCTCTCCAAATTTGTCGGAGCGGATCATTGGTAAAAGTAAGTTGGAAATCATCCCAAAGTTGAGGTAAGGTTTTTAAACCAAATTTGATCTTATGGTAGTTATAGGAAATGATGTACATATAGAAATACTGAAGTTTAGTACTGTGAGTTTTCATTTTCAGGGTATTGATTAGGAAATCCTACGGGTGTTAGGTTAGGATATTTTAGGGGCTTTCTCAGTAGCCAGGTAAGACAATAAACTAAAGCAGTCATTTTCATACAAATTATTATTATTTATGAGAAAAGTTATTCTCTGAAAAGCACGTATTATAGCTATAGATTACGAAGGAAATGTACGTTTGAGAAAAATACCGCTAATATGTTGAAATGTATATATATATATATATATATATGTATGAGATGCTAGAAAGTATGATTTTAAAATGCAATGTATGGTTTTATACAGTAAATGTGTGGCATGAATATTATTTTACGTGGAGAAATGTTATGATATGATAATGATATGAATGCAGTATGATTTGAGAAGTTATGGAAGTATACAGTACATTATGATTTTGATAAATGCATGATAAAAGGATTATTTTTAGAATGACGTATTTATGTATGATTTCGGCACGAGGCAGTATTTATGTATGATTTCAGCATAAGGCCGTATTTATGTATGATTTCAGCATGAGGTCGTACTTATGTATGATTTCGGCATGAGGCCGTATTTATGTATGATTTTGGCACGAGGCCATATTTACGTATGATCGGCACGAGGTCATAATTATGAAATTATGAAAGATGCTATACTATCATGTACTATATGTTATCAGAACCCGAATGTTAGTTTAGTTCAGTTTAGGAGCTCGTTACCGTAGCTATATAGATCAGATATCTATGTTCAGATTAGTGCTAACCACTCCACGAGGGGGTGGGAGATGGATAGTCGATGTAACTTTCAGTAGAGTGTGGACGTCCACCTGGCAGTCTGGTGGGCCCATCGTACTTACAGACATATTTGACTGAGGAGTGGTCGGCCAGCCATTGTTAGGTCCCGCCTTCGGGCTGCACAACCTGTCATGGAGGATAATACATGACATTAGCTAGCTATTCATCCTGGGTATGTTTTCAGTATTATCAGTTACAATAGATGTTTTACGTACGATATGATTTATTAGCAAGTATGAAAGTATATGATTATTTAGTATGTTATGATAAATGTCTACAGATATATGAAATGTACTATACATGTAGAATTGCATTAAAATGTTCATGTTGCCACACAGCTGTATTTAGTTTATTTTCCCTTACTGAGAAGTGTCTCACTCCCGAACTAAATATATTTTTCAAGAGACCTTGAGTGAACAACGGGTTGTAGTCGCTGTGGAGTCAGTGATATTACCCCGCTAGGAGGGTGAGATTTTGTACTAGAGTCAGAATTATTTTGTGTTTGACCCTAGAGTTATTTTGATATTTATGAGGATGTATATAAATACAGTATTATGATGTTGTAGTAAACTCTGGTATTATGTTTTATGGATGGATGATTTAGATTTTATGTTTACAGCGTGCTTAGGTTTCCGCTGTGATTGACAGGTGTCCTCGTTACCCACGGGTTCGGGTTAACTTTTTCATTTATTTTGTTACATTTTATATTAAGAAATTTGAGGTCGTTACGTAGATGATCAACATCAAATGTTGCCATCATGTAGTAAGTAAATTTCTTAGTCGTTTTGCTATTTGTTTGTATCAACTAATGACACAAATTCAAATTCTATTATTAAACATGTACTGCATGCCTATTATCATGAGTCCTTATCAAATTCACCTAGATCAAGGCAATAGATCGAGTTAGCATGAAAGGTGAGGGTTAATAAGTTAGCTTAAGAAACTAACATAAGATTAGCCACTTGGAATTTAGGGGCTCTTACAAGAAAAAGTATGGAAATAGTGGAAATAATGTTTAGCATAAAAATTAACTTAATCCGCATTCAAGAGACGAAATGGGTAGGAGAGAAAGTTAAAGAAATTGAAAAATTTGGGTTTAAACTTTGGTACACCAGTAAAGAGAAACATAAAAATGGGGTAGATAATATTGTAGATAAAGACAAAAGAAATTGTAGTAGATGTTAAAAATAAAAGAATAGGGGATAGGATTACTAAAATGAAGATAACTTTAGGCCAGGAAATAGAGAATGCCATTAGTGCATATGCTCCTCAAATAGGCTTAGTAGAAAATCTGAAAAGACAAATTTGGAAAGATATGGATAATATTTTACAAGGGATACTAATTTCTGAAAAGGCATTCATTGGAGCTGATTTGAATGATCACATTGGCAAGGATAATATAATATATGTCCGGATACGTGAAGGCCATGAATATGGAAATAAAAATGAGGTTGGTGATACAATCTTAGATTTTGCCATTTCTTACGATTTGGTTATATTGAATACTTGATTTTAAAAAGAGAAGAACACTTAATAATATTAAAGAGTGGGTACAGTAAAAGTTAAATAGATTTCTTTTTAACTAAAAATGAGGATTGTCTATCTTGTAAGGATTGTAAAGTTATTGTAAGTGAAAGTTTGACTACACAATATAGAGACTTAGTATTAGATATACATATTAAAAAATGGAAGAGAATGAGTAGTATAATAGGACTAGATAGTGGAACTTGAAGGAAGATAATATAGTGAAATTCAAAGATAAAATGAACAAAGAGTGTGATTGGACAGTAGGAGATAAGGTTAATGTGTAGAACAATTATTGTAAACAAGTAAGAAAAATGCTGCAGAACTGAAAACGTTTCAAGACACGTTACAATACCGTTTTCCTTCAAACTTTATTTGCTCCCACCAGATTGATGTGTGTTGAGTCAGCAAATACGTTTTCAGGATACAATGAAACCCATAATATAATCTGATATTAGTTTGCGTTATACACAAACGAAAACTGATCACAAACACCATTAGAAGAATCTGAAATAAATTTCTGAAATTCTATTTCTACAAAAAAAAAAAAATTAGAATCCAAATTTGAAGAAGATATAAATAGAGAAAACTTTATATGAGAACGAGAAGGAGAGAATGATGAGTTTTTCTATCTTATTCTTGGAGTGAATTCTATAATTAGATAGAAAAATTGCATGTCTTTAAATATATTATTCATATTTGTTTTTTTTTTTTTTGGATAACGCCGGGTGTCTGGGCTTAGCCCGACTAATCCCACGCCAAATTGGTGTGTATTGAGTCAGCAAATACGTTTTCAGGATACAATGAAGTTCAGAATATAATCTGATATTTGTTTGTATTATACACAAACGAAAACTGATCACAAACACCATTAGAAGAATCTGAAATAAATTTTTGAAATTCTACTTCTACAAAAAGAAAAAAAAAATTCAAATTTGAAGAAGATATAAATAGAGAAAACTTTATATGAGAAAGATAAGGAGAGAATGATGAGTTTTTCTAACTATTCTTGAAGTGAATTCTGTAATTAGATAGAAAAATTGCATGTCTTTAAATAAATTATTCATATTTGTTGTTTGGGCAACATGTTATCAAGAGAACAAATTCAAAAAACTCTAGTTTTGATGCGTGAATAATTCATTATCTTCAATGTTTGTACCCGCCCAAACATCAACATGTCTTAGTAAAACTTTTTTATACTATGAACAAAATAAGAGGGAGGGAAAGTCAAATCTTTTTCTTTTTTTGATGATTAAACATGCTTTTAAGGTCTCTAATTAGACGTGAAGTCTCTTATTAGACGTGGAGAATTATTAATATTACCCTTTCAAACAAACACCGTTGTTTAAAGAGTTATCAGCGTGTACCTTTTCAAATGATTATGACTATTATATTTGAACTTCAAAATAAATTTTAAATTGACACGTATTTCCAATAGTTGTCTTATTGAAATTTAATTATTAAATTTGAAAAAATTAATTTCAAATATAGGATCTTAATAAATGCCCCTCTACACACCCCAAGTAGCTAAGTATCAAGTCAAAACATGGGGCCTCTTTGGTATCGTTACTGTTTCTGTTTGAACACAATGAAAAAATAAATTATAAAATCGCATTAGTTTTTATTATCAGCTTTTTTGTTTCTATTACTAGTTTTCAGCTATTTTTCAAAATATTGAAAGACAGGTTTTATGGTTTTTAGTTATTTTGGCAACCTGTTGTCAGAAATTTTAATATCTAGTGGCATTGTTAGAAATTTTAATATCTAAAAATAGTTTTTTTGAATTACATTATTCATTTTATACACTTAAATTAAAATCAAAATTAAATGATCATATAAATTTAAATATTGTTAAAATAAAAATATGCATAAATTTTAAAAAATAATAATAAAACCAATAACAAACACTTTTACTATTTTTCAATTGTCATGTCTTCTAAATTTATTAGAATTATTATATTTAAGTAATTATTTATACTTAAGAAACACTTTTCAATGTATTGTGAATGACATAAGTATAACTACCACTATATTTGCAAGATAATACTAGCAATAGAACTAGGAAAAAAAGTTGGATTCATACTACTATTGATTTGAAGAGGTTTCAAACCCATTTCAATTGACATTTTCATCGTCTCTCTCAAAAAACCTCTAGCGAATGGACTTGCCAAGTTATTATTTGTAACATATGCAATGATAATTATTTATTTTAAAATTAGTTTTCTAACATTTTCACATCTTAAGCTAATATGTCTAGATTTCTTGTCATATAATTCACTAAATGTTATAGCCATAATCTAATATAGAGCAGGTAGATGGTCAACATCAAATGCTTCCATCATGTAGTAAGTAAATTTCTTAGTCCTTTTGCTATTTGTTTGTATAAGCTAATGACACAAATTCAAATTCTATTATTAACCGTGTACTGCATGCCTATTATCATGAGTTCTTATCAAATTCACCTAGATCAAGGTAATAGATCGAGTAAGCATAAAGGGAGAGGGTTAATAAGTTAGCTTAAGATACTAAGATAAGATTAGCCACTTGGAAAAGCTCTTATGGGAAAAAAGTATGGAAATAGTGGAAATTATGTTTAGAAGAAAATTTAACTTAATTTGCATTCAAGATATGAAATGGGTAGGAGAGAAAGCTAAAGAAATTAAAAAATTAGGGTTTAAACTTTGGTACACCAGTAAAGAGAAACATAAAAATGGCGTAGATATTATTGTAGATAAAGACAAAAGAAATTGTAGTAGATGTTAAAAACAAAAGAATGGGGGATAGGATTATTAAAAGGAAGATAACTTTAGGCCAGGAAATAGAGAATGCCATTAGTGCATATGCTCCTCAAATAGGTTTAGTAGAAAATCTGAAAAGACAAATTTAGAAAGATATGGATAATATTTTACAAGGGATACTAATTTCTAAAAAAGACATTCGTTGGAGCTTATTTGAATGATCACATTGACAAGGATAATATAATATATGTCAGGATATATGAAGGCCATGGATATGGAAATAAAAATGAGGTTGGTGATACAATCTTAGATTTTGCCATTTCTTACGATTTGGTTATATTGAATACTTGATTTATAAAAAGAGAAGAACACTTAATAATATTAAAGAGTGGATACAGTAAAAGTCAAATAGATTTCTTCTTAATTAAAAATGGGGATTGTCTATCTTGTAAGGATTGTAAAGTTATTGTAGGCAAAAGTTTGACTACACAACATAGAGACTTAGTACTGTGAGGAATGATGTATTCCCAAGAGGAGGAAGGTGGGAGGGGGGGGGGGGGCGAATTGAAAATTTAAAACTTTTTAACTAAATAAAACTATTTGTACTAATTCATCACAAATCATATCCCATTCAAAATATAGTCGTGTATGTAAAATGATTAAGTTATGTGTGTTGACATACACTTGTGGAACATATCTCATTTAACTTAAATGTGTGCATGCAAAATATGTATAACTATGAAAGAACAAGCAAACACATACTAAATTTAACGTGCGGAAATTAAATGAGATAGAGAGGGAGACACACACACACACACATATTTGTTATTCGAGGTTCAGCTAATACTGCCTACGTCCCCGCCTTAAGTCAGCAGTTCAAGGATTCCACTATATGCTCACTTTAACCGGGTGGAGCGACGCCACTTACACTCTCCTTACGGGGCGGAGACTTCCCAACTCAAATTATGGGGCTGAGCCACAACTAGTTCTCCTTGCGGGGCGGAGTCTCCCCAACTCAATTACAACGTTGAGCCCCATCTGGTTCTCCTTAGGGATGAGCATAATTCGTGGAAAATTGAATTAACCGATTTAACCTGCCAAAATTGGTCTGTCGGTTCGGTTGGGATCTACAAAAATTCGGTGAATCGGGTTTTGGTTCGGTTAACAACAAAAAAATAATTCAATTTACTGATTAACCGATTTATTAATTAATTAAATTTTAAATATAAATTATGATACGTTACAATTGTTATTTGCTAGGGATATCCGAATATGGGGCTCGGCTTGGGGGGAAAAAGGGTGGAGGGGACTCAGACAGTCAGATTCGGTGGAGGGCTTAGGGCTAGGGTTTCATTTGTTCACACTTCGACTTCATTGTTCCTCTACGCAGCAGCTCTCCATTGGACCATCTCCTTCTCCATTCTCTATTTCTCACTTCTCAGTTCTCACTCTCAGTCTCAGACCTCAGTTCTCACTCTCATTTCTTCGCGAACGGCGAATCCCTTGTTTGGCTCTCCTGGTTTTGCGAATCCCTCCTCGGCTCTTCCCTCGCATGGGCGTGGCGACGACTCTTCACTCAATGACTCAACCACTCAGGTACCTTCGACGACCTTCCCCTCTTCCCTCATTTCAGTCTAGATAAAGCCATAAATAATCTAAATTCCTTTTATTGCAGAGGTGCTCTGTTTTGGTCATGATAGAGCCTACTCTCTATCCACAGTTGCTTATTTTTGGTGAACCACAAATTTCCCAAAAGATAAATGGGAAAAGATGGGGATAGATTGGGGAGGGGAGAGTAGACAATCGAAAGATCAAAGAAGGTCCATTCTATACTTTTTTTTGGCTCATGTTTTCTTTGGGTGTATATATTATCTCATATGGTTTACTTTTTTCTATAATTAAATATGAAATTGTATTTTTTATTTTTTTAGTAGGCAAAGTTTTGGCACATCCTTGAAAAAAAAAAATTAAACTTTTATGGGTAATTTAGGGAAGCAAAAATTTTATAATGTGTAAAAAAATTATAATATATATGGCGAAATCATATTAAGTTTAGTACATACACATGATTTATCTAATATTTTATGTTTTGTGATAACTCACATCCTTCTTGCTTATGATGTCTCTAAGATAAGAGTAATCTTCCACACACAAAAAAAAAAAACAGTAAAGCAAAATAGTTGTTCCTATTCCTAACCATAACATTTAATTTGTGAGAATATAATCTCATTATGCGCTAGGGTCAAAATTTTTTTCTAATTTTGATCTTAGCATAAAAGTATAAAATGCCTTGAGAATCGGTCTATACTAAAAATCTCATAAAGCCGATCTATTACACACTAAAGCTTACACATTTATACAAAAAATATACCTTTTGCACTTTTCAAGCTAAGGCTCATGTGTCTTGCGTGTGTAAATCTAAAGTTTGAACTAGTTAGAAAACTTTAATATTTTTATATGAAAAAATTCTGTAAAACCCTTAAACTTCAACCTTTTCAAAATAATTAAGCGCTGCATTTTAGATCTTGAAAATAATTTTAAATTTGTAATATTGTTATCGTTTTAGATCTTGTATTTTAGATGGTGGCACGGTGCTCTTATTTTGGCCCATTATGACCCATAATGGTGCTTTTCCATGGTGGATTTTACCCTTCTTCTTCTTTTTTTCAAATATTGAAGGGAAAATGAGCAATGACTTGCCCATAGAGGTGGAGGTGCAAAACTTGGATGCAATAATGACGCAAGCTAATTCCCAACATCAGCCTTCAAATCCCAGCATGACAAGTGAGAGTGCTACTAATCCTCCTATTCAATCTAGTCAAAAAATGAGGAAGAGAATGAGACCAAGATTTGAAGTGTGGGATCACTTCACTAAATTTGTGATGGAGTCTAGTGAAATTAAGGGTAATTGTCATTATTGTCATATTGAATACTGTGTTGATCCTAAAAAGAATGGTATGAGCACACTTAGATATCATATAGTTAGATGTGCACAAAATCCACATGTTGAAAAAACAAAATAGACACAACTAAATTATCAACCAGCCTAAAAAATATAAAGGGCTTAGAGGCAACTTTTACAAATTGGAAATTTGACCAAGAGGCAATTTGAAAGGCATTATCTTACATGCTTACTGTTGATGAGTTGCCTTTTAAATTTGTAGAGAATATGAGATTCAAACATCTTATAAAAGTTGCACGCCCTCGTTTTTGAATTCCATCAAGATGGAGAATTTCTAGGGATTGTTATGACCTTTACATAGAAGAGAGGTTAAAGTTGAAAAAGTTTTTAAAAACCTCCCCTCAAAGGGTTAGTTTCACAATTGATACATGGACTTTTTTGCAAAAGGTCAATTATATGTGTTTGACTGCACACCTTTTAGATAATGATTGGAAATTGAACAAAAAGATCCTTAACTTTTGTCTAATTCATAGTCATAAAGGTGTAGACATAGGTATGACCATTGAGAGATGTTTGCTTGACTGAGGAGTTGATAATGTGTTTACAATGATTGTAGATAATGCAAGTTCAAATGACGTTGCAATTGCCTACATAAAAAAAAAGTTTCAAATTGGAGAAAAGACATTCTAGGGGGCAAATTCTTGCACATGAGATGCATTGCACATATAATTAACCTAGTTGTGCAAGATGGTTTGAAAGAAATGGGGGATTCAGTTGCTCGTATTAGAGACGCAGTCAGATATGTTAGGCATTCACCTGCTAGGTTGAAAAATTTCAAGCATTGTGCAAAAGTAGAAAAGTAGAATGCAAAAAGATATTATGCCTAGATGTTAGCACTCGATGGAATTCTACTTATCTGATGCTAGACAAAGCTCAAAGATATGAAATGGCTTTTGATAGGTTTAGGGATGGAGATCCTTCATTTAGAATTGAGCTTGAGACTAGGGATGACATACCAAGTAGTTTTGATTGGGAAAAAGTCAGAAAATTTGTGATGTTTTTGGAACACTTCTATGAACTCACTATACGAGTTTCAAGTTCTTTGTATGTTACAAGTAATACATTTTTTTTTTTATGAAATTAATGGGATTGATTGTCTTCTAAAAGAGTGAGAAAATAGTGATGACCTGGAGTTGAGTTTTATAAGCATGAAAATGAAGGATAAATACAACAAGTATTGGGGAAACATTGACAAAATGAATATGTTGATTTTTGTTGCATCTGTTCTTGACCCTAGACGTAAGTTGGGATTTGTGCAATATGCTCTTTCTACGATTTATGAAGGTGACAAGGTTTATTGGTGGGGAAAAAGGTTCAAGATACAACATTTGAATTGTTTGCTAAGTATAAGAAGTTGTCACAATCTAAAAAAGAAGAATTAAACAGAAGTGAAACTTCAAACTCCACTTGCTCCACAGGTCAAGGTGAAGCAGTACAACGAAAGTTCAAAGTTTTGTATTAAAAGGACAAGACTCAAATTGGAGGTGGAGATAATAAATTAGAGTTGGATAGGTATTTGGGGGAGGATTTTGAAAAGGAAGTGGAGGGCTTTGATATTTTGGAGTGGTGGAGGTTAAATAGTCAAAGGTTTCTCGTCCTTTCACATATGGTTCGTGATATTTTAGCAGTACCCATCACTACAGTTGCTTCAGAGTCCGCTTTTAGCACAGGGGGGCGTGTTCTCAATGCCTTTAGGAGTTCTTTGACTCCTAAAATTGTTTAAACTCTTGTTTGTACACAAGATTGGATCTGGGGTTCATATACTCCAATTAAGGTTGAAGAAGACATAGATGACCTTGAAAATCTAGAAAAGGTAATATTATATTTATATATTATATAAAATTTTCATTTGTTCATTGAATGATTAATTATTACAACTTACAAGTGCTTCTATACAATTTTTTAGAGTTGTCACAGGTTGCATTGGAGTCCACAATTGGTGAATAAGCCAAACAAAGAAAGACAAAGGGTTAGTTTCATATTGAGATTATGCTTAAGTGTTTTGTCATATAAATTACATGCTATCAATTATCATTATTGACAATATATAATTTATTATTTTGACAAATTGTTGAAAACTTAGAATTTTAATGGTTTGTCATTTTCATATATTTATAGGTTATGGCTTGCTGTGGGATGGTAGGAAGGGCTTGCAACAAATGATGGGTTGGGTTTTGGTGGAAGTCATATAAATTACATGCTATCAATTATTCATTATTTTGGTTTGTTGCATGTGAAATAAGCACAAGGAAAGACCCATTTTGTGTGCTCATTCCAATGGTTGTTTGTAATGTAAGAAGCTGAAGAGTGGGAGTTTCTAATATAAGAAGCCATGAAATTGTAGTTGTCAGTTGATATATGAAGCATTGAAGCCCCAGTCTTTGTTTTAATTTTTTAGAAACAATTTATATTTCATGTTTGTTATTCATTTTTATTTTGCACAAACTGTTTAAATTGGTCTGTAATATAAAATTAGGGACTTTGAACTCTTAAACTCAAAACCAAGTAGACACTGCAGACTTTTAAATTTCATGTTTGGTCTGTGATTATATTTTTTTAGGAAGATTTTCTAGATTGTTTTAGGAAGAATTTCATGTTTGGTATGCAGATGATTTTATTTCATGTTTGGTATACAAATGATTTTATTTTTACATTGATTAGATTTTATCTAAGCAGGGATAAGACACCTAATTGGCTAGATTTGGGCCTATGATGGTTTCATTATAGATTTTTTTTCTTGAGAATTAAGAGTTTCTTAATTAAGCTGACGGTGGGTAACGTAACACTATAACAGTATAAATTTTACTCTTACAGTTAAATAGTAAAATATCATTTTTATTAATAAAATTAATAGAAAAGGTGTTTAATTAAGTTGGATTTGGTATAAAAAAAAATATAATTGTATTATATTTTTATCTATTAATTTCAAATAATTTTGGTTAATCGAATTACCCAAAAAGGTGTTTCGGTCGGGTTCGGTTCGGTGAGATTCAGCTATTCGGTCAACGGCATCAGTTAATTGAAATTTTTGGTTAATTCGGGTAATTACCCGAATTTGGCCGAACCGACCGTTTGCTCACCCCTAGTTTTCCTTACGAGGCGGAGACACTTCGGTTCACTTTTCGGGTGGAATAAAGTCATACACACTTTATGTGGAGCAAATCGGGATAGCTCCACAAATCTTGCCGCATACTGCTGCATGACCATGGATCCTTGTGTCAGACGTAGGAACTCCTTCACCTTTACCTCTCTAGTGGCAACGGGGAAGTATCTACTGAAGAACACCTCCCTAAACCAGCTTTAGGTAACTGATACGTACCCTGGACGCTGCTCATTTACCAACTTTGTCGATCGCCACCATATCTTTGCCTCTCCCAACAGGTTGAAAGCGGCAAAACGTACCTCTTATTCCTCCGTTCACACCAGCACTTCTAACAACTCCTCCATCTCCTAGACCCAGTCCTCCGCCGCAATCGGGTTTGGTCCTCCCGAGAATGTCGGCGGATTCGTCCGTGAGAACTACTGGAATGTGTAGCCTCTATCAGCCACTTGCTGACTCTGTTTCCTGGAATCTCTCTGAGACTCCCTCTTGGCCTATCGTGCCCTACTACGCAGTACGGACAAAGCCTCAACATCATCACTACTGAAGGTATCCAATTGATTGTCCCCTCCAGTCATGACTCCCTTTCCTCTAGAATCAATCCTGAAGATAGGATATGACCCGATTTAGAAATTCTACATTTATCATGGTTAAAACATATATGGAATGGTTAACAAATAGAATATGTAAGTCTGTAGTTTAAAGGACCCACATGTATATTTCTACTGCAAGACTTCCAAAATATCTGATCCTAGACATATGATAACACGACGCACATACTTTTCGAGTCCAATCCTTACCTAGAACCAAAACCATCAATGGATTTACCATGGTTTTCCTAAAATTATCATTCCACGAAAAGCACAGAAGATCGTTGACAGAATTCCGTTTCCAAGCCTTTAGACTAAAACCCGACCTATCTTACCCTTTCTCATTCTTAACTTATCTCAACGTATATTCTAATAATTAACACTGACTGTCAAAGTCTGTAGAACCTAGCAAACCTAGGCTCTGATACCACCTGTAGCGCTCCGACCCGACATGTGGGTCCAGGGTGCTACTTTAGTGACATCTGAGTACCTGATACCATCATATCATACACGATATGCAATGGAATAAATGAAACAAATCTCAAAATACTATTACTAGAGTCTAAATCAACATATATATCAAGGTTTTGTCCATACACATATGACATCCCAAAAACTAGTTCACATGTTCGGTCCACAAGACCAGCGATACAAGCCTGAAGGCATACTATCAAATCTACTCATATCTGAGTTCTTGAAGACACTCACAAAAAGTAACTAACTAGTCTCCACCCCTTGCATCCCGCTAAACTCGATCTCTGGGATTCCCTGAAAAGATATGTTGTACAAAGAGATGAGACACCTCTCAATAAGGAAGATCAAGTTAATGATAGTGTGGGGCAACATACTTTTCAGTGTATACTAGAATCATAGCTCTCTCTTTTACTGAACATAGTATGTATACTCATTTCTCATTTCTCATAACATATATCAATACTGGGAAAACATTTACATCATTACATAAATATATAGATATGCATAAAAGATACACCCTGGAACTACTCGCTATGTATAAACCCCCGTGGTCAGGGTTGTGCGGCCCGAAGGCTGGACAAAAACCTGAGGGATCAACCCAAGTCAAGTCAACTCACTCCTTGCATTACGCCGACGGCAGGCTTCCGCAAATCACTTGCGGGTTCGATTGCCCCACCACTTCCTAGAAGGGTACTGCCTCTACCAAGGGCAATCAGTTAAGACTACCCAACACGACACGCTCGTAGATGTGGGCATACCCAGTCAGTTGGTGAACTTTCTCTCTAGCAACGGTACCACATTGGAAACATTGGGTTCACAGGTTTCCTAAAGCATATCGTGCAATTTAAGTAAATAAAACTGTACTTTAAAATTCATTTTACAAAACCCAGCCACTCGCCGTTTAACACCACTTGGACCTACGCCCTCTCATAAAGTACAATTTCGAGCCTCAGCCCCTCTGTTACAACTCAGCCGTTTAGTACAAACTCCAGCCTCAAAATAAACTTTGTTACTTATAAAATCCAGCCTCAGTCATTTAATACAAACTCACCCTCGGCCCTCTCATAAGTTCCTACATTTCTCAAAATAATTCGAGTATTTTCGCAAACAATTCAGTATTACACAAACATATCCATCCTGGTATTTCCATAATTCTCAAAACAATATTCACCCGCCACACAGTTTTCCATATTAAAAACATAGCCCATAGGCAACCATGAAATCACTATATAAATGGTTTATAGAAACAAACCGATCTTTCCACCGTTCATTTCTACTTAAAATATCATATAGCATATCCTAGGTTTAGAAACAAACTTTTTGAACGGTTGGTTTTTAGAAAAACGACTGAAAACATAAACATACTCACACCATAAACATATCCACCGGTCAAATACGATAAAACATTGCATTAAACATAATCCCCTTACTTGATTTCGAAACAGAAACTGAAACGCTCGAAAACCAAATCCCAACCTTTATCACCAAACTGAAAATCTAATCTGCTAGAACTATAGATCCTCACTCTCTGATCCTCGCATTATCTTTCGATCGTTGAAACGGGCGACGAACGGTGAAGAACTGTAGGGAGAGAGAGCGAACTCGTCGGTTCTAGAGAGCGAGAGAGAGAGAACTTTTGGGATTTCTTTGCCCTTAAGCAATGAAAAATGATATTTGTAGGCCTTTTAATTCAGTCAAACTCGTCGACGAACCCAAACTTGATATTTCTTCTGTCGATTGGGATCTCTTCGTCGACGAGACTCTGAATTTCAACGACGAAACATTGAATGACATTCATCGAGGAGAACATTGGCTTTGTCGACGAAACCAGCAAAATCCCCTTTCTATACTTTTCCTTATTTTTACGGGTTTGGGTCTCTAGAAATTTTTTAAAAATCAAGACCTCCAATAAAATTATTACTAATTTTATCTATTTATTTATTTATTTTGGACAACGGCTATGAATTTTTTAGGCTTCTGTTTGAATCAAAGTTGAGGAATGGAAGAAAAAGGAAAAAGAAAAATTAATTTCAATTGAATTTATGTTCATATACAATTAAAATAATATCTATTCTAATAAAATATTTTCATAATATGTAAAATTAAACTTTTGGTGGTTCATTTGTAATATATATATATTTCAATTTCCTGATAACTGTGAAAAAGTACATTCCTTATTAGGTCTGCCAGCAACATTTTAAGAAAGCATAAAAAATTCAATTCAATAAAGGATCAAATACGAAATAAGAAATTCAATTCATAGATGTTGCTTAGGTCAATCCTATAAAACACTTTAGTCATGTTAATAAAAAAAAAATCACATTTCTTTATACTCCTTAGATTCCAACATGAAAGTTTAAATCTTTAATAATCTGAAAATTAATTGAGACACAATTTTCCATATGAGAAACATTTGTCTCCTAAAATAAAATTTTCAGAAAATAACCATATGTCATGCAAGGTTTCTACGAGTTCTTCCATGTGAGCATCTAATATTTCAAATATCACATTTTTAAGAATGTCGTCGGGGCATAACTTGAGTTAAAAACTCCCCCGGTGAATAAGGCCAAAGGATTTTTAGGAAAGAGAGGATGAATGCAAGTTGAATGCTCTTCCAGTCCTGCAAAACAAAAGGATAAAAGGGGTAAAAAAAATTTACCTATCCTCATGGACCTCCCTAGGTCTGACAAGAGACACAAATATTACATCGTAAAGTAAGGTTTCTAAAATTTTTGAAACTATATCTTATATTTTTTTCCCTCCATACCAAGTTCTTCACAGGACGGAAATCACAGGACGCAAATATTCATCAATGTAACTTTCAACACAATGTTCTTAAGGTATATTTGTTTTGGCTGGACTGGAATAGTATTGGACTGACAAACCTAATACCGCCTAAATGGGCTAAGATCCTCCACCTTGATCAGTCCTATCTTACACGTTGTTGGGCTGAAAATAAACTAGAAGTGCTCAACCTAACCAGCAAAAACAAAAGAATGGAGGCTTGACTTGACACTGGGTCATGAAAAATGGGCTACTTCTTTCTGCAGACCAGGCAGAATGCCTCCCAATTGAACTAAGAGATAACCAGACGGGAATCACATTCAATTTCATTTCTTGCTCTGTGTTTAGAGATGGAAAGACTGCAAGAATTAAGAAAAAAGTGAGAACTGAAAAGCAACACTTTTTTATTCACTCATCAAGATATGAAGACTGTACAACTTACAAAAGGGATCAGAAGGTTTTATTTCCGCCAAAATCCAAGAATTCAAGAGCAACTTATTAGCATGAATTAATGAAGACAATAGTTTAGACATTGGTATTCCTTTCGGGTAAGTTGATCTTTCAAGGCTCCAAGCAGAACTTCCCAGCCTTGCTATAATTTTTTTCCAACTGCTCAATTTTGTTGACTTTGAAACCCCTAGTCCTGATTTCTTCAGGCACCGATGTATCTTTATAGTCAACATTTTCTAGAATCCAACTCTTGTTTTGCACAGAACCTCCCACTGTCACCTGCAAATAGATGCAACAATTAATACCCATGAGCTTATTGAGTACTCATTTACCAAAGCCGCCAACAGATTTGCTTCCACTCTAAAGCTATCATGCCGATGGCATAGTGACAAATTTGAGACATAAAAAAGCATTAACTAATAACAATCCAGTGAACTAGTTGGGGAAACCAACTGCAACAATAGAATATGAAAAACATTGAAAATATTTTGAAAAATAAAAAGTAAAACAGATTTGGATTAAAGATTGCAAGCAATTCGGGGAAGAGTGTTGGGTGTTCATACTGAAAAAGAGAAGGAATTCCTTGCATCATAACCAAAATCCAATATCAAACAATTCCCGAAGGAAAAGTAGTCAGTTTTGCCATTAAAAAAACAAGCAAGAGAAATCATTACATGCTACGAGGCTGTTTCAAATCATTAATGCTGCCAACCAATCACAATACACCATGTAAAGACTTCCAACTTAATGAGAACTCGAAGTCTCTGGCTCATCTCCCTATTCATCGATGAAAGTTTCATCACATGGTGTTCTGTAATTGATCAGTGTTGCATTGGAGCATAAAATTTTCTTGCCATGCTGCCTGCATAATGAATTTCTTTCCAAATTTATTATTCAGTTTGTGGCAGCATACCTCTGCATCCTCAACAGAGTTGATAACAAGAGTGCCATCTAGAGATAGATCCTTCAAGAGGACATTACGCCCCTTAATAATCATGCTAGATCTTTGAGAGATGGAGCAGCTTCCATTAACTTTGCTTTTGACCACTGAAAAAATCAGCCCCCATTCTGGCTTCCATGCGATTCGAGGCCACACCTCCACCTCTTGTCCATTGAACACTTGTTTCACGGGATCATCTATTTGGACACCAGCCTGAAAACAAAATAAAACATCCATTCACCTAATTTGACTACCAAAAATAATTGGGGCGGGATGGGGGATAAAAGAACCAATCTCCATTTCTAAAATTATATATTGGTGCTCTCGTTTGGATAATAACACTCATCATAGCCTCTCATAATAAAACTCACAACGGCCCCTCATGGCCCAGACATGCAATTGATCCTCCCCTAGGAAATCAGAGTGGGAAACCAGCTTGGTATTCCAACATCCTTCCTATAATGGAAAATATTTAGCAAAAAAAGTGACCCATTCATATATATATAAGTTATGATAAAATGAAAACTAATCAAGGATCCTTGGAAATAAAGATCAAGTGACTCTTGCAGACAGGTTCATCTATCATCTCCCTTCAACCCTTCCAGAAAAATGCAACAAGATCATAAATCATAGAATGAAAATTTTAGATGCTTAATTCTAACATTACCTTTCTGAGAATAAGGCTGTTAGCTTGATATATGGCCATTTCTCCAGAAGTTGCACTGTGATATGGATTCCCTTTTGGTACCTTAAGTTAAATCCAACCATAAATTATAAATGAATTAAGCTCAAATGAGTTCAGAACATTAAGCCACTGCACAAAATTGAAAAGATAAGAAGTATATGCAAGAGTGTTAAAATGCTCAAGAAGGGTATTTAGCTTAAAATTGAGAGTAGTGAATACTTCAATAATAAAAGTGAGAATGTCTAGCTGAGGGGGCACGCCAGGTGAAAGGCCTACCTCCCCCAGTGTCTTCTTAGGTACTAAATGAGCACCCCAGGGAACGCTCAGGAACTGGCCCTTGACATCCTCGAGGGGTTGTCTAGGGCTTCCATGTGGGATTCGGAGCCCCATGGACTACTCATTGGAGAATGAAGTCACAAATCACTCTCAACCCCCAGGTTGAGACATACACTAACAAAAATTTTTCAAATTGTTCAATGGTTCAAAAGAAGATTATAGATGAAAAATAGACAATAATAATGATGGAATGCCCATAAGCACAACAACCATCCAAAATAACTATAATAGTTCAGTTCATTGTTGAGGGCCATCATCAAAAGCTTCAACTACAGATCCATCACCCTAAAAGGTGAATTGCTGATATAAATTGTATACAGTGTTACCTGAAATGTTTAATCAAAAACAGAAAAATTCGTCCTATTACCAGTTGTGATAGGCAATGCCTGACTGGCATATCTAATGATGAGATATATATATATATATATATAGAGAGAGAGAGAGAGAGAGAGATCATCCTTTAGTTCTGGAAAAAACATTAGGCAGAACCATTATTGTGTATTTTGGAGGCGATCGAATTAAATCATCATAATTGATGTTTGACAAGCATAAAATGGCTTATCTAATATTGTTCCTTAGTTATTTTATATTAAATGTAGAGGATCTAAATATGGATATAAAGAAATGCTACGTCATAATTTTAATCATATTATCACAAAATTTTCCTATTGTCAATAACATGAATGTCCCCAAGGACAACCATTGCCCAGCTTGTAAAACGGTCCATAAATTTAGCACTTGACAAAGGAACTATTTTAGTTGTGCAGGATCACCACCAAAAATTTCCCACTTAAAAATAATTTATATGATTGGGAATTTCTACAAACCGAATTTGCATATATTTGTTTTCTTTTTCAACATAAATTCAATCCCTCCAAACTAACATTGTAAAAGCAAATGGTGCAACATCATTGGAGCCTCCTAACTTTTATAACGAAAGAAACAACCCCATTTACACTGCTCTGTCATATAATTTGTGTGGAAAAAAAAATTGATTGAGATATTTGAAGCTTGTATTTGAAGATTGTTTTCACTGTTTCAACCCCCAAACAAAATTGTAACATCAAATGGTGCAACATTAGCAGAGTCTCTCCTTTAACTTCTTAATATAAATATCAAGCTCATTTTGTGTCACAGTCACAGGCTGAACATTTCACATCTTGTGAAGGGCTGTACAGAACTAGTTATAGGACACTAGCTTAATTAGTCAGTCAAAATTATACCGCAGTTTCACAAGACAAACAAAATTCACAACCATTAAATAAAAATGAAGCAAAAACAATAGTAAACTGTAAAAAGCAACATGATTTATTATTCACATCTCCATAGGCAATGCGTGTTTAGCGAGGGAGGCAAGTAGGCTAAACACATTTACAGTAACTAGTTAGTTTTCCAATGATTGATGAACACTCACCCTCACCTAAAGAGCTTTCTATGCTATTCTAGCTCTGACACTATGAAACATCAAACTGACCGAAGAGTCATACTCACTATTTTCACCAAGGCATTATCCTACTACAAGAATAAAGCATACACTACTATTTACATGATGGTTATCCATCTCATGCATACAAGAAAAGGCAAGCATAATGCCTTGAACAAGCTTGGCTCATGACATGATCCACGTCATGAAATTGCTGAACATGATAGATTGCTAAAACTGCAAAAGAGTTTATTCAACAGCAAAAGATAAAATCTAGGGAGTCGTTTATTATTACAACTAGAAATATTTACCTTAGCAGCATTCTCAGGGTTGTTCTTTACAGGAGCATAACCAAGCCATGTATCCATCACCTATGAGATCACATGACAACTGACTTTTAATATCATTAAGTTTCACGGAAAAGCCACATATCCATTACCCAATCAGTCACATGTCTAGCATTTAATACATTGTTAAATTTTGCAGCAATATCAGTACCTAATGGGGGCTCACAAAGATTGAAAGGCTCTGATGGATTATAACATTATTCCAGTGGATTAGTCGAGCATCCAAAAGGACCTCGGACACCATTGTTTTAAAAAAAAACAAAACATTTAGCTGACAGTTTACATGAGATATAGATCTTCAAGTACAAGGAATACAAAACCAAATATTGAGTAGCTTCTAGATGAAGTAAATCTAAGCCCCCCAAAGATTAACTAACTCAAGAAAGAGGGGCAAAGAAAAAAGAGGGAACGAACTTACTGTGAATCCAACCCTTGCTGATGGAGGCAATGTTCTTGGATAATCTTGCATCATACACTCCAGTCTAGTTGAGGACTTAAAAGAGGTTTTACTAGCATCTTTGTATCTACACAAGCAAATAATGCAAACATGAATTTTAATATTTGGGTTCATGCTAGCATGAACTTGGAGAGGGGCAAAGAAAAACTATCAGCTCTCAATAAAGATTACTTTGTCAAGCTAGAGCAAAACAGAACATTCGAGTAGAAATTTGATGAACCAAATTACAAAGCTGGAGGTCCGAGAGCAAATCACATGCACAGGGGATATACTACCTTCTTTAATTATCGGAGTATTGATGAAGTGCAATATAATCTAGTAAAGAATTTTGATAACAAGTTAAATAATTAATGATAGAATATACGGGCCTCAACTGCCGGATATTGGAAAAATGATGGTTGTATCAGGCAGTAAGGAAAATTGAGCTTTCTCCCCCCCCCCCCCCCCCCCCCCCAAACCCAAAAAAACAAAAAAAAAAAAAGGGAAAAAAGTTTGCCCCATGGAATGACAGTTTTCAGCCTCCCTTTTTTGTTTCCCAGGGGTCTGCCCACCTTTTTCCATGCAGTTTAGATGAATTCTTCAGGCCAAGTACAATGGCAGGTGGCTTAAAGGGTGATGGGTGGCAAAGCTTTGTGAATTGAGTTTTGCTAGATGGCAAGGGAGCTCTGTCCTGATTGTGGTGGAAAAGATGAAGTAAGCAAGCCCGTCCATGAATCGTGGAGTCATGTGGTGGCAGAGCAGATTGGCAAGAGTGAAGGATGTAATCAAGAGACATGGAGGAAGGGTGCAATCACAGGGAAGGATCAGATACGTACTCATTGTGGTGGTGATTTGCATTCAAAGGAATCTGGAAATTCATTGCCAGAAACCAGGGTTCTTGTTTAGAGAAGAAGAGTCCCAATCAAGGTGGATAGGGTTATGGAAGAGGCTGCGGGATTAGTAGAGGCGGCTACTGCTTCTCTTGGGGAGGGGGAAGAGGTGAAGATTCAGCTGGGGTGGTTGCTGTGTGTGATGGACCTGGCAAGTATTTCTTGTAAAAGCAAAGCCTGCATTTAAAAGACTACTACTTATTACAAATAAAGAGAGTAAAAATATATCTAGTTTTAAGGTGTATAGTTAGTTTAAACATACTCTCAGAATGAGATAGAGAAGACAGGAGGATACTCGCTGGTAAGGCAGGAAAGAAAAAGTTAATAGGAAACCAAAACCTACTGCTTGACTTGCTAATAGTCTAAGAAAAAACAAGGACGAAAAGAGTGTAAAAAGGCTGTGGATATGAAGATGTATAAGAATTGATCAGCAGGGAAGGAAGGAAAAATGGGATCTTTCCCATGTCCCTCCTTCACTGTTAGAGGGTTTGGAGGATATAGCTAGTTCAAAGGTGGGGTATGGGCTTTGGGTGTGCATTTTGGCTGTGACGAGTCAATGTAGGGCTGTGTTATTACCTCCTATGGAGGAGATTAATTCGCAGGATGTAGGTGCTAAAAAACTTTTGGATGGTATCGGTTTTTGGTTGGGGGATCATGGAGAGAATAAAATTTGGCACAATGAAGCTAAAAGAAAAGTGACTAAAGGTTAGCAGGAACAAGCAAGGTGACAAAGCTCTATCAATTACGAAGGCAACGGCTTAAAGCGGGGTTTCCTTAATTAGAATTAGATATTTTTTAGTTTTTGCATTCTCTTTTTTATTTCTTGTTTTTTCTCTTGTTTTCTTTTGGCTTTTCTGGTCCACGGATCTCTTGTCCACTCATAGGCCGTAATTTTCCCCTCCCTTTCTTAATATATTTCTTTTGCAATCCCCAAAAAAATGCCTGTATTAGATTAAAATTACCTCAATATTTGTCATCTGAAAAAAAAAAAAAATGCCTATAATATAAATATACTATATATTATTAATTAATTAGCATATCCAATGTCAGTATTGGTGCTTCCTAGTGTAAAACAATACCCATATCAAACATCATTACTTAATATAATGATATTCATAAATGAATTAAATATTAGTTCTTATGCAAATACAACAAATTTAGAGATAAGAAGGTTGAATAAACAAAGTGAGCTAGTCCTCAGCTTTGGACTCCTCTCTCTCACACGGTTCTGATCCTGGACCTGTGGGTAACAGCTAACAAGTTTTCAAATAATGGTTGGGAAGTTAAAAAAAATTAAATACAAAAATAAAATAGAATGAAAGCATGCAGATCAAACAGAAATGAATTCAAGTTACAATGCCATGCTTGCTTTGCAGCACCAATGGGTTTCAAGGGCATTTAGTACATTTTTGAGATCCATATTAAATGTTTTTTACAAAATTTCTCAATTAAAGTCATTGAACTTTTTATGCTCTATACAATTACTCTTGCTCCTCACAAATGAATGAGATATCTGCAGAGACGGCAAAGGGTGTGCAGATACATTTTGTAAAACAAGATATTTTTACAATGGCTAATCTCTTACAATGTATATTAAGGTTTTAGGAATAAACGAAGGATTCATATCATAGTGATTTGAGAAGTTATACGCTGGTTGTCAACTACCTAACACAACCCTCCTTTACCCGTGCTTGAGACTAGCCGTTGTGGAATTGAACTTATGAGTCATACAATGAAACTGTGGGAAAGGGTAGTCGAACAAAGATTAAGGCCAAAAACAAAGGTCTCAAAAAATCAATTTGATTTTATGCCTATGATATCTACTACAAAAGCTATGTATCTTTTAAGAAGATCAATGGAAAAGTTTAAGAAACAAAAGAGGAACTTGCATTTAGTATTTATTGACTTGGAGAAAGTGTCTAATAGGATACCTAGGGAAGTTTTGTGGTGAGTTTTAGAAAAAAATGGTGTAGGTAGTCGGTATACTGATGTCATTAAAAATATGTATGAGTAATGACTAGTGTTAGGACTATAGGTGGAGAGACCAGAGAATTTTTATCACCATAGGTGTACATCAAGGATCTGCTTTGAGCCTTTATCTTTTTACTTTAGTGATGGATGAATTGACTAGGAGTATCCAAAATGAGGTTCCATGGTGTGTGTTATTTGCAGATGATATTATCTTGATTGATAAAACTAAGGGTGGAGTAGAATCTAAGCTAGAATTATGGAGAGAAACTTTAAAATCTAGAGGCTTTAGGATAAATAGAAATAAGATAAAATATATGAAATGTAATTTCGGTAATAGTGGGAGGAATATTAGAGACAAATTTAAACTTGCTAATGAAGAAATCAATAGCACTAGTAGATTTCGATACCTTGGATCTATTATGCAAGTTGAAAGAGAAATAGAACAAGATGTAATACATAGAGTTAAAGCAGGTTGGATAAAATGGATAAGTTCTTGGAGTGTGCTTTGTGATTGTAGAATACCCTTAAAATTAAATGGGAAGTTTTATAGAACTGTTGTAAGACCACCTATGCTTTATGGATCATAATGTTGGGCAACTAAGAAACAACATATCCAAAAAGTAAAAGTTTATAAGATGAGAATGCTTAGATGGATGAATAGTATATCACTAAAAGATAAATTAAGAAATGTAAGTTAGGTGTAACTCCTGTAGAAGATAAAATATGAGAGGGATGACTCAGATGGTTTGGGCACATGCAACGTAGGCCACGTAGTGCGCCAATGAACAAGAGTGATTTAGTTAATGTGAGGGGCAATAGAAGGGGTAGTGGTAGGACCTAAAATAACTTGGAATGAGATAGTGAGCCAAGATTTAATAGCCCTAAATTTGTCGAAGGAAATTGTTTATGATCACATGAGTTGGTGGAAAAGGATTTATGTAGTCGAACCTACCCAGTGGGATCTAAGGCTTGGTTTGTTGTTGTTGTTGAGGAATAAAGGAAGGAATTGCTGCTGAAATTTGGTTAGGGCCCACAATTTAACATCCAGCAGTTGCGACTCAATTCTTCAACATAGAACTGGAATTTTGAACATTGGGTTTTAGTTAGAGACAGCTTTTCGCAGGTGGTGATGCTCTTGGCAAGTCCAAATACAAGGACTTGAAGAAGGGCTAATGGGACTAAAATAAAAATTAACTAGTGTATTCTGCAAAAGCTAAATACTAGATAAGGGCCCCACACCATGCCCCTATAGCTTTCTTCGATACCAGCCTATACAACTACAAACTTGACAGTCTTGGTCGGCTTCATTGCAACAACAAACAAAGCTATCTTCTCTCATATTTGATGTAGGAGATGAGCCATAACATCCTCAGGAAGAAAATTAAATAACTAATACATATGGCTTTGTAGGCTGGCATTGCATGGGAAACAAGAGGGAAAACAAACCCCTCAGAATCGTAAATAAATACTGCTTACCTGTATAGTATCACCTTAGAATATAAAATGTACCAGCCTAATAAAAATAACTGTCAAAAATAAAATCACTATTATGAGCCAATACTATCAACTTTTCCGATGGCGTCACCACCCAATATAGTTGCAACCACAGTACCATTATCAAGGTCTAAAGAATAGGAAAAGAACTTGTGTATGAAAATGTGAGAACAGAAACTCTCAACAGCTCATAACTTCGATGACAAGATGAAAAATCTTGATACCATGCACTGTGCTCTGTGCTCTTAATGGTCTAAATTTAAATGAAACTGTTTGGGAAACCTCTTATTGTTAATTGTTATTCCTGAGCCAGATTCTCTCATTGTTGTTTCAATAAGAGATTTATTCAGAGGCACTGTTGGATATTTTTGCTCCTTGAAAAATGTAAATTCCACATACTCATGACACACTTCTCCTTATTTCCCAAATCATATCTAACATTTATATGTTAGTTTCCAAATGACAGAAAATAAAATAATCAGCATTCAGATTGAAAGATAAAAAGTTCAGTAATATTCAAAATCTGCTTCAAAACTGCATTCAGTATTCAGGAACTAAATCATTAATTTTATCAGACGTCCCCATATTCCCAAAGAAATGGGGCAAGAGTTCAGTACTGATATTCAAGAGTCACATGAGGAAATTGTGGTTCTGTTAACATTTGAACCCGAGCCCCTTGTGCCTGCAATTGCTTTTTCATGATACATTCTTATGTTGTGATGAAACCACCACATCCCATTGGACTCTTTCAAGTCTGGACATGACCGAGGTTCTTCATCCTTTGTATTTTTAAAACTCGAAGTTGAATCCTTTTTAATTAAAGGAGAATGATGCAGCATGCAAGCAAGAGTTTTTTTTTTTTTTAGAGGAAAAACGATGGTGTCCGAGACTCTTTGGATGCTCGACTAATCCACCGGGATAATGGACCCACCCCTCTATCCTTCTCCACTTAAATACCAAGGTTATTATGCTATTTAATTTTCATTATATTTTTGTTTTTCAATTTGCGGCATTTTCATTAAAATCATACCTTCAAGTTTCGCAGTTTTATTATTAATGAAATATCTTAGCTTATTTAGATTTCTGAAGATAGTTTCTTTATCTTCCAAGCATTGAAAGCCTGTTAAACACCTCCTACCATTAGATCAGGCAGACTGGGATTGAGAACTTAAGTTGTTGAACGACACCACCTCTCTATCTTGACATTCTTACATGGTCATCTTCATCACTGTGTGTCGGAACAAACTGAAATGTCTCTCAAAGTGGAGTTACATGTCATACAAATTTAAAGAAGCCATTTTTGGGCTAAATGAGTTAATGGGAACAAGGATTGATATGTTAAATGCAGTGAACATACGAATGGTTTGTAGAGTGTTGTATTTGACTATTTAGGTGGTATTTGATTCATGACTGAAATCAGAAATGCACTAAAATCGAAACTGAATGGTAGAATCCCACCTTGTGTTTAGAATTATATTTAGTGTTCAATATATGCAAAGATAAGAATTGGAATAAGTCAAATTTGTCAATTCTGGCATAAAAACTTATGTAATTTAATATGAAACAATAAGACCATAAATTCAATAACTATATTATAATATTTAGTCACACAATAATTGATTTCTATTAATACTAAGATCATTATCATCATGTACTTTATTATGCTTTTGCAAATGTAGATGCCGAATTCTGTCTGGTTGGTATTAACCAACCAATACCCTTCTTGACACCCTTTCTAAGACAGATTACCACTAATTATGTGTGTGCGCGTGCGCCTTATACAAGAAAGATGGAAAAGAACAGGGTTTTATATATATTTTTTTCCCCAGATTTCTTTTCTGATTTTTTCTATTTTCTGAGTTTTTTAAAAGAATTTCCAAGCATTTATTCTCAATGTGTCTGAATTTTCTAAATTTACAAATTTAAAACCAATAGTAATGAATATTAGCTACTAATAATAATAATAACGATAATACAAGCAGTAATAATAAATAACAATAATGATTAGTAATAATTATCAAAAACAATGCTAGTGTAATGTAATAACAGTAATAATAACAATAGTGATAATTAAGATTTACAAAGACGTAAATAAAAATATTGCCTAGTAATAATAACAACTACAATAATAATGATAATAGCAGCAGTAGTAGTAGTAGTAATATATAGTTAAAATTTTATTTTAATTATAATAATGATTATACTAATAATATAATAGCAATAGTATGTATGATTTGTAATAATTATAGTATTACAACAACAGCAGCAGCAGCAGCAACAATACTTAATAGTTCATAATTACAGATATCAATGTTTTAAAAGGCAAAAGCATAAGATTAGGCTTTTTAACCCTAGAGAGGTGAGGCAAGGTGAGGAGTAAGCCTTAAAACATTGAGGCATACGCCTTAAAACTTCGAGGCATAAGCATTTTGAGAATTTTATTTTTTTGATAAAAACATGCAAATAAATTTCATATATTTTTAAATATATATATATAAAAATTTTAAAAATCACAAATAAAATGTAAAAAAAAAAGTTTAAACATAATTTGTAAACTACAAGTGAGAATTCATTATGTTTGTGATGACAGAAGATAGAATAAAATTACAAACGTCAAATTATTTTCCAGATCTAAGATATAACTGTCAACTATTTTGAAAGGTTGAGGTTCAAGAGTTTTAGAAATCAGCTCATATTATGATATTCCTTTCATATAAACACGTAGTTAAAATTTTCTAGCCAAATCTAACTTGAGAATTACACACCCAAAATGCATAAGCCTCAACTAAAAAGGTGCAAACGGCGTTCCTTTTCATACAAATGTGTAAGCCTCACATCTAATGTGTTAGCCTTTTTGTTGGTATTTTAGATTGAGCCTCAAGGCATTTTAGGCATGCCTTGGCTTGAGGCAAGCCTGAATTGAGCCTTTTAAAACATTGGAAGATATTAATAAATAGTAGTTAATAATCATTACAATAGTAATAATATATATATGGTTAGCAATAATAATAATAGTAGTAATAGTAGTAGTAGTAGTAGTAGTAAGTGTTCATAATAATAATTAATACTAGCTAGTAACATTAGTAACAATAACAAAAAAAAATACAATTTTTTGGGTGCAATTTAAGAAACTAAAAAACAGAATTTAAATTATATATATACTGGACTGGGTCAGCCCGTTTTGTATTGCAGTGGCTAGGGGAGGGATACAATACCAGAGAGAGAGAGAGAGAGAGAGAGGACCCTCAGGATAGAGTGGTGACTGGCTAGACAGAGAGTCTGCCAGTGGGGGCAGTGCCAGTCAATGCAGCTTTTCTTCTTCTTCTTACATTTTCTCTGCTTTTTCCTCCTAGAGTGTTTGTGAGATCTTGTATGCAGAATGAGATTATTTATAGGGCTCAGGGAGGTGATTAGGACGGAAATCAGGGCTTGAGAGGCACAAAATCCAGCCAAAACAGTGTTTTCCAAGAGAAAATACCCAAGCACGTGACATGCATAATAGGCGAGTGCATCTCATGCACCTTCGTGTTTTCTCCTCATCCAACACTTGTCATGCCCCTAACATGTGCCACGAGTGTGTTCGTCTCATGCACCCAGGTGTTTTCCCCTCCTCCGATGCTAGCACCATCTTGGCTGGGTCCTTTGCCTTTCAAGCCTTGATTTCCACCCCAATCACCTCCCTAAGCCCTGTAAATAGACCCATTCTCCACCCAAGACCTCACCAACACACTTAAGAGGAAAGAACAGAGAAAAAAGACAAAGAAGAAGAAGAAGAAAAGCTGATTGCACTCTGCCACCACCATAACTGCCAAGCTTTCTGGCTAGCCAGCCACCACCCCATCCACAGGTTCCTCTCTCTCTAGTACTATACAGAATTCCATTAGACAGATGAGCAACCTGGCGAATTCCTGCTCCAAGTATGGGCTCTTGCCCTATCTCCATAAAGGAAGAAGAAAGTGAAGTGACCCTCAACTGAGGATATGGGGTTTTTTCTCTTTCCCCAGCTTGGCCATTGCAACTCAGATCGGGCTGGCCCAATGAAATCCAAATTGACCCAACTAATAATATATGTATACATGTATATAATTTCTTAAATTCATAAAATGCTTTTTAAAAATATTTCAAAATGTCCAAAATTCATAAAATTCACAAAAAAAAAAGAGTGTTATTACTATTATTAATAGTTTGTATTATTATTATTACTACTAACCATGCATATGTGTGTGTGTGTGTGTGTTATTACTATTATAATAAAAATTAATAGCTAATATTTATTAATACCTTATGAAAATATTAATTAGTATTATCATATCATACTAGTAATTACTAACATTATTGTTATTGTTATTCATTAATATTTATCAATATTATTTTCATCATACTATATTAGAATTATTGTTATTTATTATTACTAATTGTATTGCTATTACTACTATTATTAATATTATCATTTTTAATAGTAGCTAATGTTTATTATTATTAATTTCAAATTTGTAAATTGAGAAAATTCAAATAAAATGTAAATACATTCTTGGAAGATATTAAACCCCCCCCCCCCCCCAAAAATAAGGAAAAATCATAAATTTCCAAAAAAAAAAAAAAACACTATTCTCTTCCATCTTTCTTTACAAGGTGGACATACATAAAAACAACAACAATTCTTAGAATGAGTGTCAGTAAGAGTGTTGATTGGCTAATTACCCCTAGAATGATTACTCAACTTCTATATACACAAATGTACCCTAGAATCCATTCTTTCTTTCTCATGAACTTAAATTTTTTTCCCCTATTTTTAACCCAAAAAATAATATTGGCGACTCCATTTTTAACTTGTTTACTTTGTTTTTGTTTTGCTTCCAACCTTTATTTTAGTCATCTTGTTGGTGCCATGCCACCATCACCAGCGCCCCAAACAGAATCCAACATCGATACATATTATACTTTGTTATATTTCTTGCTCTCTTTATATTGTCACTAAATTCCACATTTCTCATATATTTCATAGATATTAAATTTTACGAGTGAATATTTTATTAAATAAAAATAATATAATATAATATATTATTATATAATAATGTACTATCTAATTCAAATAATAATATCATCAATCAATAATCATACCAAAATAATAGCATTATATTTTACTATAAAATATCATTATATCATATGTTATAATATCATTATATTATTATTATTACATATAACACTATTAGTTATTTACATAATAATATCATTAAATATAAATATAAAATAATAATTTCTTAACAAATGTAATATTATCATAGTATTTTTTGTATTTAACGATATAATACGAATATTTTTTTAAATCTGTAATATATAATATTAAATTATAGTATATAATATAATATATTATAAGATTTGTAAATATAAATATAATTATGCAAATATTCATGTATATGTGTGTCTGTACATGTATATCTATGTGTATGTGAATACATGCATGTGTATGGGCATGTGTATATACATCATATTATGCATATGTTAATGCAAATGTTTTTAATATGTACAGATTTATATATGTGCATATGCATGCATGGTAGGAGGCTAGAATCAAAAAGCGAGCTAAAAGGGGAAATCATTCCTATCTGCAATGGGAATCAAAATGAGATTACCACAAATCAAGCGCTCCAAATCAGAATTGACCATTATGATTTCAATTCTCAAAACCTATTTCTGATTCGGAAGTTTCATTATTCAATAATGAAAGCAATAAAATACTAAAAAGGCATCAGCGGAAGGAAGTACAAAAGTTTTCATCAACACAGGTAAGAAAAAAGAAACAAGAATTACTTTGGGTTAACGAACTCCTTTATAGCACCACATGTTTTTGTAAGCTCTTCAATGTAAGGGCCAAGATCCAAAATCAACTGCAAGAATATATAAAACTGTATAAGAAGATAAAGCACAAAATTTTCTGGTATATTACAAGTTTATCCACAAAAGTAGAATAAAATTGCATAATTTATTTGAGAACAATAATAGTTTACAGTCATGCAACAAACTTGAATCTGCAAGCATTTTAACCCAATTGTTTTTCATTCAATACACAATTCTGTCTTCTCCATACTCTTAAGGCAACATTTTAATAAACCATGAATTAATGTTTCATTGTCCCAGACCTGGCCCTCTATGTAGCCTTCGTTCTGCCCCATATCAACACTTAACCAGTATTTCGCTCGCTGTAAATTTTTTTTTTTTTGATAAACAGTTGCTGTAAATAATCAAACCATTTAAATTAAATTTGTCATCTCTTACCTACCATTGTGTGCTCACGCATGCATATATCTCGATTTATCATTTCACCCGCTGCAACCTACCAATCTCAACAACCTCATCTAATATATTTTACTCAATGAAAATGTTAACTCTTAAATCAGACACCATTCATAAGATAATGTTAATCCTTAACCACCTACCTTTTTGTACCATATCGTATGGCTAAGTTCAGCTTGACCCTCCACATTTTGTACGACACAACAAAGCCCGTTCTTAACTCCTTAGCCACAAAAGTCCTAGGTCACTTAGATTCGTATCTCTCAACCACAAAGCATTTGAGAATCAGCTCTGCATTCAGTGCGTGTAGCTCTAATTGTATTGGAAAAATCTCCATCCATCACTCCTTTTCACTGGAAAACAGTACCAATCATACCCCCCCATCAACACCCCCCCCCCCCCCCCCCCCCCAAAGAAAAAAAACCAAAAATACAGAAAAGATAAGTAATAAACATTTAAAAGAGAGAAATATATTTCCCCCTTTTCTATTCAATTTATGATCTGCTTATTCTATCTTCACTCTTAACTTAAGATTCCTTGATTTTATAAACCAAATCCAGCAAGCATCCATGATCAATGCACTAAGGATACAATTTCAAAGCCAAGATATAACTTAATCCTACTGTCAGCTTAAACTGATTTTCTCCGACTCCATTGGTTCCATGCTGATCACCACTCTCATATCCTAATTCCTATCTACTAACTATTTATTGCTTTTCCTATTGCCAGTACTATATCCACATTTTGGATCTAGTAGCTACTAGAAAATGGATTTACATATTTTTCAAGGAAGCTATAGATTCTTCCTCAAGAGTATACTTAGCAGTGAACAACCTGATCAATCTTTCTTTTAATGTTTAAAAAACTTACTAGAATAAAAGAAAGAAATTTCTCTCTCTTCGTGTGTGTGCGCATGTGTGCGCCTGCACATTGATGCACTGATTACACATATTACAATTAAAGAAATCAAGATTTGGATTCCAATCAAATTGAAATCGATTTGAAAGATTGCAGAGTACGGGTAACAGTTTTGGGACTTTGAGATTCTAAAAAACATCAAAATCTCACCCAAGGTTTTGAGAAAACTATTTATTGTGTTTTATCATGATCTATCAGATATCAAAAATATGGATGAAATAGAGCTCTCAAGCTTTGCATTGCTGCAGGTCAACTCTCAAGATTTTACATAATTCTGAACAAGCGTTTTGGTGCACTTGGTGTGATGGCAAGTGTTTATCAGCCTAGAACATTGGAGTGCATTTGAATGCAGGAATTAGCCTCAACAAAGATGGGGCAGGTCTGGATTCAGCCCATTTTTCCAGTGCCCCACTGGAGCTTTACATGCTGTGTCAAACTTTTTGTGCTGCAGTTGACAAATGGTCAGCCATTCATTTTCACCACCCATCATCTTCCTCAATGTTGGTGATACAATCTTAGATTTTTTCATGTCTTATGATTTGGTTATATTAAATACTTGTTTTATAAAAAAAGAAGAACACTTAATAACTTTCAAGAGTGGGTGTAATAAAAGCCAAATAGATTTCTTCTTAACTAGGAACGGAGATAGTCTATCTTCTGAGGATTGTAAAGTAATTCTAGGTAAAAGTTTATCTACATAACACAGAGTCCTAGTATTAGATATGCGTTTTAAAAAATGGAAGAAAAGACTAACATAAATCAACACAACAGGACTAGACAGTGGAGCTTGAAGGGAGATAAAATTATCAAAAGAGTGTGATTGGATGGTAGTGGGTAAGGTAGATGAAAATACTGTTTGGAATAAAATGGCTAATTCTATTGTAAGGGCAGCAAAAGAGGTTTTAGGTGAGTCCAAAGGAAGATACTTGGGTAATAAAGAAAGTGGGTGGTGGGATCAAGAAGTTCAAAAAGACATTAAGACAAAAAGAAATTGGTATAAAATATGGAAAATTGTAGAAATATAGAAAATCTTGAAAAATATAAAGGGGCAAGAAAAAAAATTGCAAGAAAGACTGTTAGTGAAGCTAAACATAGAGCTTATGATACTTTGTACAATAGACTAGATACAAAAGGAGAAAAAAAAACATTTATAAACTTGCTGGAGCTAGAGAGAAAATGCAAGAATTTAGGTGATGTAAAATGTATAAAGAACAAGAATGATAATGTCTTAATTAAAGAAGAAGATATAAAGAAAAGTGGTGAAGACAGCTTGATAAATTGTTTAATGAAAACCAAAATGAAAGATTGAACGAGTCCTTGAAGTTACAGTGCCATTAAAAAAAAATGAAAGTGGGAAATCTATAGGACATGATAAAATACCAATTGAAGTTTGAAAATGTTTAATGGATAAAGGAAATATTTGGTTAACTAATCTATTCAACACTATTATAAAAACTAAGAAAATGCAATAAGAATGGAGGAAAAGTATGTTAGTACTATTACACAAAAACAAAAAGGCAATATTCAAAATTGTAATAACTACAGCGAAATTAAGATTATGAGTCATACGATGAAATTATAAGAAAGGGTAATTGAAAATAGAATAAGACTAGAAACAAGGATTTCAAAAAATATATTTGATTTTATGCCTAGGAGATCAACAATAGATGCTATTTATCTTTCAAGAAGTTTAATTGAAAAGTTTAGGAAAAAGAAGAGGGACTTGCATATGGTTCTTATTGACCTAATGAAAGCATATGATAGAGTACCTAAGGAAGTTCTTTGGTGGGTCGTAGAAAAGAAAGGAGTATGCAGTAGATATATTGAGGTCATTAAGGATATATATGATGTTCTACTTTGAGTCCTTGTCTTTTTACTTTAGTGCTTGATGAACTTACTAAGAATATCTAAAATGAGATCCCTTGGTGTATGTTGTTTGCATATGATATCGTGTTGAATAATGATAATAGGAGCGGAGTGGAATCTAAGCTAGAACTGTGGAGCATTAGAGTCTAAAGGGTTTAAGATAAGTAGGAATAAGATAGTGTAATTTTAGTAATGTAAGCAGAGTAGTAGTAGAGAGAAGATTAAACTTGATAATCAAGAGATTAATAACACTAATAAATTTAGATATCTTGAATCTATCGAGCATGCGAAACAAGAAATTGAATAAGATATAGTACATAAAATTAAAATAGGTTGGGTAAAATGTAGGAGTGCATTAGGTGTGTTGTGTGATCGTAGAATACCCTTAAAATGAACGTTTTATAAGACGACTATAAGGCCAGCTATGCTTTATGGTTCAAAATGTTGGGCAACATAAGACGACTATAAGGCCAGCTATGCTTTATGGTTCAAAATGTTGGGCAACTAGGAAACAACAGTTACAAAAAGTAAAAGTTGCTAAAATGCTAGTGTTAAGATAGATGAGTGGTTTAACATTAAAAGATAAAGTAAGAAATGAGCATATACTCAATAATTTATGCATGGCAACAATTGAAGACAAACTAAGGGAGGGACGACTAGATTTTTTAGGCATTTAAAATGCAGGCTTAGTAGAGCACCTGTGAGGAGGATTGAGTTACTGATTGTTTCTGGCATGAAAAGGGGCAAGGGTAGACTTAAAATAACTTGGAATGAGGTAGTGAGGAAAGATTTAATAACCCTTAATCTAGTAAAGGAAAACACTCTCAATTAGGTGAATTGGTGGAAAAGGATTTGTTAGAGGTTATTTATGTATTTTAGTACTATTATTATTAAATGTGTTAGTATGTTAATTAGTGAGAGTTAGTTAAGGTATTATTGTCATTAAAATGTATTTAATTTGTATTATAAATAAAGGGAGAGACCTACCTTCAAGTTAGGTCATTCATTTAAATCAAAATCTCAACATGATATCAGAGCATGATCCAACCTAAACCCTAGTATGCTCAGTCATCGCCAGAAAACACATTCTTGTTGCTGTCCTTCTCAAATCCACCTACACCCCTCATTATTTCACAAAACCCTCAGAAGCCTAACCCCACAAAACCAAGGCTCCACGCGCTGCCATGCACCGACCAACTTCCAGCAGTGCTGATCCCATGTGCCGATGCGTGTGAGAATCTCTGGCCACCTTTTTCTTTTTCTTTTATTTTTTCCTCTGCCATGTTCTGATTCCTTCTCTAGACAACATTATCAAGCTGTTGGGCATGTTTTTTGCTTAAATATCTAACCTTTTTCGACCATGCACTTGCGATAATCCATTAATTTCTGTTCAATGTTTGTAAAGGCTTTTTTGTGAGTTTCTTGGAGCAATAGCAATGTTCGTACGTCAACTTGTGGCGCTGTAGCAGTGCTATATCAGTAGGTGAGTCGCTCACCTCGCCCTTGGTTGTGTCAGTGCTTCACATAGTTTGTGATTGTCTCGATCAGTGTTGATTTTTCTTCTTGTTTGACATTGGTGCGGCTGCAAGTTTGCAAGTGTTGGGATGGAGTCTATGAATCCTAAAAGTTTGTTTCCTAGATTGCTGCCATAGATAACAACTCAAAAGTCGGATGGAAAGAATTATGATCAATCGTCTAAAACAGTTTGGGTTTATTTAGCAGGATTAGGAAAGTTTGACTACTTGCTCCAATCTGATCCTTCTGATGAGAAGAGAAAAGAAGTGTGGAGTCAAGAAGGTGCCTTGATTGTTTCCCTCATATGGAACTTGATGGAGCCACATATTGCACAACTGTGTATGCATCTAGATATGTCAAAGGAGATTTGGGAATATGTCAAGCTTTTATACCCTAGCAACATTACATGTATGTGTGATTTATCCTAGGAGTGCTTTCAGTTACAACAAGGAGAGATAGGAGCATTGCTAATTATTTTGGAGACAAGAAGCATATCTTGAGGAGCTTAACATCGTGAAACCTATAACTATTAATGTTCGTGAGATGCAGAAGCAGAAGGAGCATATGACAACCTTCAAGTTTTGGCGGGCTTGAGACCCGAGTTTGATGCAGTCTAGTCCCAGATACTTAGCAGTGCCGAGCTACCATCATTTGCCGATGTTTATTCTCGTGTCCTTTTTGCTTCCTTTAGCACGCATTCTCCTACTCTTGCATCTAGCTTTGAGAGGATAGCCTTTGCTACACAGGGTGATTCTAGTTCTCTACTAAACAACCGCAAAAGTTATCGAGGTGGTTCGAGTGGTCATTATGGTAGAGACGAATGTAAGTAGAGGCACTCCACACAAGTGCACTCATTGTAGCCACCGCCAACTTCATACCTTTGGAGGCAGCCAATGCAGCCACCACCAAACTCCACTCCTTTGGTGCTGAGTAGGGGGTAATGTACTATATCCATGTCAGAGGAAGAGTATTCCAAGTTCCAATAGTATCAAGCATCACAACAAGCTTCTCTTCCCATTGCATCTCTTGCCTAAGCAGGTAATCCCATAGTATGCTTGTCATCTAGTTATTCTCATCCTAGTACTTGTTATAGACTCCGCTGCCACTTATCATATCACAAGTATATCTAGCTTCTTCTCCACTCTTCAATATTCTGCAAATTTGCCTTGCGTTACTCTTGCTAATGGATCCACCACTGTAGTCAAGGGAATTGGGACTATAAATCCCACTTCTTATATTTCTCTTCCTTCGGTTTTGTATATTCCCAAATTTCCTTTCAATCTTATGTCCATTAGTAAGATTACTAAATCCATGAATTGTTCAATGACATTCTTCCATAATTATGTGGTTATTCAGGATTTGAAAACGAGGAATACGATTGGCGGAGGGCATTAAGATGGTGGAATTATCACTTTGAGCCGCTATCTCCTTCTATTGCCTACACTGCTGCTGCTACACCTCTCCAAATTCATTGTCATCTTGGTCATTCTTCACTAGAAAAGTCAAAATGTCTTGTTCCTCATTTGAGTTATGTGTCTAGTCTTGATTGTGAGTCTTGTCAGTTGGGAAAGCACCACTGTGTCCCTTTTGCTTCCTGAGTCAATAAACAAGCTGCAAGCCCTTTTATGTTTGTTCATCCTGAAGTTTAGGGTCCTAGTAGAGTTGTGTCCAAGTTGGGTTTCCGGTACTGTGTAACCTGCGTGGATGATTATTCAAGAATGACTTGACTATATTTAATAAAAGATCATTCAGAGTTATTTCATGTATTTTGTGCCTTTTGTTCTAAAATAAAGACTCAATTTGGTTTGCTAATTTGAATACTTTGAAGTGATAATGATAAAGAGTATTTCAATGCACAATTCACTACTTATATGATTCAGCTTTGTATTGTCCATCAATCATCCTGTGCCCACACTCCTCAACAAAATTGGGTTGCAGAGAGGAAAAATAGACGCATGCTTGACGTCACTCGCACCTTACCTTATAAAATGCATGTACCTAAAGTGCTTTGGAGTGATGTTGTACTTACTGCTTGCTATTTGATCAACAGGATGCCATCCTCTGTTCTTAGTGGTAAAATTCCCTACTCCATTCTCTTTCCTAGTTCACTTCCTCATATATTTGGGTTTGTGTCCTTTGTTCATCAACTAACTTCTGGGGTGGATAAGTTGGATCCTCGTTGTTATAGTCCTATGTTGCATCGCTTCCATGTTTCTGCCGATGTTACCTTCTTCGAGTCTACACCTTACTACACCCAGTCCCTGAGTGCTTCTAAGCTCAATGAGTCTCTTCCTCTACCTAATCTTCTAGATTCTACTTTCCTGTCCTTACCCAACCAACCATCTAAGTCTCCATGTAGTTCGAGTCCTTCTCATCATCTTGATCATCCTAATTTGCGGGTGTATTACGACAACAACTCCAAGGAAGAGAGACTCCTCTAGCTTCTATTGCCACGCCTTTGGTTTCCTCGCCAAATGATCATATTTCCCGTGATGTTGATCCTCCCATTGCTGTTCGGAAAGGTAAATGCACATGTACTTAACATCCCATTTTCAACTATGTTTGTTATGACTTCTTATCACAATCCTATTATTGTTTTGTTACTGTTTTATCATTTATTACCCTTCCTAAATCTGTTTCGGAAGCCTTAGCCCACACTAGGTGGAGGAATGCTATGCTTGAAGAGATGAATGATTTAAATGACAATGGCACTTGGGAGTTGGTACCTCTTCCTCCTAACAAGTCTGTGGTTGGTTGTCATTAAGTTTACACTATGAAAGTCAACCTTGATGGTTCTGTGGCTCATCTAAAGGCCCGTCTTGTTGCTAAGGGTATACTCAAGTGTATAATTTGGATTATTTTGACACTTTTTCTCCGGTTGCCAAAATTACATCAGTACATCTATTCATCTCCTTGGCTACTACTTGTCACTAGCTTCTACATCAATTAGATGTGAAGAATGCCTTCTTGCATGGTGACCTTGAGGAGGAGGTCTATATGAAGCAACCACTTGGGTTTGTTGCTCAGGGGGAGTCGAGCTTAGTGTGTTGGCTCAAGAAGGCAATGACCTTGAGGAGGAGGTCTATATGAAGCAACCACCTGGGTTTGTTGCTCAGGGGGAGTCGTGCTTAGTGTGTTGGCTCATGAAGGCACTATATGGTTTAAAACAGTCTCCTAGAGCATGGTTTGGTCATTTCAGTGTTGTAGCACTTAAGTTTGGTCTTCGGCGGTGTGCAATGGATCATTTTGTGTTTTATCGTCGTACTTCATCGAGTAGGATCCTTCTTGTTGTTTATGTGGATGATATTGTTGTTATAAGTGATGCTAATAAAGGTGTTTAGAGTCTCAAACTTTTTCTACAAACTAAGTTTCAAACCAAAGATTTGGGATTATTGAAATATTTCTTGGGCATAGAAGTATCTAGGTCCCTTTTGCGAACTGTTTTGTCACATAGGAAGTATGTTCTTGATCTGTTGGAAGAAACCTGATTGTTGGGATCTAAACCGATTGATACACCCATGGATCCTAATAGCAAGTTAGTGTCAGATATGGGTCATTTGCTACCTAATCCTAGACAATACCGGAAACTTATTGGAAAGTTGAATTATCTCATAGTCACTCGGTCGGATATATCTTTTGCAACAAGTGTTATGAGCCAAATTCTAGATTATCCGAGGACAAATCATTGGGACACAAAAATTTGCATCTTGAGATATCAAAAAGGTGCACCTCAGAGAGGTCTTTCATATCGTGATCAAGGTCATGCTTATATCCATGGATATACAATGCAAATTGGGTTTGTGGTAATTTCATTTCTTGGACGAGTAAGAAGTAAACTATGGTGGCCAAGTCAAGTGCTGAATCAGAATATAGAGCTATGGCTCACACTACTTGTGAACTTGCCAGATTGAAGAACATGTTTGAAGAATTGGGTACTTCACATTCTCAGTCTACGAAGTTGATATGTGATAATCAAGATGCTCTTCATATTGGCTCCAATCTAGTCTTTCATGAGCGGACAAAACACATTGAAGTTGATTGCCGCTTTGTTCGAAGAAACTTGTGCAGAAGCTCATTACTACGGCTTATGCGAAGTATGATATGTAGCTTGCTGATTTGTTTACCAAAGCTTTGGGGGTGCTCGTGTTAAATTTATTTGTAAGAAGCTAGGAGCATATGACACTTATGCTCCAGATCATATGCTCCAGCTTGAGGGGGAGTGTTAGAGGTGGTTATTTATGTCTTTTAGTATGATTATTAAGTGCGATAGTATGTTAATTAGTGGTAGTTAGTAAGGGTGTTATTGTCATTAGAATATATTTAATATATTTAATTTGTATTATAAATAGAGGGAGAGACCTATCTTCAAGTTAGATCATTCATTTTAATCAAAATCTCAATAGGATTCATGTAGCCAACCCCACCTAGTAGGACTTAAGGCTTGAGGTTGTTGTCCTATCATCTTCCTCAAGGCCTCAAAGTCATCTCAATTTTTATAAGTGAAGTCAATTATGCAGGTTCTCATTTTTCCTTTTTCTTTTTCTTTTAGGTTCTCATTTTTCTTTTTCTTTTTTTTGGAAGATGAGCTTTTAGGCTTTTTTAAATATAAAACTAAGTCTTATTCTTTGAATATTGAATCAACTTTCGAACTCATAAATCAATTCAAAATCCAATAACTGAATCTGAAACCAAATCATTTATATTTATATAAAAAAAACTAAATAATTTATATTTATTTGATAATTGAACCATTAAACATTTGAATATGCGCATTTTTCCATTTTAACCCCATTTCACAGTTAGATGAAAGTGAGGAAAAAAAAAAAGGTCTTTATTTTACATTTCATTCGCTTAGTAATCAAACACAAACTGCAACCATACAAACAAAAAATATCCTTTATGTTTTCTATCATTTCTCAATATCACTCTCTAAATCCACAACTGCAAACAGGGATTCAACCAAATATATCATTGCATGAACACTGATGATGATTGTCAAGAAGAGAAGAGATTTGATTGCTTGCATCCATAGTCTTAAATTCCCTCAAAATTTTCAAAGTTTCCATTGAAATTTTCAACTTTTATCACCCTTGAAATCAGCAGTCAATTTAAGTCTTATTTAATTTTCATCAAAATTTCACAAATCATCCAATTGATTAAAATATCAAAGTTATAGAGAAATTTATTAAAATCTTGAAATTTTAGCAAAAATTTTCAAGAATTTGACTACAAAATTTCTTTGAAATTGAAATCTCAGATTCAAAATCCAAAATACAAAATTTCTCATAATAAATATTATTTCTGTTTAATTCAGTTGCATCAGCAATTCACTAAAAAAAATTTAATCATCCTGCAATCACGTGCAAAAACAGACATGCAGATCAATCTTTCATTGCAATGCCAAAATCAACAAGACATCCAGATCGACAAAATAAGCAATCCTAATAAGTTTTTCAGCACTCATAATCAAATTGGTTTAGCTAAATTATGTTCCAGACACTAACTTGAGTCAGCCCTATCAGCCCCTTTTGTTTGTTCGTTTCACTTTATCCAACAATAATTCAAACTTACCTGGCAAATAATGTCAGCAAAACCTTCCATAACACAAGTAATTGTATGAGGAAATCAATGAAGACAGCATACATCAAAGCAAATGCAAAATCATTTTTAACCAAAAGAAAAAAATGCAAAATGAGAAACTTCCAGAGACCTACTTGGTTTATATTCCCAGGAAAAGGAGAATAGCCTGTTTCACAATTTACATCTCCATCAGGATATCCAGTTGCTCGAAGTAAAGGATCAAGCTGATTGTATTCTACATTAATCACCATTGTCCTCCCTGAAATAAATTTTATTTGCAAATAATTAAATAAAATAATATTTTTACATAAAAAAAATATTGACTCTGTTGCACATAGAGAATCACATTGGATAATACATATACATGTGTTTTATATTGCAATTACAGAGACAGCCAATAACGTCGCAGCATACAGTAGATTCAAGCACCTTGAATGCCACATAAAACTAAATATGAGGAGATGCCAACACTTGTCAAGGATGTATTCTATTGCAAAATTGAAATACTTTCATTTAAATAGTGGAAGAAAATAAAGGCATCCTCAAAGAAACTTAAATATACAAGTACTGTGAAAACTTTGCTAATGCAATTTAACAGTTCTCAACCAGAAGTTAAGAAAGAATATCAGTATATAGTGTAACTTCTTTTATCTATCAAAAAGAATACTGCTAAAAGGAGTACCATCAGCATGAGTGAGCTTCGTAATTCCACCAATAGCTTCTTTTGCTTTGCGAGGGACAGCAAGAGAATTAACATGGAATTTTCTGGTGGAACTGACACCCAATGCTGCTGGAATCGCCTAACCAGAAGGGGAGAGAAAAGTCAGAGTTAAGTATATTAGCTTTATAGCCAAACAGAACCACTTAAACAAAATAAAAAGAACAATAAAAATTATTATTGTTGTTGTTATTAAACAGAAGCAGCTAAACCTTAAATAGAAGTCCATTTGTATCTTGGAAAAATAGAACCCATCTCAAACCAGCATTGTGCCTGAAAAATAAGAAAATTTAATATTATGGCATTTTAAATTGCTGAAATAAGTTTATAAACGCAAATAACACACAAAAAACTGATTATTCCTTCATTCAAAATGAACACTGAAGTTCAACAGCCAATGACAACAGTCCACAACAATTTTGGTTACACTTGAAACAAACCTCAAAGTCAATGAATAATTAGATTGCTTGACCTGTAAGCACATAGTAGTTCCATTTCTTTTTCAAGGTAATCATCATTTTCAAATTTTTGTGACTACATTTTGATTCAGTCGCCACATTGTTAAAAAGCATCTTAAGCTCTTCTAAATAGGAAAGACACCACATACATGAAATCATGTTTTTGAATATTTTCTCATTGCACATGAGTGGAAACAAGCCACTGTAAAAAAAAAAAAAAAGAGACGGGACAAAGAAGGAAATAAAGATGAAACTGAGCTCGAATACACAAGAACAAATTTCAGCAATTCAGTCAGAAGAGAAGCATACCAAACATTTAGAAGACCACTGGAGTAGAGAAGTGAATGCACATCACCGTGGCCATGAGGTTTCGTCTACAACAAATAGAACAGGATAAGAGCAACATAAATTAAAGGAATCTCAGCACAAAGAGGCTAAAAATCATTAATGACTATATGTCATATAAAAGTATAGAACAAGAAGTAATATAAGTAATGACTACCTGAATTCTGTATTTGTTATGAGGATCTACCGCAAGTCTTGCATCATTATCATCTAAGCATGCTACTTTTTCCTGTAATTTGGTGGGGTTACTATATGTAATTGTGTGAGTCTAAAAGTGTAGTGATGTTTCTCCAATATGAATAGACCAATTACATACCTGTTTAAGAAGTTTTACTTGCTCAGGTTTCATTCCAAAATAACCATTTGATTCTAACAGTTTTAAAGTGCGTGCATGTGTGTCATCTGAGGTCATTATAACAAAAGGAATCTGTGTTCCACATTCACCTACAAAATTTAAAAGCAATATGAGTAGCATGAAAGGAAAAGGCTCGCAGATTTATCCAATGCAACAAGCATCTTATGTTGAATTTATTATAAAGAGGGAAGTAAAAGTTCTTTGCATTATAACATTCCATCCATGACAGATTATAAATTTGCATCACTATTAAGTTACATGCATACATTCTCAGAGAAGACATAAATACAAATCATCTGTTGCATATTGGTAAACCTGCAGGCAGCTTATCCACAACCACCAATGTGATGTGGATAGGTAAAGGTGTTCCAGAAGCCATGATGATCTGGCATCATTTCGCCTCCGTAAAATGGGAAACTGTGGGTTGACCATGCCACAGATGGGCCAAGTATGCCCCTCTGCTGCTTCTACCGCCACAATAGACAACAGGTTTTGGTCTGGAATGCATTCTGCCTCTAACACCCCCATTTTGCATTATAAGGCAAACCTATTGATGTGGAACTAATGGGCTGATGTGACACTGACATGAGATTCCAATCAGCTTACAGGGGAAATGGATTATCTAGATGCTAAAGAGCTTTTCACGATGATTCAAACACAAGGTTATATGTGAACAGGGAGCTTATGAAAGTAGCCCAAATGGAAGAAATTTCATGGTAGCAAAAACCCAGACCTATTTGGCTAAAGTAAAGGGGATCATGACAAAAGCTTCTCCAGAGGATTGCTAAGCCACACGGAAGACCTAGCTTCAAGAGCAGAATAGAAATGAGTGAGTCTATGATATTAGCGAAGGGAATATTCACTTCTGTAGAAGATTGAACTTTCAGAAGGATGGCGTTGTCTGAGGATTGGGATATCAGAACCCAGGCTATAGGAGATTACTCGGGCAGATGTGGTCTATCATTGCACTGCTAGAACACTGAACCTTCCTTTTCAACATCCTTAGTTGAAAATCTGCAGCTACCTAGTGCATACTCTTCTAGAGGAGGTTAGAAGTTGGATTACCAAATCGTCAAAGATAAAGAAATTGTGCATGTCCTTACGGATCTGAGCAGAAAAGCAATTGCTGGGAGTTTGTGAAGGAAAATATTACAACTTAAAAGGTACCAAATTTTGTGAAGAGGGATTTTTGTCACCAGCCTATGCACAGCTTCAGCATCATAATCCCCAATGCAATGTGAACTTCAAGGCCTGCGAAGCAAATTCATAACAATGAAACTTGTAATTTTTTACTTTTTTTTTTTTTTGCAATCTTGTAATTTTACTATTTTCCTGGATTTTTCCTATATACATAGTACTCTTAGTATTTTATTAGATAATAATCTGGCAGATTCTAGGATTTTGTTTATTATGAAAGAAGTATCCTAGTAGTATTTAGGCTTCCTAATTTTATTTTCTTGATTCCCAAGCATATTAGGCACTATAAATATATGATTGTGTTACTTAGAGTTGCATAGTATGGATTGAATTTGAGTATTAGGACTCATGCCTTGGTGAGGACGTGAGTTCCTGCGCCTACCATTGTCACACCACCATTGAATCTCCCTCAGTGAAAGCACCATGGCCGTCTGCACACCACTGCTAGCACTCGATACCTTCAGCCAGCTGCTGCAAGGCTGCCAAAGTCACCACCAACTTTGAATCAGATTGCGGATGGTGTATGAACATATCTTCATCACCCGAGTCCTTCAAGTGATGACTGCCTGAATCAATCACCTCCCTATAATCAACAGCTTCATTTCACCTGGACAGTCATTGTTGGAGCTCCGCCAACCTTCCCCAGACCCTCACTTCTTTCTCATCAAAGAACGAGTTCCCCCAGCCCATCTTGCATAACTTTAGCTGACCAAGCATTAATGACCTTGTCATCACACCTTCACCACCAATTGTGAGCATCTACCTCCAGCTCGCACTTCTCCTGCATCCCTCATTGTGTCTCCTCTTCTGCTTTGAAGAGAACACATACATCGTAGGAGAATAGAAAATAGCAGGACAAAAGGCAGGGAGTTTCCCTTAGCAAAACAGTGCCCTGATCTGGTCCAGCATTGAAATGGTTAACTGAACCAGAGAGGTTCAAAATAACAGAACCTGACCAGTCTGAAGCAATTTGATAGAACTTAACTGGCAGAGCCGCTCATCCCATCACATGGAGTATTTTGCAGGAGAGGAATTGTAGAGCTTTTGAAGGGGCAGAGTCTTAACTTGAGAAACATAAAGAGGGACAGACCAAATCTACTTCGCAAAGCCTTGTGATGCAGGACAGCATAAGGATCTGCAGCTATGAGAAAATGTAAGAGTGGAAAAGGGAAGAAGAAGAAGAAGAAAGAAGATGCAAGGGGGAAATTACACATTCACTTTCAATTCAAACTCATCAACAACCAACTTCTACAAGGCTTTGACACACTATTTATGAGAAAGACAATAACACAAGAAATTACATATACCATTAAACATTCATGGTTCTAAAATCAAACAAGCACCCAAAATACATAATCCTACTACAAACAAACTAAACACACATAATAAACAACTAATTAACTAAGCACATTTCTGTTTAGGGCCCAACAATCCGTTGACCATATTCTTTGACACGGGCATTGAGTCGAAATGATCCATCCAAATACCCACTTCTCGTCCTACATCACTTTGCAAGTCCCAACCTGTTTTAAATAGAATCAATATTCAATACCTTACCCCAAAACCAGTAAAACTGTGAAAGTATTGAAGTTAAGCTTCTTAGGTACTTTCAGCAATGAGGAAGGTGAATGAGACTCAGCTACATGTTCAGGTGCTTCCACCATTGCCTGCTACCAAGAATTAGTAACCAGTAAGTTTTTGGCACTTACAGAGGATTGTTCCTAGGGGGGGCATTGACAAGAAGTAACATGCCATACTTGATCCTCGGAATGCGTAACATATTCTGCAACACACCCAGCAGATTGGTTTGTCACAACCCTGCAATCCTCGCTAAAGTACCACCTAGAAGGTTATATGGCATCCAACCAACTATCCTGTTGAGAGTTAACTCTTGGATATTACCACTGAAGAATGGCTATCCTGAGCTGGTAGCAGAATTGAAAAGGAAACAGCCTAAGGAAGGTTCCTGCATTATTTTTAGACTCACATGGGTTTGCAATCTGAAGGAATAATCAATTAAGAGCACACATTTTTTCACCCTTTATGTTTTGGTTATGAAAGACAAGAACTGAAAAGATACCTGGGCAGGTATTTGTTGGCTCCTTTCTCTTGTCAGAGTTGCAAGAGAGGCTCTCTTCAGCCAAATTTCAAAAGCAAAGTTTGAAACTTTGTCATTAGTGATACAAATGATAGATTTCTTATCTCTAGGTTGTTCACAGTTTTTTTGCAATTTGGCATAATTAAGTGTTATCGGAGCTCTTTTGCGCATCTTGCATGTTGGAAGCTAAGGAAATGCTATACTTGCAAGCATCAATAATTTCCTTGAGCTGTAGTGTTTTATTTTCTTCCCAGAGCCTAGGGGATCCCACCCAAGGTTTAAAATTTTGATTTCAACTAAAATTTACAAAAGTACAAAATTTTCAAAGGATAATTTGATTTCAATTTTCAAAATTGAACTTTTAAATGAAACTTCAGAAACTGTTAAAAGATTTTGAAATATAACATTGTAAATAAATACATGAATGACATGTATGTGGGGTGTAAGGTGCAATAATAGTAATACAACAATCTTATTAAAATATTGAATCATAATGTTTTAAAAGGTGATGCAAGTTGAGGCTTTTTAACCTGTAAGAGGTGAGGCATAAGCCTGTTAATATTTTTATTAAAAAATATATTTAAACGAAACAGAAAATTAAATATGCTTTTAAAAATATACAAATAAATTTTCAAAGAAATCAAATATAATTTTTACACTACTTGGCCACTAAAAAAGAACACTAACTTTAGTTCATTAAGTAAATCATCCAAATACATAAGCCTCAGCGCGTTGGCCTTTTGGGGTTCTGGTATTTTAGACTAAGCCACAAGGTGTTTTAGCCATGCCTCGTCTTGACAAGCCTCAATTGAACCTTTGAAAATATTTCTAAATTAATCTAAATGACATTCATAAATTAGTTAAATATTAATCATCATGCAAATACAACTAATCTATACATAAAAGGTTAGAAAATGTTAGACCTAATGTGTAACATCTAAGTTCAATTTTGCATAAAATTTTCAAAAGTCAGAAAATTGGCATTCATATCCTTCTTGCAAAAATATTTCGTTTCAATTGAACCCACCCTCCTATATAGGGGCTCTTTCGCTAATGCTTTAACAAAGAAAAGTTGAATACATGTAACACGGTAATCCCAAAAAAAGAAGCTTTAGGGACAGAGGAAAGGAATGGCATTAGAACTACTCTTGGAAGAGCAAAGGCGAACCCAAGATGGGAATGAGCGGGACAGGAATCCAGACACAAAATGGGAAAGATTACACCCACTCATGTCTTTAGATGATTTAAGTAGGAATCAGAATTATTAGGACGTAAAAGGTATTTTTGTTTTTATTCTTATCTTTGTAATTGTAATAAAAATGCAATATTGCCATTATGAAGCATAGAGCCATAAAATCTCATTCTTCCATTGGGATAGGCATCTAAACACCCCCTCCCCCCCCCCCTCGGTTTCCCAATCCAGGATTCTGGAATAAAAATTTAGGTTTTGTGATGGGACCCACTAGGCATGATTATTGACCCCTAACATGCAAGTCCCAAATGCTGTGTCATTCCCATCCCAGGTTATGCTTTCCCATTCCTGCAGATTGATTCCTGCATGCTAAACATGACCTATAGGTTATTATTAGTGCTAAGTTTCACTTTGTCCAAGGTGAAAAGATCTAATCTAGTTAAAAGCCAGGTAAATTGAACTACAAAAGCTTAACCATTATGAAATGGGCCCTTTTGAAGGCTGAAAGCTTTCTTGTTTCTTGCTTGGAATAAGCTAAAGTTTAACTTGGCCTGAGAAAGACCGTAGAATAGATTAGAACAGACAATGCTGCTCCAGACCCAGATAGACTAGGTAATGGACAGTTGGCTGGCTTGACCATTCAATGAGCTCCTCCGTTGGTGGAGGGTAGGGAAGAAGAGGTAAGCAAGTCCTTGCATTTATTTAGTAAAATGCCTGAGCTTTCTTATGATTTTGGTATCCGAAAATGAATTCATTGAGGTGCACCGACTCTTTCAGAAGAGGTATGAGTTGACAATAAGTACTGGTCATTTCATGAACTTTTCTCCAATTTCACACTTTTCAAAATTTATTCCCATGGCTATTGGCAGAGCTGTGCCCAACATTCTAAAGTAATCATTCCCATTTGGAAAGGCTTTTTGAGTTGCTCAATGGTATTCCTTAAATTGAATCTCAGCAAATGGTCAAGATACCTCCAAACATTTGGACTTTAATCCCTTTTCCCCTTTCAGAACATATAGAAAATCGGATAATTTATTAAATAAGCAGAAGCTGAGATATTGGAGGCCACTAGATATCATGCCATCATTTCCCTCTTAATCTCACCCTTTAGAGGATGTTACCAAATGTAAGTTCTATAGATATTTAGTGATGATAAAACCTTAAAACTAATAAAGACTAGAATTTCATATTTCAGATTATTGGGTTACTTCAGGATTATTTTTTAATTTTGATATTAATGGATTAATATATTTTCAGGATTTAATTTTGAATTTAAATTAAATTCCTATTTCGGTGTCTTAGGAGCATATAGCACTGATATCTTCTCTCTTCTGTTCTCCTCACCTTTCTCCTTTTCTTCTTCCTTCTATCTGTCATTCACTTCCTATCTTTAGTTGTCCATCGATTGGCCCTTTTCCTACATATGTCTAATGCTTTGTTTCTTCTTCTTCTTCCTTTTTTTTTTTTTTTTTGCTTTTCATATCTCCCACATATCACATATACAATTTATAATATACTAACCTACATGGAAAATAGGCATATCACGATTTTCCAAAGGTCACATGCTTAAAGTGAAACATAATTATATGCACTCAAATGACAAACCTTGTGTTAGTCTACAGCTAGCTTCTTGAAGAGCTAGAATGGACTCAATGTAAAGCTGCAAGAAACATGTCGCTGTGGTGGTCTCTGATGGAAGAGCCACCTGCAAGATATAAAACAACTCAGAACTGCAGCAGATTTGCTAAAATCTACATACAAATATATTCCATGTGAATGGCATATGTGCAGTTTTAATTATATATGTACATATAATACAAATTTTGAACAACAGATAAGCATAAGAAAAATTTACAAGGGTTCCTACCAAAAAGCTTGACATGCTTTACAGCATAAAATGTTGGGTTGAAAAACAACCTGTCAAGGACTGCATATGTGTAAAATCAGGACACTGAGATGCACTCATCGCATGAGGAGAAGTTATAGAAACACTATAAATGCATCTGTTATAACTTAACAATAGCAACAAATGAGGAGAAGATGCAAGGGAAAGAGAATTGTAGTTAATCATGTGCAATGAGACCAATGTCTGCACCAGCAAAAGCGATAAGACTGATTTTGAAGATGCTACAAAAACTAGAAGTTGACCAAAACAGAAACAGGTCGATGCCAAGGAAAATAATTAAGGCATAATAGCCATTGCTTCAATAGAACTTATGACCCCAGATTCCAAAATAAGAAGAATGAGGACCAAAAAATTTGCATATCCAACCTTATGTGATGGATATAAAGATTCTAGTAACAAAATTGAAAAGCTGTTTTTTTTTTTTTTTTTTTTGGTTGTAGAACTCCTCACCTTAATTCCATTGTATCCAAGTCGTTCCCCAAGCCCACCTGCAACCAAAACAAATGCAGCTTTCTTTGCTTCCCTCACACCTGCCTCTTCAAAATTAATGAAGATATCATCACCAAAAGTCAGAACCTCTCCTGTTGGAACCTGCAAGATCAACCTCTCCACATATTAAATGAAGTTTTTGCTCCTGTGCAAAATAGCACACACTGACGGGCTCAGCACATCTTATCCAAAATCTGAAAGTTTAAATGTCTGAAGATTTTAAAAATAAAAAATAAAAATAAAAAACCGGTGTAGAATTATGAATTATTATGAGTTCCAAGAATTTGCATCTGTTCATTGTTGAACTTATCAGATCAAATAATATAGACAAAACATGCAGGTCTTTCTGTTTTGACAAGCATCAAGAAATAAATTATAATTAAAAATAAAACAGAAAAAGCCTCCAACAATGCATTATCTGATTTGACAACCTACATGACTGCATGAAAATTTTCCATTTTAAATCTTAGTTTGATTTTTTTGAGAAAAGGGCAACCTGGATAAATGAAAACTTTCCATTTTAAATCTTGGATTAAGTTTTTGACAAAAAGGAGGTAATGAACCAACAGCAATGCAGCCTATGGACTGTTCCTTATTTTGATATCAAAAATATGCAAGGCTTTAATCACACAAACAGGCTGAAAATCTTCTTTATAGGAGGAGGAGGAGGGGATCAACCAACCATGCAAATTTAAGCCATCAATACAATTCTGGTTATAAACTTCTCAAAACTGGCAACACCAATTTCCCACTAGGGCCAAAACTTTGTCTTGACCTTGAAACCTTTTCAATGCAAACCATAACTGCTAGAAAAGTTGAGCCAGTAATAAAGTTACGGACTGTAAATTTCTCAATTCTCCGAACTAACAATATCAATTTCCCAAAGGGCCACAACTCAGTCTTTAACTAAGAAACAGCATTCAAGGTTGTTCCGTAACTGTTATAAAGGTGAGGAAACTTAGTGCCCATTCTCTACACTTAGTAGAACCTGATCTGCAGAGAGTAAAAACAGGTCACCCCACTCATCAGCATTGTATTTATGGCTTGAAAGCTAGGATACACAAGAGCAGGAGCAGGAGCAGGAACCAAGCAAGAGCTGGAGCAAGAGAGGTAAGTGGCCATTTGAAAATTGGATATAGTCAAGAGCAATTACAGAGGGTTCATCTATTTAAGATATTTTATTATGTTAGCTTATTTATTTATATACAGTACACTGCAGTATATTATAGTTTCCTTGTATGCATTTTTTTCTTTATCTTTTTAGTACTACAGTGACATATTGTATTTCTTATTTTATTTTACTAATAAAAGACAAATGTTTGGATCGATAAAGAAATATCAAAAGGATTGAAACTAATGAGTGAAGTAAATATGATCTGGAAGACTCCTGACTTGGAGTTCCATGGACAATATGAGTCAGGACTCTTGCTGGTAGGACCTTCATGGCTTCATCCAAGTTGCACATAGAAAAGGGAGCAGAGAATGGATTTCTCAAATCTTTGGAAAAGAGTACAAGTAGATGAAGCTAGAGACACAGACAGAGCTTCAATTTCAAGCTTCTTGCTCACAGAAAGGTCCCCGTCCAGGAACTCCTCACACAACTCCTAGCTCCTCCTCTTCTTCTTCTCCATGAATTCCCAAAATCTTATCAAGTTCCCAATTAAGAGATCTGATGCATGTAAAGATTATTAAGGGTCGATATCCTGGAACATTGAAATGAATCCATGAACATAGATGTATTCAGGCTCCCAAAATTTTGAATCTGCAAATTCAACCCAAATTCGCTGTACACTCTCCATCTCACAAATTGGAGACCAATTTGAAACTCCCCTTCAACAAATTAGGTATCCTAGCCTGGAAGCATCACTTTCCATCCTCACACTGCTCACATAATAACATCCGCAAATCTATTTAACTAAGGCTGAAAGATAATAAAGACAAAAACGCATCCTGAACTACTACAGCAGAATCAGATTTACAAATGAGGAAACACAGATCATCCCACTAATAACATAAATGTTGTATTGGGGCCCTGAAAGTGTGTCTTTCCATAATCACAACCCCCAAACTGTAGCATCTACAATATTTTTTTAACCAGAGCATACAGCATACTCATCACACTAAGTCTGCACCCTTAAGTTAACCAGCAGATAATTTTATGATGAATTTTCTAAAAGTATGAGAATTAATTTTTAACTTGCATTCCAATTTGACACATAATTCTTATGTTCCTACTTGTTATATGCTTCTTTCATGCAATGAGATGTTCACACAAGTGACATCAGAAGTTTCAGTTCATAGTTCACCAGATACTGCTCAAGTGCTTGTCCTGATTCTGCTAGGTCCAGACCCCTGTTTACGCTTCCTTCGGCCAGCCCTTAAAATTTTAATGCATTAATGAAACAAGGAGATTCAGTCTCCACAACCCAATTGAAGTTATTGAAAATATTCTCAATTTAGGCTCCAAAAACATGCAATATGCTTTCATGTAACAAAATGTGGCAGTAACGTAGAAAATGCCCAATTCCCAGACATCAGATCCATTAAACAACACCAGCAGCATAGTAAGTTGATAAATAATGATGCCAATTCCATCAAAACTGCTATTTTGAAACTCCCAGTTACAGTCAACATCTTTCTTTGAGTCCAACAAAATCAACAAATATAATTTAGAATCATCAAATCACTTATGTCACAAACAGACTTTGCTAAACTACTCTTATCAATAATATAGCATATTTTCGTCTTTTCATTTGACTAATATGTATCCAAGCCATGAGTTGTCTCCTCATAATAAGACCCCTTCAAAATAATGCTGAGTTAATCTCAGCAAAAAGGTTGATAAAGCAATAAGTAAGACTAATCTCATTCAACATCTTGCAACTTGAAAAAATAAATTGTTCCAAAGACACCTGCAGATGAATCCTGGCACAAAGCTGCAGCAGCTACACTCCAAAAATAAAAAATAAAAAAAATCAGAGCACCCTCTCAAAACATGATGAACTGTAGAGCAAAGACACCAGGGGGGGAGTCGGGGGAAGGGGGCTTGTCTAAGAACAAGCAGATTAAAAAACAGAAACTATCAAAGCAAAGACTACCCACAAATTTCCACACAAAAAAAAAGGTATTCTGATTGCTCCTCACTATACCGCTCCACGAGTACACGGTTTTCAAGCGATTTGATCCTAAAGGATGCAGGAAGACTCTGCTTCAAATATCCATAATGCTGTATTTGGGAGCAAGGAGTTTGTGCTTCAGATCTGCAATTGCATGAAATTTATGTGAAATTGAACAAAACCCAATATAATTTTAGTATTGCTTTTCAACCAAATCCACACAATTACAGATTCAAGGCTGCTTGAACTGCTCCCAAATACAGCATAAACTCCTCTCCTTCAGCTGACTACCATATTTAGACAGGGAAATGGAAATATAGGGGTAAAAAAATCATATGGGCCAACCCCAAATAGTTTGGATTGAAGATATGTTGAGCTGAGCTGTGATAAGTGAAACACAAATGTTATTTGTTCCCTAGAAGATGATCCAACCTTTACTATAAATATACATGATAAGATGCATAAAGCCCTTAAGATGCATTTGTTTGGTGGCTGAGGTTTCTGGGATTGGACTGGCCATGATCCATGTAAGGATTGCCATATATAAAGGACAGGCTGATCATTAAAAAGACCAAAATGTCCTTAATGTATAGAACAATAAAATGAAAAACAAAAAACAAAAGGCAGTCCAGTACTTTTATTAGCCCCATGGAGAAAGGCTGGCCAGCTTTATACCATGTAAATGGCCTAAGCCCAGTCCTATCCCACACCTCTCTCGGCCAGTCCTATCCCACACCTCTGTTGCTCCAAACATAGGCTAAGGATGCTTACCTAACCTAGCCAAGCCACCTAAACAAACGCATCCTTACAGAACAATGGTTCATTATCCTAAACTAAAATTATGTAACAATGACCAAAAGTAACTATTACATCAGAAGAACTTGATTTGTAACTAAAGCCTCTAATCACTTCTTGCCACAAGGAGAGTAACTGATAATAATAAACCATAAAAGAAATCCTGGAAGCAACACAGTTATGTTTAGTTTGCTGGATGTCTTTTCCCAGGAATAGAATGGCCATAATATAAAGATAAAGATTTCATAACTAATTAAAAAAAAAAAAAATGGCTTGTCAACATAAAGCAAATGAAAAGGCAAAAAATTTATCAATCCATAACATGGAATAGACAAGGAATGACTATTTCCAAATTTCACCATGGGAATGCCTATTCCTATATCATATTCTACGATGGATAGGATAACACAAATTTTTGCATAAGTGGCTTTCTTCTAATTTATTGTATCCCTATACAATTTGTATGAAACTCCCTTTGTTTTTTGGAAGAAGTACACTCCCATCTTATTCCGTTATATTTCTACGAATACACATTCGACGAACCAAATATAACCTATATGATGGGGTAATCTAGTCAATGTCGATGGCCCCATGGAATCACTAAGTTATCAAATTATCAGCCCCAATAGAATTTTACATGAGTGGGTTCATTCATGTAAAAAGTTCCAGTACGGAGTAGATAAGATAACAATGAATTAAGTAACATATGAACCAGGGAAAAAATGGTTATCTATAACCAAAAGCTCATACCATGACTTAGTGCAAGGCTGCAAGGTGCATAGTTGATAATGATAACAACCAAAAATCCAAAAGATGTATTATTGGATAAACTGATCAATATTGATAG